>NC_067152.1:2280000-2605049 GCF_903995435.1 Acomys russatus
GCTCCTTAAGCAGCAAGTCTCAGAGGCTGGACGCATTCTAGGCCTAGGTTAGCAGAAGGAGGCAGTAAGCCTCCCAGACAAAAATTGAGTGTAAGAATAAAAGTTTTACAGCCCCCATTTATTATTTATCTACTTGTTTTGAGACAAAAAAATAATCACTGTGTAGGCCTGACTATTATGGAATTTACTATGTAGACCAAGCTAGCTGGCCTCAATCTCACAGAGATCTACCTGCTTCTGCCTCCCACATTCAGGAGTTAAGGGCATGTACCCCACACTCAGCAAGTGATTGTTTGTTTTTCTGTTATGTGTGAATACATGCATGTAGATGCCATTGTGCTCATGTAGAAATCAGACACAACGTGTAGACATTCTCTCCTACCGTCACGTGGGTCCCAGGATCAAACTCAGGTTGCCAGATTTGGTAGCAAGTGCCTCTGTGAGTTTCATCTTGTTTCCTCCTCACACACACATTTTAAACATCTTTTAGTATGGGGGTGGTGGTTATGTGCTCACATGTTTGAAAGTAGAAAGCTTACTGGGCTGGAGAGATGGCTCAGAGGTTAAGAGCACTGACTGCTCTTCCAGAGGTCCTGAGTTCAATTCCCAGCAACCACATGGTGGCTCACAACCATCTGTAATGAGATCTGGTGCCCTCTTCTGGCCTCCAGGAGTCCATGCAGATAGAGTTCTCATATACATTAAATAAATAATTTTTTTTTAAAGAAAAGAAAGCTTACTGTCCTACTAAGGCTAGCCTCCAACTGGTAGTAATCCTTTGCCTCAGTCTCTTGATGCCTAGAATTACAGGTCTGCACCACCATGCCCAAATCCTCAGTAATTTTTTTTTTTGTATTTTGTATTTATTTGTATTGTTTTTAATTATATGTATGCTTCTGTGTGTGGGTGTGTGCATGCAAGTGCAGGTGCTCAGAGAAGTCAGGGATGTAAGATTCCCTTAGAGCTGAGTTACAGATGGTTGTGAGCCATCTGATGGGTGCAGCAAGTGAGCTCGGGTCCTCTGGAAGGCCAGTTCATGCAATTAGCTGCTAAGCCATCTCCTCTGCCCTCCTCAGTATTTTCAATACAGTGTCAACTGGAGAGCACTCCTTGGTGCAAAGACTCTGGGCATCATATCTCTGCACCCCAGCTTCACTGTGATGTGTGTGATCGAGGGGTGATTCATTGGCCACTGAGCGTGAGAGAAGGAGTCAGACATTAGCACGCGGCTCCAGTTGAATTGCAGAGCGCATAGAGTGCTGTGTGCACTGCGCTCTCAGCCACTTGTTGCAACTGCAAGAACAGTGAGTCCAGAACCTTCCTTGAAATAACAAAGTCTCCTTTTCATTTTTCTTTTTTCTCTCTTCACGAAGACCTAAGGATGAGATGTTTTTAAAGCGGCTTTCTAGTGGTTACTTGGTGGAAAAGGACTATGATGCTCCCCTTTTCTACAGAGAAGAAGGAAACAAAAAATTCCAAGAGAAGGATTATACAGGCGCTGCCGTGCTGTACTCCAAGGTAATGTGCCTGCAGCCAGCAGAAAATAGTCATAGTACTGAACTTCATCGCCTGTAGGGTTTCTGTTTGTTTGGTTTGGGTTGGTTGGTTGGTTTTTGTTGTTGTTGTTTATAGTTTGGATTGGATTTGGGGAAAAATAATAAAATTCTGTTGTTGATTATATTCTCAAACAAAAGATAGTTTGTATGTCCTAAATGTTCTGCAAGGTTCTTCCCATGTCTTCAGACCCACAGTAGCTGTAGCTTACAGCCCCTCTGTCCTGCTTTGCCAGCTGTTAGTTCTCGCTGAATTGTACCCCAGTTTTGTCTGAAGAACTGATAAAAAACTTTAACTTGATAATCCTAATTTAGTGAACAGCTAGATTTTCGACTATCTTAAAATCACAGTAACTGCTGGGCATGGTGGCACACACTTTTAATCCCAGCACTCGGGAGGCAGAGGCAGAAGGATCATTGTGAGTTCGAGGCCAGCCTGGTCTAAAAAGTGAGTCCAGGACAGCCAAGGCTACACAGAGAAACCCTGTCTCGGAGAAAAAAAAAATCACAGTAACTTAGGCTGAGTATAGTGGCACTTGCCTTTAGTTCCAGCATTCAAGTGGCAGAGGCAAGTGGATCTCTGTGAGTTCAAGGCCAGCCTGGTTTGCATAGCAAGTTCCAGGCCAGCCAAGGCTATGTGGTGAGACCATGTCTCAATAAAGTAAACAACCAGAATGACTTAAATAAAGTAAAAAGAAAATGCATGGATTTGTCATAACCCGGCCAAAATTATTTTATGTATATGGGGTTTTGCCTGCGTGTATGTCTGGCACCACATGTGTGCTTGGTGCCAAAGGAGGCCAGAAGAGGACATCACATCCCCTGAAACTAGAGTTATAGACTGTATGTGGCTTCTAGGAATCAAATTCTCATGTCCTCGGATGAGCAGCCAGTGTTCTTAACTGCTGAGCCACCGCTCCAGCGCCACCCAGCTGGATTTTGAAGCAGAGCTGTGGCTTTTAGCACTGTGTTACTCTCACTGACCTACATCCATGGTGCCCTGAGAAAATCCCTTCTATTGCTCTCCCAGAGATCTCTATGGGCTTAAATCAAAGAATATGTCAAACTCGATCTCTGATTTTATACATTTAAAAAATGGGTTGAGTCTAGCATGTTGGCGAGCTCCTATGATCCAAGTTTTCAGAGAGGGAGGAAGATCAGGAGCTGAAGGCCAGTCTTATCTGTGTAACAAGTTTGAGGCTAGCCTGGGCTGTAGGAGGCCGTGTCTAGGAGGGAAGACAGAAATGGAAGAGGGTGAAAGTGAGGTGTGGCTCCATGGTACACCGCTTGCCTAGCGTGCATGAGAACCGAGGTTGGATTCCCAGCACTGAGGTTGGGGGTATTGTACCTATCCTGGCGCCTTTAAAAGTTAATATTCAACACTTGGAATTAATTTTCCAGAAAATATCAAAAGCTACAATAGCCACTCTACAAAAATAAGAAAGGAGGGGCCCGGAGAATGCTCAGGGCTTGAGAGCACTTGCTGCCCTTGCAGAGACCATGGCAGGCCCTGGGCCTCCCCACTGCAGGGGGTCAGAACCCTCTTCTGCCACACACACACACACACAATTTTAAAAATAAAATAAATCTTTTTAAATGAGCCCTAGAATGAGTTGACATCAGCCTGGGCTACATGAGACCCTGTCTCAAGAAAGAAAAGATGAAGGTTTGCAGTGGACGGAGAGGGAGATGCACGTCCTGTCTCGTGGACTGGTATTTTGATGATTATGGTACTTTGCAATTTTACAGAGAGCTGCTATTTTCTTTCTTTTTAAAGTAATGCTTGTTGTTTTTGTCTGTAAAAGTAATAAATGTTACTTTGGAAAATATAGAGAAATATAAAGAGTAAAAGAAAAAAGTCATAACCAGTGGTAAGTACCGTTAACATCTGTGCTTCTACCCGGCCAGCCAGAGATAGGATGTGTTTTTCTTTTACAAAATTGGGATAATGCTGCACTTACTGTTTTGTAACCTGCTCTTTCCCTTCAACAATTTATTGTACCCATTTTCTCACAGTATTAAATTTCCTGTTCCAAGTAATTTTCCATAGCTAACTCAGTGTTCTATTACAGAGAAGAAATGTACTTAATTTAAGGTCTAATATCGGCATATTATTTGGCATTATGACATTATAATAAGCATTTTTCTGTATAAATATTTATATACGACTGTTTTTTTGTTTGGGATGAATTGGTAGAAGGGTAAAGTGCTGAGTCAAAGGGAATATTTTCAAGCTTTGGACACTGATCCTGGATTGCCCTCCAGGAAGGAACTAGTTAACACCCATTCCGACAGAAGATGGGCCTGTTCATGTCTCCGTATCTTAAGCAACACTGGTTATTATTATATATTAATACTAATATTTTGTTAGTATTATACCTTTATTTGGGGGATAGGAAATATGTTCATAGAGTTAAATTTCAAAAGTTGCAAAATATATATATACAGTGTGGTTTCTTTGCCTTTCTCCTAGTCTAACCTTGTTTCCATCCTCATAAGTGAGCCTTGTTAAAGGTACTGTATATTAAGCCGGGCGTGGTGGCGCACGCCTTTAATCCCAGCACTCGGGAGGCAGAGGCAGGCGGGTCGCTGTGAGTTCGAGGCCAGCCTGGTCTACAAAGCGAGTCCAGGATGGCCAAGGCTACACAGAGAAACCCTGTCTCGAAAAACCAAAAAAAAAAAAAAAAAGATACTGTATATTAAGGCATATATAGGTGGATAAAAACAGCCTCGTATAACTGGCATTAACCTTCAGTTACTTGAGACCCGAGACAGGAAGATTAGGAGCCAAGGCTAGTCTGAAAAACATAGTAACCCACGAAGGTCTCAAACTCTTATATAGCTAAGCCTCATCCTCCTGCCTCCACTTCCCATGCTAGAATTACAGGTGGGCACCACCATGCCCAGCTCTTTTCTTCTTTTCAGTATACAAAGAATGAGTTTCACTGTGACATCCTAATCATATATATGTGCATATGACATGATACACACACACACACACACACACACACACACACACACTTATGTATATCATTGTGCTGCGTTCATCTTCATCCCTCACTGCCATTTGATATCCCTCACCCTTTCCTTCACTGGTCCTGTCTCCTCAAGTGTCCCCACCTCTCCCCGTGCCCCAGGTGCTAGGAAGCAAGCACAGGCCTTTATGAATTCTAGGCCTGAGTTGTACCACTGAGCTATCGAGCTTTTTCAGACCCTAGCCTGTAAAAATAAGATTAAAAACAGGACTAGATGACCATACTAGAATCCCAGCACTTAGGAGGTCGAGGCAGGAGGATCAAGAGTTCCCGGTTGGGGCTGGAGCTGGAGAGATGGCTCACCAGCTCAGAGTGTGCGCTGCTCTTGCTCTGTGAGCCTCTTGTGATCACTAGAGTTTTGTCTTTGTGGGGTTTTGTTTTGCTTTGCTTTTTCTTATCTGTCTGTCTGTCTGTCTACTTATCTGTCTATCTATCTGTCTTGAGGCTGGTTACACGTGGCCAAGGATAGCCTCAAACTTTGTAGCAGAAGCTGGCTTTGAACTTCTGATCTCCTTTCTCCGCCTCCCAAATGCTGGGAATAGGCCATGTGCCACCACACCCAACATCTGGGTCTTTTATTGTAGTTAGAAAGGAATTCCTCTAGCATTACTATTGATTCTTCATAGTTACTTAAGAGTTTGATCCAGCAGGGCATGGTAGCGCACACCTGTAATCCCAGCACTCAGGAGGCAGAGGCAGGTAGATCTCTGTGAGTTCAAGGCCAGCCTGGTCTACCAGTGAGCCCAGGACAGTCAGGGCTATACAGAGAAACCCTGTCTCGGGGGGGGGGGGGGGGGGGGGGGGAAGAGTTTGATCCTGGTGGTACAAGCCTGTAATCCCAGCTACTTGTGAAGTTGAGGCAGTTGGATCAGGGATCATGAGTTTAAGGTGAGCCTGGCTAACCGTGAGTTCAAGGTCAGCCTAGGTGAGCTGGCAGAGCAGCAGAAGCTGCTGTAGTAACAGTGTTGGATCTTCTTTTCCTCGTTGATCTTCAGAGGTTTGTTAGAGGGAAAAGGTGGAACAAAAAGGTTTAGTATTTTTTTTCCAGTTCCAGTCAGTCTTCAGTAGTAGGTCCCTTGTTACCTGAGAAGATTGGAGATGCTGCTTCCCAGTGTCCCTGTGACCAGCTCGTTGTCTTTCAGGGAGTGTCACATTCAAGGCCTAACACTGAGGACATTTCCCTGTGCTATGCTAACCGCTCTGCAGCCCTGTTCCATCTGGGTCAGTATGAGGTAAGTATTGGAATACCTGGTGTCCTGCCTGTGGCTTCTTTAGTGGATGGGGAGGTCCTCTCTGTTCTTGTGCACACACTGAAATCAGTTAGCTTGGAACACTGACAGCCACCCAGACTCATACTTTCTTGACTCATATCACCCCTCAGAGGTGACCATGAAGAAGTGTTAGTTGATAAGAAAAAGCTATGGCACTGTCCATGGGGCACGGACTGGACCCAATAGGAAGCCCTTCTCAGTGTCCATGTCAGCCAGATGTGTTGCTGGTGGTACTTTAGGTCATGTTGGCCAGATGTGTTGCTGGTGGTACTTTAGATCCCAAGTGTGTCTACACACCAGCTTGTTCATTTGTTTCTGCTAAATAAGCAGGTCACAAGGACTGGAGAGATGGCTTGGTGGTTAAAGGCACTGGCTGCTCTTCCAGAGGACCTAGTTTGATTCCCAGTACCCACATGGCAGCTCACAACTGGCTATAACTCCACTTCCAAGGGGTCTGACATCCTGTTCTGGCCTCTGCAGGCACCAAGCCTGGAGATGGTGCACAGACACATGTGCAGACAAAACGCATGCACATAAAATAACAGTTTAAGCCAGGTGTGGTGGTGCATACCTTTAGTCCCAGCACTCAGGAAGCAGAGGCAGGCAGATCTCTGTGAGTTCAAGGCCAGCCTCGTCTACAAAGCAAGCCCAGGATAGCCAAGGCTATCCTGTCTCAGAAAACAAAAAACCAAAAACAAAACAAAAAAACTTAAAGAAATGGAACTGTAGAGCTGATCATGGTGAGGCAGGTTGAATCTTTAATCCCAGCCCTTGGGAGGCAGAGGCAGGCCTATGGGTGTGGACAGCCTGATCTACATAGAACTCCAGGCCCACCAAGGCTGTATGGCAAAACTTTGTCTCAAACAAACAAGCCAGAACCGCTTAATAAGACAATGTAGACATAATATTATAAACAAGCATTACTGCCACTCAGTTAAAAGGGCACACGGGGGTGAGATCAATCTCCACATAAGGAAGAAAGGAGGGAAGGCGGAAGGAAGAGAGAAAAAGGGAAAATCACAAAGTAGAGCAGAGGATGGAATTTCAGGCCTGAGCTCGCTGCTGAGGTTGTGCACTTCTATTGACCCTTTACATGCCTGTGCTTGTTCAGTTTTCAGTCCATAGTGAAGAGTGCAGACCAAGGGTCACCTGGTGTTTCCTCTTTGTTTGCAGGCATGCCTTAAAGACATAGTGAGAGCAGGTATGCACGGGTACCCTGAAAGACTGCAACCCAAGATGATGGTGCGTAAGACAGAGTGCCTGGTGAACCTGGGGAGGCTACAGGAGGCGAGACAGACAATCAGTGATCTTGAAAGCAGCCTCACTGCCAAGCCAGCCCTAGTGCTGTCCTCTCATCAGATTCTGCAGAGGAGCCTCCAGCACCTAAAAATGAAGATACAAGAAAAGGAGACTGTCCCAGAACCCTTCCCTGCAGCCCTCACCAAAGCCTTTGAGGACGTGGCCCTAGGGGAAGAGAACGAACAGATCTCTGGGGCATCGCTGTCTGTCAGCTTATGCACAGACCCTTTGAAAGGCCGCCATCTAGTTGCCACAAAAGACATTCTCCCAGGAGAGCTCCTGGTGAAGGAAGATGCTTTTGTAAGTGTCCTTAATCCAGGAGAAATGCCGCCATTGCGTCATGGCCTAGAAAACAGGTGGGATACCAGAGTTACCAATGGAGACCTCTGTTGTCACCGATGTCTGAAGCACACTTTGGCCACGGTACCCTGCGGCAGCTGCAGCTATGCCAGATACTGCAGCCAGGAATGCATGCAGCAGGCCTGGGAGCTCTACCATAGCACAGAGTGTTCTCTGGGGGGGCTGCTTCTCACGCTTGGGCTCTTCTGCCATGTTGCCCTGAGAGTGACTCTTTTAGCCAGATTTGAAGATGTTGACAGAGTTGTAAGGATGCTTTGTGATGAGACTGGTAACAAAGACATCTGTTTACCTGGAAACAGGAATCAGGCCAAGACATTTAATAACACAAACCAGGGGGATAGTGAAGAGAACAGCAAAATAGGTGACGCCCCAATTCCTGGATGTAGTGTCAATGGCAAGTATGAAAGTAGTTATAGTGCCGTCTTCAGCCTCTTACCCCACACTGAAAAGCACAGCCCGGAGCACAAGTTCATGTGTGCCCTCAGTGTCTACGCACTCTGCAGGCAGCTCAAAGCCGCCAGCTTGGAGGCCCAAACCATGGGCTTACAGTCCTCCAAGCTAAAAGCAGTGACTCCAGGGTTGTGTGCAGATTTGACTGTTTGGGGAGTAGCCATGCTGCGGCATGTGCTACAGCTGCAGTCTAATGCCCAGGCGATCACCTCCATATGGCACACAGGTAAGACAAAAATCTAGTTTTTGCCTTAATTTTTTTGGGGAGGAGGTGGGGTTTGAGTCAAGGTTTCTCTGTGTAGTCTTGTCTGTCCTGGACTCCCTCTGTAGATCAGACTGGCCTTGAAATTACAGAAATCCACCTGCCTCTGCCTCCCTGAGTGCTGGGATTAAAGGTGTGCGCCACCATGCCTGGCTCATTATTGGTATTTCTAGAGCTAATGTTTAATGAGAAAAAAAAAACCTAAAGGAAGACTAACATCAAGCGAATCAGTGACCAAACAAGAAAACACAGCTGCCTTTCATTGTGCTATGGAGAAGCTTTTCGTGCACTTGTTATCCCAGAGCTTGGGATCCCTGTCGTTTTAAAAATGTAGGAGCCAGAGCTCGTGGTAGTGATACATGCCTTAATCCCAGCACTCCTGAGGCACAGGCAGGCAGATGTCTGAATCCAGCCTGGTGTACATAGTGAGAGCCCCACAGGCTACATCGTAAGACCCTGTGTATAATAATAATAATATTAATTTAAAACTAAAGTATTTTTAAACTTACTCATTTTGTGTGTGGTATGCCTGCCACAGCAACAGGAGTCAGTTCCCGCCTCCTGTGTGTGTCCTGGGGCTCAAACGGAGGTTGTTAGATTGGTAAAGTACTAAGCAAGAACTTTTACTTCCTGAGCTATCTTCCCAGCCATTTCTAGCTAAAAATACTAGAAAATAAAAATTTGAGTGATTTTCATTTTATCAAGAAATGCCTTTGAGGCCTGGGGAGCTGTCTCAGTGGGTAATGCACTGGCTACGCAAGCGTGAGAAGTGGAATTGAGGTCTCTTGCACCAGGGAATGCCGAGTGATCATAGCAGCTGCCTGTAATTCCAGCACAACAGAGACAGACAGGATCCCTAGAGCAAGCCAGCTAACCAGACTAGCCAGACTGGTGAGTTCTAGTGGCCCTGATTCAGTGTGTGTGAGATGGAGAGTGATCAAAGAATGAACTTACATCGGGGCTGGAGAGATGGCTCTTCCAAAGGTCCTGAGTTCAATTCCCAGTAACCACATGGTGACTCACAACCATCTATAATGAGCTCTGGTGCCTTCTTCTGGTGTGTAGGTATACATGCAGGCAGAACACTGTACATGTAATAAGTAAATCTTTTAAAAAGAGAAAGGAAGAAAGAAAGAAAGAAAAAATACATCAGTTTCTGTCTTCCACAAGCAAGTATACACCCGCACATAACCACGCCCACAGACATGCACAAATATTAGACATATATATGCAAGAGGAGGGAAAAAAAGAAAACTCTTTTTAAGGTTTTTGATTTTGTTTGTTTTGGGCTTTTGTTTTTGGGGGGCTTTAGGGGTTTGGGTTTGGTTTTCCCGTTGTGGCATACTCCTTTAATCCCAACACTCGGAAAGTAGAGACAGGAGGATCTTTGTGAATTGCAGGCCAGCCTGGTCTATATAGCAAGCTCCAGGCCAGTCAGGACTACTTAGAGAGACTCTGTCTCAAACAGACAAAAAACTTATTATATATGTATAAGTGGTTTGCCTGCATGTATGCCTGTGGACCACACACGCCTGGGGCCTTTAAGGCCAGGAGAGGGCATTAGATTCCCCTCCCACTGTGTGGGTGCTAGGAATCCAGATGCTCTGGAAGAGCAGCCAGTGCCCTTGGCTGCTGGGCTGTCCCCCCATCAACTCCTTTAGTTAATTATGCAGAAGGGAAGAACACAGGTGTTGCCTGAACCTGGCATTTACTGACATGTCGCTACTCCGTTAGCCCGGCAGACTATGGAAGCTTGCTCCTCAGAGTTCATATTACATTGTCCAGATTTTGCCATCGCTTTTGCGTATATATGTGCTGGGATCAAAGGCATGCACCAACACTGCGCAGCTTTAAAACAATATGGAGCGCTTTACAAAAGCTCGGGTCACCCTTGTCCAGGGCCCATGCTAATCTTCTCTGTGTCGTCCCAGTGTAGTACATGTGCTGCTGGAACGAGCACAAGGACCTGTACTGTGTGCAGGACCCATGGTAGGAGAGAAAGAGAAGCAGGCCTGTACATGCGCGCTCCTCTCCCTGCGTACGCATCTCAGTTGTGCTCCTGCCCCACAAAGAAAAAGCAAAGCGTGGGATCCAGACACCTCTGCAGTCTGAGCGGTTTTTATTAAGAGCACTGTTTACATGGTGGGACAGCATATTAGTAAATGTCGAATCGATGTAAACCATCGTTCATTCTAGAGGGAAACACTTTTTAGACTGGGGTGTGAGGAAGAGAGAGAGGCTGTGTGAAGGCTGCAGCACGTGTGTGCGGGTTAGGAGACAACTTTTCAGGAGCGCAGTGTCTCCTGTTTCTGCATGCTCTGACTGCTCTGAGGCACAGTCTCTCTTGTTTCTGCCCTGCACTTTGTACATGAACTTCAAGCCAGTTATTCTATTTCCACCTCTCATCTTGTCCTAAGCTTCCTGAGCTTCCAGACGCCAGCCACCACATTAGCAAGGGCACCAGGATCAAGCTAAGGGCATCTGGCATCTAGCATGCATGGCAAGTTACCCATTGAGCCATCTTGCTAGCCGCCAAAAATGTGTTTTCAGTAGGTGTGGCAGCAAATGCCTTTAATCCCAGCACTTGGGGAAACAGAGGCAAGCAGATCACTGTGAGTTCAAATCCAGCCTGGTCTACAAAGAGAATTCAGGATGGCCAAGGCTGCAGAGAAACCCTGTCTCAAAAAAGCAAAAAACAAAAAAACAAAAAACAAACAAAAAAAAATCAAGTACACCATGGTATGGATGTTAATATGAGATAGCAGAATTCAAGGTAAGATATTTAATAAAACAAAGCTTTTTTTTTTTTTTTTTTTGGTTTTTTTAGACAGGGTTTCTCTGTGTAGCCTTGGCCATCCTGGACTCACTTTGTAGACCAGGCTGGCCTCGAACTCACAGCGATCCGCCTGCCTCTGCCTCCCGAGTGCTGGGATTAAAGGCGTGTGCCACCACGCCCAGCTCAAAACAAAGCATTTTATTTTTATAAAAGAGATTTCCAAAACTGAAATATATTATCAGTCTTAGCTCTCAGAAACAGAGATTGTATCTATAAAACAAAAACGCTTAAGTGTACAAGAAGGAACTTGGCAAAACCTCCATCGTTGTGAGAAAATTTAGTGCACCGTTCTGACTTTGACTGAACAAATATATTAAGGATCTAGAAACCAAGATTACATAATAACCTGGGGATTTGGCAGCTATACTATCTATCAAAACTTGTATCCCATAGATCAGAAGTCACAAACTTTCTGTGGAACACCAGATGGTATAAATATTTTAGGATTTGCAGGCATATGCGCTGTTACAGCTGTTCACCTCTGCCACACAGCGCGAAAACAGCTGTGGGTAATGCACAGATACAGAAGTGAGCCTGGCCTGATTTCAATCCTAGTTCATTATAGACACTGAAATCTAAATTTTTGTAATTTTCCACATTCAGAATTATTTTGGGCTTGTTTTCAATTACCTAACCATGTAACAAAACAGCTATAAAGATGGCTCAGCAGGTAAAATGCTGCTGTGCAAGTGTGAGAACCTGAGTTCAAATCCCCAGAACCCACCTAACCCTGGGTGAAGTAAGGTCGTCTGAAATTCCAGTGCTCTTACACCTAGACAGGAGGCAGCGACAGGAGACTCCCTGCAAGCTCATGGGTCAGCTGGCCTGGCATACACAGCACTGACAACAAAGAGAACCGATTCCAGTAGAAGATAAAGACCAACATAGAAGTTGTCCTCTGACCGCCATATGTACATGTTCACACTCAAATATGTACACTCATACTCACACTCAGATACAAAGTGCAAGGACCAGTACACACACGCAGAGCATGAAAACCAGTATTGGGCCACAGGCTATACAAAAATAGACAGCAGGTAGGATATAGCCCACAAGCTGCAGTTTACTGATTCCTTTTTGTTGGGTTAGTGGTTGGTTTTTTTTGAGACAGGGTTTCTCTGTGTAGCCTTGGCTGTCCCGGACTCACTTTGTAGACCAGGCTGGCCTCAAACTCACAGTGATCCGCCTGCCTCTGCCTCCCGAGTGCTGGGATTAAAGGCGTGCGCCACCACCACCCAGCTAGTTTACTGATTCTTGATACAGACAGAGATCTGGCAAAACTAACCGTCTGTAGATAGGGGCTGGCAAAATGGCTCAGTGAGTAACTTCCTCTAGATTGCAGGCCAGGAAAATGGCTCAGTGAGCAAAGTGTGTACTGTGCAAGCCTGAGACCTGAATTCAGATCTGAAGCACCCACGTAAAAAGCCAGATGTGGCTCCTGCAATCCCTCTCCTAGAAAGTAGAGACAGGAGGATAAAAGGGACTCCCTCACCAGGCATTGAGGCCAATCAGTGATCCATAGGTGACCCAGTGAAAACCCTAGTCTCAAAAACATAAGGTGATAAGGTAGAGTGAATCCAAGACGACATCCTGTGTCAGCCTCTGGACCCACGAGGCATACTTATGGCCGCTTACACGCGTGCACATCAAAGCATTCTGTAGTTTGATCTGGAGGTGCAGGCTCTGCATTCCCAGAGCCCAGGCTGCTCTTCCAGAGGACCCAAGTTTGATTCCTAGCACCCACATAAGTGACTCACAAATGTCTATAACTCTCCCAGGGGATCTGACACTGTCTCTGGCCACTGTGAGCAAAGCTCAAGTACGTATACACACACACACAGTATAAAAGCCACTCTTTTCAGGTACAGGAATACAGACATAAGTGCAAAGGAAACAACCATGCTGATGAAAATCAATACATTAAAATTAAAAAAGAAGCAGGCGCTGCTGAACCAGGAGGAGCACGAGGGCAGGCCCAGCCGGACTAGCAGGAGTTCAAAGGCAGCCTGAACAACTCAGCGCGGCCCTGTCTCAACAGCACAGAGCCCAGGGCCATGTCTCAGCGGTAAAGCACTAACAGCGTATGTGAAACCCTGAATCGTCTCTAGTGTGAGCAATGGGGAAGGGACATCTGTCTGTCTGCCTAGGAGAGGGAAAAAAATCCACAGAAAGATTAACACCCTCAGCCAGACACAGTGACACCTGCCTGTAGCCTGAGTGGGCACGTGGCAGCTGAGGCAGGTTTGTAAGGAGTAACCCTGGCACAGCTTTCCCCACCTGTGGTCCCA
This sequence comes from Acomys russatus, assembly GCF_903995435.1. NCBI lineage: Eukaryota > Metazoa > Chordata > Mammalia > Rodentia > Muridae > Acomys > Acomys russatus. Next base: position 2,293,355 of record NC_067152.1, read on the forward strand.
GCCACATGGTGGGAGCGTGAGTCAGGAGCAGCACTGGAGCCCAGCCTCAGCAACATAACAACACCCTGCTGCCTTTTTAAAAAGTATGTAATTTTAAGCTACTAAATTTGTGAATGTTGCATAGACACAACTTTTAGAAAATCCAAATTGCCTTAATTATTCTAGAAGTAGAAAAAAGTATTTAAAAAAAAAAAAAAAACAATAATTCCAAAGAATCAAGTACAATAGTTCTGTATGGGACTGAAGAGATGGATCAGTGGTTAAGGACAGCTGACTGCTCCTCCATAGGACCCAGGTTCGGTTCCCAGCACCCACAAAGTGGCAAACAACTGCCTGTAACTCTAGTTCCGGGTGATTTTGTGCCCTCTTCTGGCTTTTGTGGGCACTACATGCACACAGTGACAGACATACATGCAGGCAAAATACTCATAAAATAAATAAATTTTTTAAAAAAATGTATATTCTCCAAACCTTGGAGCTGTCCTAGACTTACTTTGTAGACCAGGCTGGCCTCAAACTCACAGTGATCCACCTGCCTCTGCCTCCCAAGTGCTGGGATTAAAGGAGTGCGCCACCACCACCCAGCCATTTTTAATTGTTATTTTCAATGCTAGAAATTGAATGTAGGGCCTTGCACATGTTGGGCACACATTTCAACACTGAGCTGCAATCTAGGCTCTACAACTTTTTACTTTGAAATTTGCCATCAGGTCCCCTATGATCTTAAAACTTTCATGAAACATATTTAACCATAATTTTTTTAAAGGAAGCTGGTGGTCCATGGTGAGGCCTACCTTTAATCCCAGCACTCAGGAGGCAGAAACAGATGAATCTCTGTGAATTTGGGGCCAGACTGATCCACAGAACAAGTTCCAGAACAGCCAGGACTCCACAGAGAAACCCTGTCTTAAAAAACCAAAAGAAAAAAAGAAAAAAAGAAAAAAAAAAAAAAAGGAAAAGGAGCACAGTAGGGCACACCTGTAGTCCCAGCACGTGGGAGGTGGGAAGAGGAGGACCAAGGTCACCCTACACCATATAAAGTCAGGGCCAGCCAGGGACACACAAGAGTCTGCCGAAAGGTCTCTTGAATGGGGTCATTTCCTAGGGCATGCACGCGCGCGCGCACACACACACACACAGTGTACAAACATACATGTAAGCAAACACTCATACACTTAAACTTTTTTTTTTTTAATTTTGAGAGAGGGTTTCTCTGTTTAGCCCTGACTGACCTGAAACTTGCTTTGTGGACCAGGCTGGCCTTGAATTCATAGAGATCCACCCACCTCTGCCTCCAGAGCGCTAGGAGTAAAGCTGTATTCCACCATACCTGCATGTTTATTTATTTTTAATACTTTTTGTTATTTACTCTGTGTGTGTGTGTGTGTGTGTGTGTGTGTGTGTGTGTCTGTGTGTGTGTGTGTGTGTGTGTCTGTGTATGTGTGTGTGTGTGTGTGTGTGTGTCTATGTCTGTGTCTGTGTGTATATGTGCACTTCCTTCATTCAGTGCTCGAAGAGGCCCAAAGAGAACATGAGATGTGCTGGATACAGACAGTTGGAGCCACCGTGTGAGTGCTGGGAACCAAACCCACGTCCTCTGAGAGAGTAGCAGATACTCTAACTCCTGGGCTAGCTATCTCTCCAGCCCCTACTAAAATTTTACTTTATTTTATTATTTTATATGTTTGGGTGTTTTGCTATATGTGAGCTTTGTGCCATGTGCACGCCTAGTGCCCAAGCAGAACAAAAGAGGCCACTGGACCCCTAGAACTGGAGTTACATGTGGCTGCAAGCCATCTGTAAGTGCTGCGAATCACACCAGGTCCTCTGCAAGAGCAGCCAGTGCTCGAAACTGCTGAGCCATCTCCGGCACCCCTGCCCTCCTGTGCCATCTTCTTATTAGAAAGACTGTAAAGTGTAGAACTGGCCATTTCTCCACATTAGCTTCTTTATCTTAATGCAGCTTCAAACAAATACCAATTGAGGGTTTCTGGGATTTAGTAGTGGCCCTAAAGTTCATCTTGGACGAGAACAGCTATGTTTAAAAGAGAACTACCATATTTCATACCATCATTAAAGCTACAGTAATTAAACACAAGATGGAGGAGCCATCAAGGTGACTCAGCCAATAGAAGCACTTGCCACACAAGTCTGATGACTGAGTTCGAGTCGCAGAACCCACATGGTGGAAAGAAGGAGAAACCAACTCCACAGTTTTCTTCTGACCTTCATATGTGCACCCACACACATACATGCATAATAACAATAATAAAGTTTTTAAAGGGGAATTGATGTTTTATAAATGAATTAAAACAATATGGTACGGCACGGCTGAGCACACTTAGAGTCTGCATGGCACGGCTGAAGGAGGATCACAAAGTCAAAGCTAGGGAAAAACAGACTGGGGACGCAACTTGTGTGCTGGAATGCTGACTGTGCTGGTACACACCTTTAATCCTAGCACTCAGACAGAAGCAGGGAAGTAACCACAAGTCTGCAGCCAGCTCGGTCTGCATAGCAAATCCCAGGCCAGTCAGGGCCATGTGGCAGGACCTGTCTGAAGGACAAATAATAGCCAGCAATCACCAGACCAGTGAGACTATCGTGAGACCCTGTCTCAGGCAAAGCAAAACAAATCTATATGGAGTTAAATATGCTGGGCCTGATGGTGCACAGCGACTCTTGTAAGAGACAGGAGGAAGAGGTCTCAGTCTTCCTTGGCTATATGGATGAGTTTAAAGCTAGCCTTAACTACATGAAACCTGTCTCCAAAAAAAATTTTTTTTAGGGCTAGAGAGATGGCTCAGAGGTTAAGAGTACTGTCTCTGCTTCCAAAGGTCCTGAGTTCAATTCCCAGCAACCACATGATGGCTCACAACCATCTACAATGAGATCTGGCGCCCTCTTCTAGTGTGTGAGCGTACATGTAGTCAGAACACTGTATACATAATAAATAAATCTCTTTTTAAAATTTTTTTTAAGTTACCTTTTTAAAATTAGGAGCCTCACCAGGCTGTAGTGGTGCACACCTTTAATTCCAGCACTTGGGAGGCAGAGGCAGGTGGATCCCTGTGAGTTCAAGGCCAGCCTGGTCTACAGAGCAAGTCCAGGACAGCGAAGGCTACACAGAGAAACCCTGTCCCAAAAAACAAACAAAACATGGGACTGACAGGATCATCCAGGTAAAAGTGCTTACCTGACTGACAACCTGAATCTCATTCCTGGAACTTACATAAAAACGGACGGAGAGAACTGACCCCAAAGGTTATCTCCTGACTCCCACCTGTGTGCCATGGCACATGTGCACCCATACTCTCATACCCATAATAATAAACAATAAGAAGTTTGAGAGCATTTGATGAAGACACCTAACATCAACTTCCACATGCACATATGTTCACATGCACCCCATACACACACACACACACACACACACACACACACACAACATATCTTCAATGATGGACATGCTGGCAACATACCTGTAATCCCGGTGCTTGGGAGAATGAGCTAGGATTATAAGCTAGAAGCCAGGGTAGGGTATATAGTATCTTAGTTGGGCTTTTATTTCTGTAAAGAGACACCACGACCACGGCAACTCTTAGAAAGGAAAACATTTCATTAGGGCTGCCTTGCAGTTTCAGAGGTTGAGTCCATTATCATCATGGTGAGAAGTGTGGTGGCCTGCAGGCAGCCATGGTGCTGGAGCAGGAGCTGAGAGCTCTACATCTTGTTTTGTTTTTCAAGACAGGGTTTCTCTGTGTAGCCGTGGCTGTCCCAGACTCATTTTTTAGAGCAGGCTGGCCTGGAACTCACAGAGATACGCCTGCCTCTGCTTCCTCAAGTCCTGGGATTACAGGTGTGCACCACCACGCCCAAGCAAGAGAGGCCTGCATCTTAATCCACAGGCAGGAGGAGGCTGTTCCACACGGGTGTAGCTTGAGCATATATAACCTCCACGCCCACATGACACGCTTCCTCCACACAGCCACACCCCCTAACAGTGCTGCTCCTATGGCTGACATTCAAACCCATGAGCCTATGGGGACCATTTCTCTTCAAACCGCCACATCTACCTTGTTTCAAAAAATAAGGCCAAACATTGTAGTTCATACCTTTAATCCCAGGTTTTGAGACAGTGACACATGGATCTCTGTGAGTTTGAGACCAGTTTAGTCTACATAGTGACTTCCAGGCTATCCAAGGCCCGGTCTCAAAGAAAAATAATTTTAAAAAATAAAACAAAAATGAAGAGCTTCTGGATAGCTGAACATGTGGAGGTTCTTGGTAGTGGTGTACCCAGAGAGAGCCGAAGGGTAGATCTCCCTCCCCCAGTGGTTAGGAACACTGGCTGCTCTTTCAGAGGACCTGGGTTCAATTCCCAGCACCCACATGACACCTCACAACTGTCTGTAACTCTATTTCCACAGGATCTGACACCTTCTGGCCTCCAGGGTACCTCATGCATACATGCAAGCAAAACATTTATAGACAAAAAATAAAAATAGGAGCCGGGTGTAGTGGCGCACGCCTTTAATCCCAGCACTCGGGAGGCAGAGGCAGGCGGATCGCTGAGAGTTCGAGGCCAGCCTGGTCTACAAAGTGAGTCCAGGACAGCCAAGGCTACACAGAGAAACCCTGTCTCGAAAACAAAACAAAACAATAAATAAATAAATAAATAAATAAATAAATAAATAAATAATAAAAATAGGGCTGGAGAGATGGCTCAGCACCATCTGCTCTTCCAAAGGTCCTGAGTTCAACTCCCAGCAACTACATGGTGGCTCACAACCATCTATAATGAGATCTGGTGCCCTCTTCTGGTGTGCAGGTGTACATGCAGGCAGAACACTGTATAAATAATAAATAAATAAATCTTTTAAAAAATAAAAATAAAGGTCAGGTATGGTGGTGCACACCTTTAATCCCAGCACTCAGGAGACGGATCACTGTGAGTCCAAGGCCAGCCTGGTCTACAAAGTGAGTCTAGGACAGCCGAGGCTACACAGAGAAACCTTGTCTCAAAAAGCCTAAATAAATAAATAAATGGAAGTAAATTTTGAGGCAGAGTCCCACATAGCCCAGGCTAGCCTCAAACTCATTTGCATAGCTCATGGCTCTCCTGCCTGCCACTTCCTAGACGCTGGCATGCACTACCATGTGCAGCCGAGTTTAGCTTGTGGCTCTCAGGCATTCCATAGACACTTGTTTTGTTCTGGGTGTATGCAGTGTCAGAGGTCAAACACAAGGCCTCATGCTTGCCTGCCCCTGAGCCACACCCACACCCTCTCCATGGCACTATACATGCATGCTAGCAAGCACATTTTCATGATAAAAACGGCTGTCCAGACGCTAACTTGAGATACCGTGTTGCCTGTGAGATTGGCCATGTCATTTTGTTGATATCCTGATTCATTTTTGTTAACTTGACACAAACCTGGACATGACTTGAAAGAAGAAATTGTAATTGAGAAAATGCCTCCACCATAAGATTGGCAAACCTGATTAACAGCTGGCCTGGAAGGGCACAGACCCCTGTGGGCGGGGCCACCCTGGGCAGGTGCTCTGGGTTGGGGGGGATAAACAAGCTGAGCAAACCAGGGAACAGCACTCCTCCACAGCTTCTGCTTAAGCTCCTGCCTGGGGATGGGGGGGCAGAGTAGGAAGAAGAAATAAACCCTTTCCTCCCCAGGCAGCTTTGGTCATGGTCTTTTATCTCAACAATGGATGGTCTAAGATAGTTGGATTGCTTTTTCATTACATTTTTAAATTTTATTTTATTTTATTAATTTATTCTTATTACATCTCAATGGTTATCCCATCCCTTGTATCCTCCCGTTCCTCCCTCCCTCCCATTTTCCCCTTACTCCCCTCCCCTATGACTGTGACTGAGGGGGACTTCCTCCCCCTGTATATGCTCATAAGGTATCAAGTCTCTTCTTGGTTTCATTACATTTTTAATGCACTTTAGATAAGGATGTATTTTTAAATGATGATGGCATACTATGTGAAAAGAAGTAACTTACAAATCACCATGTGCCCATGTCAGAATTTATGTTAAAATTTACATATACTGCCGGGCGTGGTGGCGCACGCCTTTAGTACCAGCACTCAGGAGGCAGAGGCAGGCACATCACTGTGAGTTCGAGGCCAGCTTGGTCTATAAAAACAAGTCCAGGACAGCCAGGGCTACACAGAGAGAAACCCTGTCTCAAAAAACAAGACAAAACAAATTTCCATACTCTGAGTATGGACATCAGTCCCATGCCTACGATCACAGCACTCAGGCACCTGAGGCAGAGGCAGGAGGGTAGTGGCTCAAGGCCAGCTGCGGCAGCATAGCAAGATCCTGTCCAAATAGTATTAACAGTAATAACTCCTTCTGCACATAGAGCTAGAAGGGCCCTGCAAAGACAGTAGGGCACAGCAATGACCCTGCCTAATGGATTCTAGGTGCCTTGTCCTCATCTCTGTAATTTTCAGTTTCTAATTTTTGCATAACTACCATGCATTCTTTCTGTAATTTTAATTAGTTTTTTTTATATGGGAAACAATCTAAGTGCTAAGAATATTTTCATGTGAACATTTTTAAGGCACTTGATACACTGCAAATTTGCCCTCCAGGTGAGCTGTACCAGTTAGGTGCCACCAGCAATATTCTCTTAACTGTCTGATTCTGTTTTAGTGTATTCATAGTTCTGATCTTGTTATCTCCCTTTTTATTGTTTCTTTGGGGTTCCAACACCTCCCAGTTTAGTATTCTCATTGAATTTCATTAGCAGCTGTTTCATTAGTGGCACAGAAGAAGGATTAAAGTGTTAACTAGGATAGACTTTGACAAAGACCTATAAAAATGTATGTTATTATCTTTGCATAAAGGAAGTCTTTTTACTCAAAGTTTCCCAAAAACCTCTCTATGTTCCCATCTTATGGGGGTAGGTCTGATGACTGATGGCATTCTAGACCTTGGTATGTGTGGTTCTGTCCCCATGGGAAGGGAACATCTATGTTGCATCTGGTTTCATGTCATAGCCAGCCTTGATAAGGCTTTATGTGGTCTTGAATCAACTAACTGCCCTTTGCCTGGCACCTACACACACGTCCCATTTTACAGACCATTTACCAGGGTAACTGTGTCCTGGGAGTATGAATGAGTTCTTATGTTGATTTTCTTTTACTTAAATCCCATTTGAAACGCACCAGGGACATTTTTAAATCCAAGGTACACTTTTGCTAAAGAATCCCTCACACTTATTTTTATATACGAAATGTCACCTATTAAATGTGGCTGATAGGGTGCATACATATTCTCTCTTCCTATTTTCTGCTAATAGGTGACTAATGTGAAATATTGAGTAATTTTTAAAAAATCAATACTCAATTTTTTAGAAATAATTAGAGAGACATTCAACTCTGACACCAGTACCCCACTCAGTTCCTGAGCCTTCCTCGGCTAGAGGATACGCTATAAATAACCCACGAGGCTGACATTACTCACTGTGCTGCAATCATGTTTTCTGAGAAAATTTTAGCAACTGTTCTAACAGAGGCTGCCAGTTATCAGTAGTTGAGAATGCAAGTCAACTTTTAATTATGCAGCCACTGATTATTCAGACGACAAATTGTTCGTGCCCTGTGCTGCTGCTCCTTCCTGCTGCCTACCTTTTAGCATTTTCACTGCTCATTAGCACGTATTCCAGAAGGTAGGCATTGGAAGCGAGGACAGGGACTCAAATCAGCTGAGCACTGAGGAGAAGCTCTGATGAAAGATTCTAATGCAGTTTGTAGAATTACTGACTAAAATTGAGGCATTTGGATTCCCTGTGAATTGTATTTACATATCCTATTCTTGTCCCCCATAGCAACAGATAATAGAATTGTCTGCAGAGAGACAACATAATTCTTATATTTAATCTTTTCCTTTGTAGAACATTTTCACATGATGGTTCATGGTATTTTTCTATTTGTATCCAGACTGGTTACTTCTCTGATAAACAATTAGTTAAGATTCCCGGCACATGTGCAGCGACACCACCGTTACCTGTTTGTTTCCCAGATTTTTCTTTTTTGTTTGTAAGATTTTTGTATTATTTACACAATATTCTGCCCACATGTGTGCCTGCCCACCACAAGAAGGCACCAGGTGTCATTACAGGTGGTTGTGAGCCACCATGTGGTTGCTGGGAATTGAACTCAGGACCTTTGGAAGAGCAGCCAGTGCTCTTAACCTCTGAGCCATCTCACCAGCCTCCCCCCACCCCCCTGTTTCCCAGTTTTTTAGAAAACTGTTTCCCAGCCCAGCACGGTGGCGCATTTCTATAATCCCAGCACTCAGGAGGCAGAGGCAGAAGGAGGAGCTGTGAGTTCGAAGCCAGCCTGGTCTACAAAGTGAGTCCAGGACAGCCAAGGCTACACAGAGAAACCCTGTGTCTTGAAAATCCTCAAGGTCACCAGTCTTACGTGTTACACGTGTCCCTGGCCTATGTGGGTGTTACAAAGATCTGTGTAGATACCCAGCCCCTCCAGGAGCCCCCAGTTAAGTGAACGTTCTCTGTATGATGAACCGTGAGTGGGAATGGGGGTTTGTTTGCCCTAGGCAGGGCTGTATGTTACACACTGGGGTTTTTTGCCTCTAGTCTATCACTGTCTGTCTTGCCATTGTCAGAAAACCCCACCATAGATCCCCCCACAAGTTAGTTCTCTGCTTCTCAACTTCTTTGGCCTGAGAAACTGCATAACCAAATCAATCAACATTTTGTGTGAAGAGCATGTGGGCTGTTTGGGTCTTACCTGTCACCCACAGGTCCACTGATAAAGCCCTGACCACCGTTAACTTTGGAGAGGTGGGTCATGGTGGAAGGAGACCCCTCCCCATCTCCTCTTGTCTTTCTTACTTTGGCTTTGGTTTTGTTGGAGCCAGGATCAGTTATATGGCCTAGGCTGGTCCTCGTTTGAGACAGGGTTTCTCTGTGTAGCCTTGGCTTTCCAGGCTGGCCTCAAACTCACATCGATCTGCCTGCCTCTGCCTCCCAAGTGCTGGGTTCCTTTGCTTTTTTAAAATTGAATTTTGCCATGGGGACAGAAGCCTAACATGAGCGTAGCTCTCTATACACAGGAAGAACTCACATATGTGTGAACGGAAGTTCATGCAAACCAGCGTCGCTGCCTCAAGTCCTTTTTCTTGCTTCCAGATGTGCAGTTGTGTGAATTGCTGGCTCACTGTAGTGCAGAGAGGTTGTCTGGTGTGTAAGACACCCTTCAGCAAGACATGTGTAGACGGTTTGCAGAGCACTTTCTAAAAAGATGAGACAAAAGGCAGGATGAAGAAGGCTGGGTATGTAATAGGTTTGCATACACGCTTAGGGCTGTGTGTGTAATAAAGTGTGCTACACTTAACTAGGACACTTGTTCTAATAGCCAACCAAAGACCAGTTACACAGAAGCACCTGGACTTCAGACATCTCGGGGAGATGATCTTAGGGGCGCTGTGGTGCTGTGGCTTTGCGTCCTGCAAGCATTGTGAAACTGTCTAGAAATCACCCCTCTGGTAATCCCTTTTTTATTATATTTTTATAAATTCTAATCTCGGGGTTCTTCAGTGGCACAGAGGCGTAATGGTTAGGCTCCAGCGGACTTTCCGTGTGCTCACTCACTTTGCTTCCTGGGGACCAGAGTTAGCTATGAGTCACGTTCCATCCGATTTATACTGGATCCGGCTGCAGAGCGGTGACTCATGTGGGCTTCGGGCCCAGCTGTTCAGTTCATCTTCTGAGGAATAGATGGCAAGGACGGACAGACGTCCTGACGCATGTTTCCTTCTGCTCTTGTGCTTTCAGGGTCTAAGGAGAGCATTGTTACCAGCAGCAGGCAGGTGCGCCTTGCCACGGGCATTTTCCCCGTTGTCAGCCTCCTGAACCACTCCTGCCGTCCCAACACTAGTGTGTCCTTCACTAGCACGGTCGCCACCATCCGAGCAGCACAGCACATCAGAAAAGGACAAGAGATTGTGCACTGCTATGGTGAGCCAGCCTTTCTTTGCGCTGCCCTGCCTTGCCCCACCTGAGAAGGATAGGGGACAGGAATGGTAGGCACTGAGCCATGCCCCCACTCATCCTCTGCATCTCCCCTGGAAGAGGCGATGCGTCCTTAAAGCAATACCAAAAGCTCTGCTGGCCATAATAAAAAGGCCTGTTGAGGATGGAGAGCCACAGCCCCCCACACTGAATCCTCAGAGACTGCCTGTCCTGAAACTGGCTAGGAGCACCCTTCCTTCCTGCTCCGACAGCTTAGAGGCATATCCACTTCCACCCGTGTCTTGTTTCTTATGAGATGATAGGACAGTGCCCAGCCTCACACATGCTAGGCAAGTGTCTATCACCAAGCCAGAGCCCCAACCCACTGCCACCACGTCAGTCACATGACGGATATTCCAGCCCCTCTGCTGAGCAGAAGGCTGGAGAGTAGGCTTTGACCACCCTGATGTGAGGAGCAGCTGTGGGCCATCTCTCCCCAGGGCCTCATGAGAGCCGGATGCGTGCTGCTGAGAGGCAGCGGAAGCTGAGTGCCCAGTACTTCTTTGACTGCAATTGTCCAGCCTGTCACGCTGAGACCCTGGGCACAGCTGCAGCACCCAGGTGGGAAGCCTTCTGTTGTAGCACTTGCAGAGCGTGCATGCAGGTAAGTCTTCTCCACTGCTCCCAGAGCCCAGTGCTCTAGCCCAAAGGTTATCAGTCACTAGGCGAGTCCACCAGGAGTTTATAGAGAGCACTATTAGCACCTCCGTTTTTGTAATCCATTCCTACATGCTGCCTGACCCTGAAAGCAACCACAGTGTAAAGTTGGATTTATAATGTTTTCCTTATAAATGACACAAAATCTTAACTTACTCAAAGGGGCATGTAAGCATTGAGTGCCTATTATATGTAACAGGACTTTCTTCAACTGCCAACTCCCAATAATAACACTGAGACCTTTTATATTTATTTAAAAAGCTTGGGGAAAGCAAGCAAGCAAGCTTGGCCTAGCTGGGCATGGTGGTGCACACCTGTAATCCCCGTGCTCAGGAAGGCAGAGGCAGGATCACTGTGAGTTCGAGGCCAGCCTGGTCTACAAAGTGAGTCCAGGACAGCCAAGGCTACATAGAGACACCCTGTCTCAAAAAACCAAAAAAAAAAAGGACGCCAGTCCAAAGAGTCACAGCTGAGCCTTCAGCTAAGGGCATTGGTCTCTGGAGAGTGAAGGCAGACCCTTAGAGAAATTGGCGTAGACACTGGAATCCTCAACATTCATGAAGCCTTGCCTAGCACATTGTGTTGCTTTAGGCAGGGTCTCACTGTGTAGCCCTGGCTGGCCTGGTACTCATAGAGATCCACCTGCCCTCTGCCTCCCAAGTGTGCCACCATGCTGGGCCCTAGGACCCTTTGTATTAGATCTCCCCTCACTCTTGTTCTTGCTTAAGACTGGGTTCCACTGTCCATCCCCAACTAGCCTAGAATTTACTTCATAGCCCAAGCTGGCCTCAAATGTGAGATCCCCCTGCCCCAGTGTCCCAAATACAGCGATATTATAGCCCACACTTGGTTTTCTCCAATAGATTCTTAGTAAGATGATTATCCTTTGAGCCGTAGCTCTCTTCTCTTCTCCTTCCTCTCTTCCCTCCCCCTATAAGAGTGGTCTAGAACTCATTACGTAGCCCTGGCTGGCCTCAAGCTTGTCATCCTGTTGTCGCCTCTAGTTCCCAAGTGCCACTGTTACTACAGTGTGTCGCCACATCCAGCTGCTTGCTTTCCTTTCTTTCTTTCTTTCTTTCTTTCTTTCTTTCTTTCTTTCTTTGTTTTTGGGGGAGTTGTTTTTCAAGGCAAGGTCTCTCTGTGTAGCCCTGGTTGTCCTGGAACTCACTTTGTAGACCAGGCTAGCCTTGAACCCAGAGGTCTGCCTGCCTCTGCCTCCCGAGTGCTGGGGTTAAAGGTGTGCACCACCACCTGGCAAGTCCAGCTTTCTATATTGGTTTTCTCATACTTTTTAAAACAACCGTTACCATCTAAAAGCCTGATCCCAGAGAGAGGTGAGAGGAGCTGCTGAGGTGGAAAGGATTACAAACTATCAGTTCTGTCCCAAACCTAAACCTCAGAGTGGGACTCAGCTGCTGCTTTCATTAGAGCTGCTAGCAGCCAGATTCACTCAGGCTTTGTCTGCGATGTGTCACTGCAGGAGTCTCTACCGTCAGGCCAGTGACCCTGTAGCTCCCGTACATGCAGCATGCAGTATTGATAACTGCTCGGGCTTAGGAGTAAAGATAGAACTGACTTCCACAGGGAAATGATGTGCTGAGCTGTAGCAACCAAGCTTGCACGGAATCCGTCAGCAGGGACCGCCTGGTCTCTCGCCTACAGGACCTTCAACGACAGGTTTCCATGGCCCAGATGCTTCTCAGAAATGGCAAACCAGGTGAGACTGGCTCCCTCACCCTAAGCCTCCAGTCCACCCTTTTGTTTATTCTGGTATCACCTTTCCCTCAAAAGTAATTCCCAGGAAACGATGGAGAACTTGAATTTAATTATCCCAGCACCAGCCACAAGATGGCTATATAGGCCAGTGAGACCAAACCCTGGCCAGCTGTTAGCCTGGCGTCCTTGAAAGTATACGGGATAGTTTAAGCTGTGTCTGTTACACCAGACAGTTCTAGCACCTCGAGCACCAGAAAGCCTTTCTGACTTCTATGGGCTTTGTGTGCTTCCAGAAGTTCAGTGGCATCATCCTTTTTTTTTTTTTTCCTTTCTTCTTCTTCTTCCGCCCCCCACCCCCACCAAAACAGGGTTTCTCTGTGTAGCCTTGTCTGTCCTGGACTTGCTTTGTAGACCAGGCTGGCCTCAAACTCAAAGTGATCCACCTGCCTCTGCCTCCTGAGTGCTGGGATTAAAGGTGTGCACCACCAGGCCCGGCTCAGTGTCATCATTGTAATTCCCAGCTAATAACCTAGAAGACCACTCTGCCTTCAATAGCAGCAATGAACCCTGCTCTGGGCTGGTGGTCTAGCTCATGGGTCCAGCTTGGTAGCTAGCCTTAGCACTGAGAGAGGGGGAGAAGGACTTGACTCTTTTCAGAAAGGGATTTGTGAAACTTGCTATTAGACCTTAACATGGTAGGAATCTGTTGGCCTTTAGCCTAGAGTCAAGAGAAGAGAAGCAATGATTGCAGGTGGGCTGTGGAGTGGGTGGTACTGGAAGGTGGCTGTTTTATGCCCCAGGGCACACGTGAGGAGGCCTCATCTAGCACTACTGAAAGAGAAAACATGAGAGACCAGCAGCTTTCCTGGAATGCTGGGCTGTTGACTCGCAGATTTGGGAGCATTTTCACATTGGCCCAGGCGACAGAGACCTTGCGACTTGGGTTCCATGTCCAGGTCTAGGGCTGTCTGCTGTGAGGTATTTTTCCTGTGAATCAATAGAGCAAGCCGTTCAGCAGCTGTTGGGGTGCCAGGAGGCTGCCGAGAGCTTCTTGTCAGCAGAACACACCGTGCTGGGGGAAATTGAAGACGGCCTGGCCCAGGCCTATGCTACCTTAGGTATGACCCGTGTTCCTCTTCCCTGATGTGAGGTCAGCGGTGGCCCTCGCCTAGCCTACTCTCCACTAGCACTGCTCTGCCTTCCATTCTGCTCTCCTCACCCTGAGAGCCCTGAGCTGATGGTGTTGCTTTCCTAGAGTGAGACCTTTTCTTCTCACAGGGGACTGGCGAAAGTCTGCTGCCCATGTGCAGAGGAGTCTCCAGGTGGTTGAAGCTCGCCATGGGCCATCCAGTGTTGAAATTGGCCATGAGCTCTTCAAACTGGCCCAAGTCTTGTTCAACGGGTAGGTTGCTCCTTTTCCCAGCCTTCGGCCAGGGCACATACTGCTCTGTGGTTTACTGTATATGGCTTTTTCACTGTGGTGCTTTTAAGCATGTTGAAACTCTTCTATTTTCTCTTCAGACAGATCTTAGCCCTCTGCTTCACTGACAGACTTTAAGCTTTGAATTTCCTCCTGAGAGATGTGGAGAAAACTCTTAGGTCTGAGTTGACTTTCCCAGGGAGGACTCCTGGCAGCCTCGCCCGCCCTCTGGCATTCCTCTCCGCTTAATCACACCTCCCTTGGCTTGCTCTGTCCCAGCACCCTCAACTCCCAGCTCTGCCTTTTCCCTAGTTTGCATCCTATTCCTTTTAAAGCAGTTGTTTTCAACCAGAAGGGATTTTGCCTTCAGATGGCATTTGGCAATGTCTGGAGACAGTTTTGGTTGTTATGGCTTGAAGGGAGGATTCTGCCAGCCTCTCTAGTGGGTAAAGACTAAATTGGCAGTGCACAGGACAGCCTCCACAGTGGGATGACCCAAGTTAGCTATATCAAGATCGAGAATCCCAGCTTTAAAAATTAAAATAAGCCAGGCCGTGGTGGCGCACGCCTTTAATCCCAGCACTCGGGAGGCAGAGGCAGGCGGATCACTGTGAGTTTGAGGCCAGCCTGGTCTACAAAGTAAGTCCAGGACAGCCAAGGCTACACAAAGAAACCCTGTCTGGGGGTGGGGAGATTAAAACAAGAAGCTGTGGGAATGGCTCCAGTGGTAGCACACTTGGTGGCATACAGAGGCCCTAGGTTCTATCCCTGGCACTGCACAAAAAAATTAAAATGCAATACAATACAAGAAGAGCACAGTTGATGAGTTGGTCCCTCAGTTTTGCCACTGAGATCACTTGAAGTGAAGTAAGTTCTCGGTGATACCATAGCCTTGATAAACTCCCATGGTGTACATTGATAAGAGAAAGTGCTTCCATGTCTGATACCCAGACGTGGAAAAGCATGTTCGATCAGAGAGAAGAAAGGACCCAAAGTCAGGCTAAACATGGGTGCTCTAAAGTCAACACCTTTGTATAAAGTCAGGCTAACCATGGGTGCTCTAAAGTCAACACCTTTATATAAAGCTGTTGTAAATGTTGATTAAGTTTCAAATTTTGCACTCTTTTTTCAGGATCTTTCCTGTGAATTCTCTCTCTCTCTCTCTCTCTCTCTCTCTCTCTCTCTCTCTCTCTCTCTCTCACACACACACACACACACACACACACACACACACACACACACACACACACACACTCCTGAAACTCTGCGTTATGGTGTGCTCATGAAAGTTTATCTACCCTCTTAGAGGGAAGACCCTGGAGGGCAGAGTGGACTTGGACCCTTTGTGCCTCCGTAAAACTCTGGAGGCCGCAGCACACTTGGTCCATGGTGTCCTCTGTCCAGAAAGGAGGCGGCTTGTGTTTTGACTGAGTGAGTCAGCTAACCAGCTTCCCTTTCGCGCTTCAGGTTGGCAGTGCCTGAAGCTCTGAGTGCCGTAGGGAAGGCAGAACAGATCCTGTTGGTGCACTGTGGCCCTGAGAGTGATGAGGTCCGGGAGCTCCGCGAGATGAGGTCCTGCCTAGAGGACTCAGCATGCAGCCCTGTGGGGCCTTAGGTGTAGGGTGGCCATTCTCGCCCACCCACAGGAAAGGGACTCTTGCGGAAGAATCAAAGAAGTTGTGTTGGCTTGGCACTGTCGTCACAAAGGATGGAACCTTCCCAACTGCCCTAAGCCTGGTGCAGGGAGCACTTGGAAAACAGTGGTTGAGAGACACTTGCCTGTCCTGCTAGCTGCTGCTTGCAGGAGTTAACTGCCCTCTACCAGAAACCTCGTCCCCAGAAAAGACTTCCCAGCAGTGTCTGTAGAGGCTGCGTGCTTTGAAGGGTGGCAGCTCATCTGCAGCAGGTGATACTAGCCTAGGGTGTTGGCTCGATTTCATCTCACTCAGTGAGTCTGTCTCGCTGGAACACCCCACGGTTTCTAGTAGTATGAGTGCTGTGACCCACTCCACTGGGAACTTCAATTCTTAGTCCTGTATTGTAATTGAAAAATAAAACACAGCAAGAAATCAGTGTGCCTCCTTACCTCAAGAGACCCACACTTCCACTTCCAACATCCTGCCTCCTTAAATTCTTCATTGAAACCAGTGGTGTAGAATTTGGGAATGGAGGAGTAAGTATGGGGCTATCTTACTGTTGAGCAGTTTCTTTCTGGGGACAGCAACTCGATACTTGTTTCCTGCCATTCTCTGGCTTTCATTGAATCTTCTTGGCAGACGCACTGTCCAAGCACTAATGAAAGTCAAACACGTAGGAACGGCGTTAAAGCACACATGCCTCCCTTCTGTTCGTTAGCAAACCTAGAAGTAGACTATTCAGGTTGTTTCAGCTAAAGACAGGATCTCACTCTGTAAGCCAGTCAACCTCAAACATGCCATCCTCCTGCCTCAACCTTCCAAGTACGAGGTTTACAGGCAAAGGCCGCCTTGCCTGGTTGAGACTGTCTTTTCCTGCCATGTCGCCTCAGGCTCACACAGAAGTACAGACGACATGGGTACAGAGAATGGAGACAGGAGTCTGTAGAGCATGCCACAAGGAGCTGTGGCTGTAGCTCCCTGGTAAGTATGAGGCTGGAGGTCGCATCTCCAGGTCCCCCCGGGGGCGGGGGCTGAGGCTGTGGGCATTGCTGCTTATGGTTTCAGGCTGAGGCAGAAGGCAAGGACGGCTGCCCTTTCCTCAAGGATGCGTAGTGTGCTCCAGACCCCAAGGCTCAGATAGCTATGGATTTTCTGACTGATCCGTATGACGTCATTACTGGTGACAAATTTGTTCAGATGAGTTAGTGGGAAAGAACACCAAGCGCATACACTCACTTTTGAGGACTTGCCCACCCTTGTCGTGCCCAAGACGTGGCTGTTGGTTGCCATGGCAGTAAAATCAGGAAATAAACAGCCTGAAGATGCCTGGCAGCGACATTTCAGGAAGCTGGGTGTTGAAAGATAGCATTCAAACGTATGTGGAATGAAAGTGGGCAGAATTTGATTCTCCTGCTGTCTACTAACTCAGCCTGGCAGGGAGGGGATCTGTAAGGTTTTTTGGTAGAGATTTTTTTTTTTTTTAGGAAAAAAGTTTAGTCCTACAGACAACTCTACAGCTGTTCCAGTCCAAACACATGCTCTGTATTTTGTTCCTAAGAGCCCTGTCACGCCTTATGAAATAGGTACTCTTTCTCACAGGATATGTTTAGAGTTTTACATATCAGGCCTTAGTTTATGCATGGAAACTTGTTTTTGTTTTAATGCTTTATAAGATGGCTCAGTAGTTAAGAGCATGTACAGTAGCAGCTGGGCATGGTGGCACACACCTGTAATCCCCACACTCAGGGAGGCAGAGGCAGGAGGATCGCTGTGAGTCTAGAATAGCTAGAGCTCTGTTAAACAGAGAAATCCTGTGTCAAAAAACAAACAAACAAAGGAAACAAACTATGCATTTATGCTTGTATGTGGTACACAGTTTTAATCCCAGCATTCAGGAGGCAGGGTCAGGCAGATCTCTATGAGTTCCTGGCTACCCTAGTCTACATAGTGAATGCCAGGCCAGCCAGGGCCACATAGTGATGGATACCTATCTTAGGCAGGGTAGAGGGGTAGCTCAGCAGTTAAGCATATGCTGGTCTTGCAGGGAGTCCAAGCTTAATTCCTGCCCTCAGCGGCAAGCAGCTCAGAGTCACCATTGACTCCAGCTCCAAGGGGATCTAATGCTTCTCTCTGAGTGGACTTACACTCATGCACATGTCCACATAAGCACGCACATATCCGTGTAAACAAAACTAAATATAAATCCTTTTTTAAAAATTAAAGCCGGGCGTGGTGGCGTACGCCTTTAATCCCAGCACTCTGGAGGCAGAGGCAGGCGGATCGCCGTGAGATCGAGGCCAGCCTGGTCTACAAAGTGAGTCCAGCACAGCCAAGGCTACACAGAGACACCCTGTCTCGAAAAACAAAAACAAAAAACAAAAACAAAAAATAAAACCAGAGTCCAGGACAGCCAAGGCTATACAGAGAAACCCTGTCTTGAAAGAAAAAATTAAACCATACCAGACATAATGACACATGCCTATAACCCTAGTATTTGGGAAGTAGAGGCTGGAGGATCAGGAATTCAATTCCATTCTGAGCTACGTGAGACCCTGTCTCAAATATAGGGCCTAAGGCCAAGCATGGTAGGGCTTTAATCCTAGAATTCAGGAGGCAAAGGCAGGTGGATCTCTGAATTTGAGCCAGACTTGTGTCTACATAGCAAGTTCCCAGGCTAGCCAGGGATACATAGTAAGACCCTTTCTCAAAAATTAAATAGGCCCAGTTGATAAAATTTAGCTTGCCCTCCAAGCACAAGAATCCAAGGTCAACCCCAGAAACCATGTAAAAAGCAAGGCATAGTGCCCATGCTTGTGATCCAACATTGGTGGAGACAGATGGGTCCCTGGGGCTCACTGACCACCCAGCCAGGCTAGTCTACTGAGCATGTTCCAGGCCAGTGAGAGACTGAAAAAACTAGGTAGGAAGAGGTAACAAGTGGCTCAGCGGGAAAAGATACTTGTCACACAAGCCTGGCAACCCAAGTTCACTCCTCAGAGGCCACATGAAGGTGGAAGGATAAAACTAACTCCCCAGGACTGTCCCTGGCCTCTGTATGCATGCTGGACACACACACACACACACACACACGTCACTTGTATGCATGTGTATGCATATACAAATAATCCTTTCAAATTTGTATGTGTATAGGTGTTTTGCCTGTACACCTATCTTTCTGTGCACTACATGTGCAGTGCCCGTGGAGGCCAGAGAGGGCATCAGAGTCCCGAGAACTGGAATTAGACAGGGTTGTGAGCCACCACATGGGTGCTGGGAACCAAACCCTGGGTCCTCTGCAAGAGGCTCTTAATCACTGAGCCATCTCTCCAGCCCCTCAATAATAGATATTTCTTTAACGTTTAAAGGCAGACGCCTCCTGAGAACTAACCCCAAGATTGTCCTCTGGCCTCTACATGATCTTTGTGCATAAACACACACCTGCATAAAAACACAAATACATAAGTAAACCTAGTCTAGCTGTTTAGGAACATTTGCCATAGTTTGGATTGTGAGGGTTACCCAAGGCAAAAGTTTGGTCCTAGTGTGGCACTATTGGAAGACAGCAGAACTGCTGAGGGGCTAGGCCTAATGGGAGGTGGTTGTGGGCAGAGAGGCGTGCCAACCAAGGGGCATCTCTGCATTCCTCTCTTCTCTTCGCTTCCAGACCATAAGACAAGTCACAAGGCTGTTTCCCACCGTATGCCCAGAAGCAAGGTGGGGGCCGGGGGCAGGCAGTCACGGGCTGTGACCAGTAGAACATCTGTTGATTGCCCTAGATATTTGTTGTATTTGGAGAAAGCTGAGGACCCCACAAGTTTCAGTAATTGGGGGTAGGGTACCCAACCGGGGTTGTACACTAGTCCTCCTAGGTTCCCAGCACACTGAGAAATGGAAAGTGGTGACTTTGGCAGAGCTTAAGCAGAGCTGGTTACAAGTCTTTGAATTCATAAGAACCAATTTCCCTCCATACTAAACGTAGCTTCAAACAGGAGAAGGAAGAAAGCAAAAATTAAGAAGAGCTTTTATTGCAAAGGGTACATTGAAGCTACAGGGCAGCCTTCCTGGAATGATTGTGCAACCAGCCATCCCTCTAGGGTTCCCTTCCGGAGCGCTGGAACATTAAGTGCCCCTGGGGTCCAGGATTTTGCCTATGAAGAGAAGGGCCCCCGTGTCCGTGTCCCTCAGGACGAAGATAAAAGGTCGGTTGAGGTGATAGTCCAGCGGGAAGGTGAGGCGGACAGGCTGGAGGCCTGGGTTGGGGCTGCTTCCTGCCCCCTCCTCGTTCCACTCCAGAGCAGCCCTGTGTTCCACGTGGGTGAGCTTCACAGGCTTGCCTGTGATCCTGCTGAAGTCAGGTGACTCAAACAAGGGCTGGAGCTCTGCAGAGGTTGGGAGAGATTCCATTAACACTACACGCACGCACGCACGCACGCACTCAAGAAGGAAACCGAGAGAGGCAAGCAAGCAAGCTGGGAGTGGTATGAGACACTCTGGCCCATTACAGGCTCATTGACCTACTGGAGCTACCCTAGAGGATAGAGCCAGCAAGGCTAAAGCCAGACCTGGCCTGGGAAACAGTGTTCTGGGCTGTCATGGGATATGTACTTATGGGACCAAGGACTGAGTCTGGCGGGAAGGCAGTTCTGTGTTCCCTTCCCCGATAACAGTGTAGCAAGTCCCCCCGCCCCCACGCCACCCTATAAAGCCATGGGACTCAGTTCCATTAGCAAGGTGGGAGGCTCAAAGACTCGGGCGCCAAGAGCAGAGCAGCCCCGCAAGCATACTCATCTCCTGCAGAGTCTTGGTGACTTCGCCTTCATAGCTCAGCTTCAGCTTGGGGACAGTCAGCGTGGCCTGGATAGTCTTCAGCTCTCGGTCGATGTCATGAATGAACTCAGAGGTGAGGCTCTCCTCTATCATGGTCAAGTTCTGGGTCACCGCCAGGGGCAGGAAGAAGATGAGGCTGGTGCTCCCTGTCAAGGGCAGCTGGGCAATCTAAGACAACAGAGAAGCTCGCGGGTCAGTCCTGAGCCGGGAGCCCTAGATGCCAACAGTTGCCTTTCCCTCTGCCGGCGCAGGGCCCCAGCCTTGTGTACCCCTGGCCTCAGCCTTGCAGCAGTTGCCTTCTACTGGTTTCTAGCAGGCCTCCCATGGGTAGGCAGTTTTCTTCTCAACCTAATGTCCACAGAAGTCTGATGAACAAATTTTTCTTTATGGTTTGTCTTAGTTAGGGTTTCTATTGCTGTGATAAAATGTGGCCAAAAGCAACTTGGCAAGGGAAAGGTTTGTTTTTCTTTTTCTTTTTCTCTCTCTCTCTCTCTTTTTTAAGGTTTTATTTATTTATTATTTACACAATATTCTGGCCCCCTGTGTGCCTGGACGCCAGAAGAGGGCACCAGATCTCCAGATCTCATTAGAGATGGTTGCGAGCCACCTTGTGGTGGCTGGGAATTGAACTCAGGACCTTTGGAAGATAGTGCTCTTAGCCTCTGAGCCACCCCTCCAGCCCGGAAAGGGTTTATTTCATCTTACAACTTTCAGGTCACACTCTTATCACTAAGGACTTAGGGTAAGAACCATGGAGGAACGCTGCTCTCTGGCTTGCTCCCCCATGGCTTGTTAGCCTGGTTTTTTATGCCATCCAGAACCACTTGCCGAGGAGTGGCACCACCCGTAATGGGCTGGGCTCTCCCACATCAATTACTAATCAAGAAGGTGCCCCACAGGTTTGCCCAGAGGCTAGTCTGGTGGGAGTGTTATGTCAACTGAGGCTCACTCTTCTAAGTGACTCGATTGTGTCAAGTTGACCACACTAACCAAGACCTGGTTCTCAGAAGCTGGAATGGAATGTTCTCCCAGAGCCTCTGCTAGCACTCGGGCAAAGCGTTGAACCAGCAATGAACAGTAAAACAGATACTTTGAAGAGAAGTTCTTAATCTAAGGCCCATAGAACACAGTGTCAAAGCCTCCCAGAGCCTCATGCAAACATAAACAGAAATGTCATTTCTCTAGAGTGTTTCAGGCTTTCTTTCCTTTTTTTTTTCTTTTTTTTTTTTTTTTGAGATAGGTCTTTATTATGCTGTTCTGGTTTTCTGGTTAAAGGTGTGCACCACCACATCCCACTGTTTCAGGTACTTAGATTTCCAAAGAAGCCATAGCCTAGAAAAGGTTAATAAGTACTGATTTAGAACTGAAAGAAATCAGGTACGCTGATAGCAGCAGAATGTCAGCGTGTGACATTTGTGACAAGTTCGCCAGAATTTGCTTCTTAATTCTAAAGAGAGAAGCTGTCAAGAAAAGACTTGGACTGGGGCTGTTCTCCGTTGGTAGAGCGCTTGCCCAACATACACACAGATTGGTCCCCAGTGCTGCATTAACCAGGGGACCAGGGTGGTGACACATGCCTACCATGCCAGCACTTGGGAGGTAGAGTCAGAAAGATCAGGGCCTCAAGATTGTCCTCAGCTAGTGAGTTTGAGGCCAGCCTGGGCCACATGAAGCTCTGTCTCAAGAAGAAAGAAAGAATGGGCTGGAGAGATGGCTCAGAGGTTAAGAGCACTGACTGTTCTTCCAGAGGTCCTGAGTTCAATTCCCAGCAACCACATGGTGGCTCACAAACATCTGTAATGTGATCTGATGCCCTCTTCTGTCATGCAGGTGTATATGCAGGCAGAGCACTGTATACACAATAAATAAATCTTTAAAAAAGAAAAGAAAGAGCGAGCTGGGTGCTGTGGCACATGCCTTCAATCCCAGCACTTGGGAGGCAGAGGCAGGCAAATTGCTATGACTTTGAGGCCAGCCTGGTCTATAAAATGAATCTAGGACAGCCAAGGTTACACAGAGAAACCCTGCCTTGAAACCACCCGGGGGGGGGGGGGGCGCGAATGAATAAACATTTGAGTGTCAAGTTGTTCTTTTTTTTTTTTTTTTTTTTTTTTTCTTGCTTTTGTTTTCGGCAGGACTGAGGATTAAACCCAGGGCCTTGCTCATACTAAGCAAGCATTTACCACTGAGGTACACCCTGGTGAGTGCCTCGTCTGTTTTTTTATTTTATGAGTATGTGTGGTGGCCCGCATGTCTGTCTGTGCACCATAGACATGCCTGGTCTGTGTCTGCAAAGGCCAGAAGATGATATTGGATCCCCTGGACCTGGAATTACAGATGGTTGTAAGCTGCCCTGTGGGTGCTGAGAATCGAACCTGAGTCCTCTGGAAAAAAAAAAAAAAAACAGCGAGTTCTCTTAACCACTGAGCCATCATTCCAGCCCATTTTTGTGTTTTGAGATGGTCTCAAAATACCATTCAGGGTAGGCGCCTAATCACCTTCCCTCAGCCTCCTGACTGCTGGGGTTACAGGTGGGTGTCACCATCCTCAACTCATTTTCAGGACTTTGGTCCTTACAACAAACCCTGGGAGAATAAGGTCTGATACCCTAATTCTCACTCTGCTTAAGGAAAAGGAAAAGCCCAGACACATTACTAATTTACCCAAAGCCACACAGCAAAATTCAGATAGGCTGCAGAGCCCAGTGGCCGTCCCTTCCATGCCAACCTTGCCCCCCTCTGACCCCACTCCCACCCCACCCATCCCAACACACCTTGCAGTTGAGATCAGAGTCCAAGCCATATCGTAAGATGGCCTTAGGATTTGACATCGTGGGGACTCTGACAGTCCTGTCCTCATCCAAATGAAAATCCTGGAGGGTCGTCTTTCGCGAGTCAAACTTTGTTACCCACTGCCCTGGAAGGAAACAAATGGAGTGTCCTGAGCCACTGTCGCCAGAAAGACCACAGAGCCATGCTGTGTCTCCCCTGGCCAAAGAAACCTGAGTTGTCCTCAACATGGACACAGGAGCTGCTGGGGCCCAGCGTGTGTGGTCCAGGGACCACAGGTGCTGGCTGCCTTCCCCACGCAAACTCGCATGGAAATAAGCGGGTGTTCCCGCTGTGACTTGGATCACCAAGCTCCTTCTGTCTGAGGTGGCCTTTAATATGCTGGGCTGTGCTGGAAGTGGGAAGGCCCAGGCCTTTCTTTCCTCTAGGTTAAGCCATCCACTCTTGCTGCTGCTCTGAAAGATGGTCACAAAGCATTTGAAGAGGAAAGCTGGTCAAACCATTCCTGCCCCTAAGCCCTTTTATGAACAAAGTGGATCTCATGCGAGGCATGGGGAAGGGCTCCTGAAGAGTGGTGACAGGTAACCGACAGCAGTTCCCTGAGCACGCCTAGGGCTCTAGGAGGAGTACAGGGCTGCTGTGAGAACAAGACAGCAGGTATTGTACAAAGTGTCTGTAAAGCAGGTGTGTAATCCACATAGCAAAGATGAGGAGACAGGCTCAGGAGAAACTTACACAGGGCTCTGTGGCTCCCAGGGCAAAGCCAGGGTTAAACCTGGTCCAGTTCAAAAGCCAGAGAGATCTGGGCTGGAGAGATGGCTCAGTGGTTAAGAGCACTGACTGCTCTTCCAGAGGTCATGAGTTCAATTCCCAGCAACCACATGGTGGCTCACAGCCATCTGTAATGTGATCTGATCTGATACTCTCTTCTGGCCTGCAAGTGTACATGCAGGCAGAGCATTGTATATACAATAATAAATAAATAAATCTTAAAAAAAAAAAAAAAAGCAAAAGCCAGAGATCTGTGCCCAGCCCCACTCAGCCATTTCACTTGTCAAATAACTCAGAGACACTTGGTGAACGGTAAGCAGAATGTGCTGCAAGCACCCAGGGTTTTCAGATCCTCCTCTGGCATTGCACCTGCGTTCACGATCACCACACACCTACCATCCTCCCTTGGCCAAAGACAGGAAGCCCTCACCCTTGAAGTAAGCCACGCCGAGGAGGAGGATGCTGATGGCACTGGGCATCTCCCTTGTGGACCGAGCAATTTTCCCTTTCATCTGGGCCTGCACCCAGTTGTTAATCTCCTGAAGGTCTACGCGAGGGTTGCCAGTGAGGATCCTGGGCCGGGTCCCATAGGACTTCTCCAGAGGGGCGACAAAGCTGGATCTCACTCGCAGCTCTTGGGAGGAAGCAAAGATCCGTGTATGAGAGCTGACCCAGCAGCATCTTCGCTTTGAGAGCATGCCAGACCCCAACCTCCTGCCCAGCATCTTCCCTTCACTTGCTGGGGCATCTGCCAGCTTTGCCCAAACACTGGGTGCCAAACAATGGCTTCCACCCACTGCTTCCCCCTTCATATTACTGTCCTCCCCAGACACTCCAGCTGGCTCCCACAGCCCACTTCCTCTCTCTAATTCTCTGTGGTCTCACAAGCCCTTTCCTGCCCACCAGTGCCAGGCAGGCCTGGCCCGAGCACACACAGCCTATTGTTGAGACAAAACCCCCAGCACAGAGCATACAGGCAACCCAGGCCAGAAAAGCAACTGAGTGCAATGGCACGTGCCTGTACTTGGGAAACAGGGGCAACACTGGATTACACAGACTTCGAGAGGTGGGGTGGGGTGGGGGTGGCCTACTGACTCCTCTCAAACACAATTCGGGAAGCACTCTTGAGGTTCTTCGTAGGGGTGGTAACAGAGGCAAGAAGTTCCTTGTAGGTGCTGTGGAGGTCAGGGGAGCTGAGCAGGTCATAGTAGAGGGCCCGATGAATTACGGATTCTGTTCGCTGTTCAGCTCCTGCCAGAGGGAAAAGGAAGGTGGGCTTCATAACTGCCCAAGGGGCCCGCATCAGGACAGGGATGCTATACACCAGTCTTTTGTCTTCTGAGAGCCTGAGGAAGCCAGGATTGCAGATGTTTTAGCTACACAAAAAGCTTCAGAGTACTGAAGAAAGAATGACTGCATTGCTAGGTAAATCTCTAAAACAGGCCATTAGAAAGGAGAGGATGTCGTCCCTGAGGTTCTCCCATGGCTACCTACACCATTATGAGGAGGAACGGAGGCCTACTCATGGCAGCTGTACCCCCAGAACCTGGGTAAATGACTGGCACACAATAGGAGTCCACTCCAGGCACCGAGGATTGAGCGTCACTTATCATAAAGTGCTAGGAATTGCATGTGAAGCCCCCCACCTCTTGTTTCTGGTTCCCCTGGCAGCAGAGGCATGGAGACTCAGGGTGGGGGGGATTCAGGTCCACTGAAGCCTTTTCCAGTTGACACTCACCCAGAGAAAGGGCAGAGAGAGCCGTGGCCACACTGAGTGGAGACAGCAGAACGTTGGCAGTTGGGCTGGCGCTGGACTGCAGGCGGTAGAGGTCATAGCCGAAGTTGGAAACGGCTGCTGCCAACTTGTTCACAGGGACCTTGAAGAAGGGGTCATCCTCCTCCACTGGCTCCCCCGTGGGAGCTGGGGAGCCCTGGGTTAGAATACAAGCACCAGTGGGGAGGCACAGTGAATGTCCTCACTTCCTGGTTGGGGTTGTCCTCTGGTCCCCGGGGCCATTTGTCCAAGGTCAGAATGAGTGTGTGCTCTCAGAAGCCTGGCTCACTTTAAAATAAAAATGGTAAGGGAGGGGAGCTAGCTCAGTCAATAAAGTGCTGGCCTGCAAGCATGAGGACGCGGGTTCAATCCCCAGAAACCACAGAAAAGGAGCCAGGCATGTGGTGCCTGCTTGTGACCTCAGCACTGGGCAGGCAGAGCCGGGCAGCCGGGCAGCCTAGACTAACAGGCCAGTGAAGGGTCTTGTTTCAGAAACCAAGGCAGACAGCACCTTAGGAATGACTGTGGGTTGACTTCTGGCCTATAAACACACTGTCTGTCTGTCTGTCTGTCTGTCTCTCTCTCTCTCTCTCTCTCTCTTTCTGTCTCTCTGCTCTCTCTGTCTCTGTCTCCGTGTGTCTGTCTTTCTGTCTCTCCCCATCTCTCTCTCTCTCCATGTCTCTCTCTCTCCATGTCTCTCTCTCCGTGTCTCTCCCCCCCCCCCCCCGTGTCTCTCTCTCTCTCCCTCTCCCTTCCTCCCCCCACCCCCTGCCCCCCCCCACCTCTCTCTGCAGGGACCTGCATCACCACAAAGAAACCTGTCCTCAGACCACACCCCTCCTTTCTGACTGTTCTAGTTTGCATAGGTTCTGCTCTGACACCCTTCCTGTCTTTCCTGACAAGACATCTCCTCCGACTGTACCCGAAGGGAATTTGTAGTTTTCTGATCTGTTTTTCAGTGTCAACCACTTCCTCATCAGCTGGCTGCTGTTTTGTTTTGTTTCCAGGGCCATCGATGGAAGCCGGGGTCTTACATATGTTAGGAAAGTGTTGCCACCCAGCTACATCTGCAGTTCCTGTTGCTTTTTGGGTTGGGTTTTTGTTTTGTTTTTGAGACAGGATCGCACTATATATATTGTAACTGTAATTTTTATTTGCCTGATGTCATTGTCATCACATCTGCTAATCTAGGCCCAGTTCTGGACACTTCTAGATTCTTATATAGGCCTAGAATGTTTTTAGCCTCTGAGACTTACTGCTGAATAAGCTCACATTTTCTAGTTCTTTCTGAACTCTTGCTGGCTGGTTTAACTCAGTTGTCTGGCTCACACTCTTCTCCTAGCTGACTGATTCAATCTGGCTTCTGTCTTAGCCTCTGACTGAATTGCTCTGCTTGGCATCATACTGACTTTGGCAATATATGCTAATCTTCTGTTTCCTTTTCTTTCTCTGAGCTACTCTGTCTTCACCTGTGTCTAGTTTGTTCTTTCTGTACAATTGTCCCGATGAAACTACCTCCTCCCTCTCTCTTTTAAGTCACCTCTCTCTGTAAAACTCCCCGGTAAAAACTGATTCTGAAAGCCAGGCTCCATGGTGCACACCTGGAACCCCAGCACTCAGAAAACCAGAAGCAGGCAGATCTCTGTGAGTTCGAGGCCAGCCTGGTCTACAACGTGAATCTAGGACAGTCAAGGCTACACAGAGAAACCCTGTCTCAAAAAACAAAACAAAACAAAACTGCCTCTGAATTTCACAAACTAAACTTCCACAAATTCAACTCTACTGCACTGCCTCTCAACTTACTGACTCAACCAAACTGCCTGAACAGAACTGACTAGAACTCAGAAATCTGCTCTCCTCTGTCTCCTGAGTGCTGGGGTTACCGCTGTGTACCATCATGCCTGGACCGAAGCTTTTCTTTACCTGAAATTTGTTCTCTACAAAGCTGGCCTTGAGCTCGGGGATCTGCTTGCCTCCGTCTCCTGGGATTAAAGGAATGTCTATATTCTAGCCAGAGTAGCCAAGTTGCTAGATTAAAATCCCTTTACTAAATGGCCCTGGCTGTCCTGGAACTCACTATGTCGACAAGGCCAGCCTCAAACTCACAGAGATCCACCTGCCCTTGCCTCTTGAGGGCTGGGATTTTAGGGGGCAGAGGCTGGGATTTTTATATTTCTATCCATACCCACCACCTTCAGAGTGGATGGGGCTCAGTAACACAGCACTTGTATATGCCCAACAGGGAGTGGGGCAGTTAATAGATAAGGAATAAGTGGATGGCCACAGTGGCAAGACAGTATCGTCTAAGGTCACTAAGCCCTAATCCAAATTTACAGCTCAAGAAAGCCCAGGTCTATCACTCATAATCCCAGCCACCTTGTCCCTTGTGTGACATGGCCTCTACCCCTACTTTTTCCATACCCCAAAAGGGGAGGCCAGATACTCCTGTCTTGCTGCCAGAGAAACCAAAGCCTAGAGGAGTGATGGCCAGAGCCCAGCCTGGACCCAGAGCTGCCTCCCTGCGCTGTTTCCTCTGCTGCCTGCCACGGAGGGGCTGAACAGCGAGCGGCTGCCCCCACCTACCCACTCTACTGACCTCAGAGCTGCTGGGGACGTTCTGGCTGCTGCCGTGCCCAAGCAGGGCTCCAGTCCAGAGGAATAGCACCAGGGCCTGCATCCCGGGACTACAAGAGAAACAAGAGGGCAAGCAACTCCCCTCACCCACCCCCTGCCCTGCCACCACACCCTGCACAGAGCCAGGCAGGGCGAGCGCCTTCCCCACGCTGTGCCTGCCACTCCACTGTGAGCTGTACCCTCCATGGTGGTTCCTATCAGAAGACCTAGCTTCCAACTTAAGCTCCAGAGCAGTGAAGACCCCGCAGCAGGCTCTTCTGGCCTCAAGAAAATGGTTTAGCACAAGCACACATCAAGGCTTTTCTATGGAGCCACACAGCCAGGATTTGGAGCCCTGGCTCAGGAAGGGAGCAGAACCCAGGTCTTCATAGATGTACAGAACATCTGGGCTAGCCCTGCTATCCACCAAAAGTTCTCTGGCCAAGAGCCTATGATAAGGACATTTGGTCCTGTCGGCCTGTCTCCATCCACCCTCTTTTTTTTTTTTTTTTTTTTTTTTTTTTAAGATAAGATCTTGCCTATGTAGCCCAGGCTAGCCTTAGACTTGGAGCTACCCTCCTCCATCTGCCTCCTGGGTACTGGAATTCCAAGTGTGTGCCACCAGGCTTGCCTTGACCCCTTTCTTCCATTCTTTCCTTAGTTAAGTGGGTGTGGAGTAGGGCTGCCTGGGATCGAACCTTGTCCCTGGGTCTTCATAGCTGTTTAAAGAGTAACTCCCCTCCTGTGTAGTAGAACCTGCCCACTGCTACAAGGGCTAAATTTTATTTTATTTTATTGGTTTTTTGAGACAGAGTTTCTTTGTGTAGTCTTGGCTGTCCTAGACTGGCTTTGTAGACCAGGCTGGCCTCTAACTCAGAGATCTGCCTGCCTCTGCCTCCAGTGTTGGAATTAAAGGCGTGTGCCACCATGCCCAGCTGAGGGCTAAATTTTAGATTTTTTTTGTTTTTGAGACAACCCTGGTATATTTAGGCTGGCCCTGAACGTGCACAACTACATGTGTCTAGACATATCCTAGCAGCTCCAGAGCTCAGGATGCTCTCAGTTGTCCCTTCAGCTGGCCAGCATCTGCTCTGAGAGCTGGCATGTTTTCTCCCTCCCAGCATGGAGACAGCTGTCAGCCCCAGAGCCGCCCTTCCTTCCTTCATGTTAAACAAAACACCAATTGTTCGTGAGACCTCTCACATCCCACCACCTCCCTACACAGTGGCCTTTCTACCCAGACTCTGCTCTGACACTTGGATCACAAGATAAAATTGAAATCTGGACTGTGGGTCCTTGAACAACGTCCCTGTGCTCCCCTGAAATCAAGTCAGGGGTGAAGGATGAGGTCCACAGGAAAAGGTCATCTTAGACTCAACAAAGACCACTGCCTGTGCTAGTGTGCCTTCCACCTATCCTACAGCACACACACCCTGAAGTGCCCCCCTGCTCCATCATCCTACAGCACACACACCCTGAAGTGCTCCCCTGCTCCATCATCCTATAGCACACACACCCTGAAGTGCCCCCCCTGCTCCATCATCCTACAGCACACACACCCTGAAGTGCCCCCCTGCTCCATCATCCTACAGCACACACACCCTGAAGTGCCCCCCCTGCTCCATCATCCTACAGCACACACACCCTGAAGTGCCCCCCTGCTCCATCATCCTACAGCACACACACCCTGAAGTGCCCCCCTGCTCCATCATCCTACAGCACACACACGCTGAAGTG
The DNA here is from genome assembly GCF_903995435.1 of Acomys russatus. NCBI lineage: Eukaryota > Metazoa > Chordata > Mammalia > Rodentia > Muridae > Acomys > Acomys russatus. Next base: position 2,323,369 of record NC_067152.1, read on the forward strand.
CTCCCCTGCTCCATCATCCTACAGCACACACACCCTGAAGTGCCCCCCTGCTCCATCATCCTACAGCACACACACCCTGAAGTGCCCCTCTGCTCCATCATCCTACAGCACACACACCCTGAAGTGCCCCCCCTGCTCCATCATCCTACAGCACACACACCCTGAAGTGCCCCCCTGCTCCATCATCCTACAGCACACACACCCTGAAGTGCCCCCCCTGCTCCATCATCCTGCAGCACACACACCCTGAAGTGCCCCCTCTGCTCCATCATCCTACAGCACACACACCCTGAAGTGCCCCCTCTGCTCCATCATCCTACAGCACACACACCCTGAAGTGCCCCCCCTGCTCCATCATCCTGCAGCACACACACCCTGAAGTGCCCCTCTGCTCCATCATCCTACAGCACACACACCCTGAAGTGCCCCCTCTGCTCCATCATCCTACAGAGCACACACCCTGAAGTGCCCCCTCTGCTCCATCATCCTACAGCACACACACCCTGAAGTGCCCCCTCTGCTCCATCATCCTACAGCACACACACCCTGAAGTGCCCCCCTGCTCCATCATCCTACAGAGCACACACGCTGAAGTGCCCCCTCTGCTCCATCATCCTACAGCACACACACCCTGAAGTGCCCCCTCTGCTCCATCATCCTACAGCACACACACCCTGAAGTGCCCCCCTGCTCCATCATCCTACAGCACACACACCCTGAAGTGCCCCCCTGCTCCATCATCCTATAGCACACACACCCTGAAGTGCCCCCCTCTGCTCCATCATTAGCTTTTTATCTACACTTGCCATCTCCCACCAGACACACACATCACTATCTTTTCTGACTTCCCAGAACAAAGTTTACTCTGAAAAGTTAGGAGCGCAGTCTGCAGTCGACGGCTAAGATCCTTAATAAAGAGTCAGCCACTTAATAAAGCTAAGCGACTACACAACTGTAGTGCAAGAAGGGCAAGAAAAGAAAGGCTCTCTGCCTCCAGCACTACCAGAGGGAACAAACCTGCCTCTTTCTAACCCCTCATCTATAGCCGATCTCCCCGTGGGAGTTCTAGGGACCTCTGTGTTCTCCTCCAGTGCCACTGCCACCCAGCTGCTCAGGGAGAAAACCCACTGGAACAACAGAAAGTGACACAGATCTAGGCCCCACCCACCACAGGCAACAGCCTCCCAGTGCTGAATTACCAGAGAGGTTTACAGAAAGGCACCTCTGGTCCCTCTGGGTGGGTAGCAGTTGAGAGAGGGGAGGAGGCAGTCCCCCTTGGCATCCTATTCCAGGAAGCAAAAGAGATGGGCTTGCAGATGGGACCTCCTGGAGTTCTCCCAGGATCTAACTCGCAGATCATTGTTACCACGTGGGTAAGCTTAGGACTGAGGCTGGGGTGGGGGGCCGCGTGGGCATAGGGAGCCACAGGGGTCCAAGGCTGGCCCAAGAGCTATAAGCAAGAACAGGTGTTCGTGGAATGTCTGAATTCTCTACCTGAAGTCACAAGAATAAAGGAAATAGAGACCCTAAGGGGAAGAAAGTGGGGGTCCACAGCAGGGGCCTCCCGGGACACATGCAATGCCCTGGGTGCAGTGACTGTGGGTTGGGTAGGCAGCCATTGGGTAGCCACGGGCATGGGGACAATGATGCCACCCTGTCCAAATGGCAGTGTCTAGACCAGATTCCTGGGCTGCAGGTGGAGGAGGGCACTGGGAGGGCGATCAGGACTCTCCCCTCTGAGCCAAGGGCGGCCTTTCCATCTGCCTCACATCAAGAGGCACAGACACCGGGATGTTGTGGTCTCACATCCAAGCTGAGAAGACAATTGGGAGCCAGCACATGTGTTTCAGATTAAACCCAGCCGGAGACAAACATGTTGCTCCCCCTCCACTGCCGCCTCCTCCTCCTCCTCCCAGAACCAAGCAGCCTTCAAGCCACATGGCAGTGGACATGTGGACAGTGCAGGGGAGGACACAGCCCTCCACTGGCACAAGGACTGTTTCCAGGGGTCCAGTCTGGCTGGCTCATGTCTATACCACGCACTCCTGGGACGGGTTTTTTTGTTGTTTTTTCCTGAAATCTTGGAACCTGAATCAGCCTGAGACACCCCATAGTTACACCTCCCAACACCCCAGTAACACCAGCTCTGGGACAGGAATTCCCTGGTCCCCACCCATCCCCCTCAGCCTGCAGGCTGAACTGATGGGCTGCTGAGGTCCAGACAGCAGCTGGCACTTGGAGGCCTGTCTCTTTTCTTTGACCACTCCCTGCTGTGGCTGGCCCCAGGAGGTGAAAAGGCCTCCGCAGGGCAGCCAGACCCCCACACACCAGCTAGGCTAAGAGGCGCTTATTGTTTGCAAGAGGCTGTAACCTCACTTATCTCCCAGCTCGCTTGGTAAAAGGTGGAGGTTGGACCGAGGACCCAGCGGGCAGCCCATCCCAGCAGGACTCAGGCAGCCTGCTGCCCCTCCCAGTGGGGAATCAGCACCCGTTCACCCTGAAAAGCAGCAAGCTGAGTGAGTGGAGCCAGGCTGGGCTACAGAAGACCACCTTCCTTCCTCATGGCTGGTGTAAGAACTCCAGGGAGAGCCCCTGCCTGTGCAAGCCCCTTTGGGGGACTGCTCAGTCCAGACCCAGAACCCAGCACCCTGCTTCCCAGTGCACATTGTTTCCAAACTCCATTCAAATCCCCCACCCTGCCTCTTCTTTTGTCATAGTGGTATATAAGTGAGTGGATCACAGCGTCCCGGCCCTCCGTTCCCCAATTCCCTCTTTCCTCTCATCTGTTCACCTTGGTTCCTAAATTGCCGAGGCTACTATATCTCCACCTCTACCTCTTTGCACCCCTCTTTTCTACTCTCTGGGGTGCTCCTGCCCCTCCCAGTTCCTCTACCCAGGGGACCTCTCCCATCTGTCTTCCCCAGGCTGGACCAGGAGCTGCCTTACCTGTGGTCTGCGGCAACTCCTCTCACAAGCCAGGTCCTGCTCAGCCTGCACTCTGAGGGGCTCCGGCAAGCAGGGACGGGAGTAGCTGCCTCCCAACCCAGCTGTCCAGCAGGGTTCAGATTACAGCTACTTCTTTCTTAAAGCGACCTGACTCAATTTGGAATCTGTGATTGCATCATTGTCTGGTGTTAACTTTAACCCACTGCTGCCCTTCCATCACACGTGCCCCCAAGATAACACACTCACCTCTCCCTCCTCTTCTACCACATCTTCCCCGGGCCTTTATCTCTCTTCATTGGGACCCTCCACATGATGGCTAACTTCAGGGGTACTTAGGCCAGCCTGGGGTAGGTCAAGAGTCTGAACTTGGACATCTGAACAGATTGCTTGAGAGGCAGGCTGCATGGAGAGAAACTGAGCCGGTGTGGAGATGCTGGCTTCCTCCAGGTGGATGGTTCTGGCTCTACCTGCAGCTGGGGAGCAAGGTACTTCTCCCTCTCCTGGAACAAGAAGGAATGGCACCGGGACCGTCTGCTCTGAAGTTCTGTGCTCTCTGAAGATCGCAAAGGACACTGGGGTGGGTGGCTGGGAGAGACTGCTCAGTGGTTAAGAGCACTGGCTGCCCTTGCAGAGGATCTGAGTTCTGTTCCCACCACTCACACCGAGGATTTACTGCCACCTGTACCTCCAGCTCCAGAGAATCTGATGCCATCCCCTGGTTGTCTCAGGTACCACACACATACAGATAGCTACACACAGACACACAGACACACACACACACACACACACACACACACACACACACTAAAATCTTAGCTGGGCGGTGGTGGTGCAAGCATTTTATCCCAGCACTTGGGAGGCAGAGGCAGGCAGATCTCTGTGAATTTGAGGTCAGCCTGGTCTACAGAATGAGTTCCAGGACAGCCAGATCTACATAGAGAAACCCTGTCTGGAAAAACCAAATTAAAAAAACAAAAACAAAAAACAAAAAAACCAACATCTTTAAGAAGAAAAGAAAGGACAGTGGGGGAACATTTGAGCAGAGGAAGAAACGGGGTGCACAGGGTATGCATCCCCAGAGGAGGCCTCACTAGGGGTTACCTGCACAGGAGAACACTTGCTCTCAGCTTGCCCTGGGGGATTAGAACTCACAACGCAGTTTCAGAACTAAAGCACTAACATAAGTGAGGACTGTAGACTCCAAGTTGAATCCTCCTTATCAAAAACCAGGAGGACAGAAACAACAAACCAAAAAACCCTTTGGATTTGGGACCTGGAATATTTGCATCTACATGAGAGATCTTGGGGATGGAATTCAATTCTAAACTCAAAATTCACCTGTTTTATGTAACTCTGAACACACAGAGCCTGAAGTTAATCCTAGTATTTTCATAATTGATGTGGTGCCACTTGCCCACAATCCCAACACTTGGAAGGTGGGGGCAGAGATCAAGGGCAGCCTTGGCTACACAGTGAACTTGAGGCTAACCTAGACTACATGAAACCCTGTGTCCTAAAACAATGAAAGAAAAGAAAAAGTAGCAGCTGAGGGATGGTGGCACACACCTTTAATCTCAGCACTTGGGAGGCAGAGGCAGGCAGATCGCTGTGAGTTCAAGGCCAGCCTGATCTACAAAGTGAGTCCAGTCAAGACTACACAAAGAAACCCTGTCTCGAAAAACCAAAAAAAAAAAAAAGAGAGAGAGAGAGAGAGAGAGAGAAAAGAAAAGAAAGAAAAAGAAAAAGTAGCCATTGAGGTGGCTCAGCAGGTGAAGGTGCTAGCCACTAAGCCTGAAAACCTGAGTTCTTTCTTTTTCTTTTTTTTTGTTTGTTTGTTTGTTTTGTTTGTTTGTTTGTTTGTTTGTTTTGGTTTTTCAAGACAGGGTTTCTCTGTGTAGTCCTGGACTAGCTTTGTAGACCAGGCTGGCCTTAAACTCACATCCACCTACCTGCCTGGGCCTCCCAAGTGCTGGGACTAAAGGTGTGTACCACCACAGCCCTTGGAAAACCTTAGTTCTGAGTTAGGCGTGGTGGCCTACACCTGTAATCCCAGCACTTGGGAGACAAAGGCAGGCAGATCTCTTTGAGTTTGAGGCCAGCCTGGTCTACAGAGCAAGTTCCAGGACAGCAAAGGCCACACGCAGAAACTCTGTCTTTTTGTTTTTGTTTTTGTTTTTGTTTTTTGTTTCTCTGTGTAGTCTTGGCTGTCCTAGACTTGCTTTGTAGTCCAGGCTGGCCTCGAACTCACAGAGATCCACCTGCCTCTGCCTCCCGAGTGCTGGGATTAAAGGCGTGCACCACCACACCTGGGAGAAACTCTGTCTTGAAAAACCAAAAAAGAGAAAAGAAAGAAAACCTGAGTTGTAGTCACAATACTCACATAGAAGGAGAGAACCAACTTCAACATTTGGTCCACTGACCTTCATGTGTGTGCCATGGCTTGTTCGCACACTCACTCATACACACATAAAATACATAAATAAATATAATGATTTTTTTTGAAAGAACAATATTTTGTTACTCTTGTTCATCGAACAAACTTTGTGTACAATGAAGAGTTGACCACGTAGCATGGGATCCACTCCAGAAAGCTAAAGATTTTTGGAACGCTTCATATTGCAACTGCTCTGATTAAAAAAAAAAAAAAAAAAGTTGCTTTCCAAACCTGTCTAGGCTGGCTAAGAAAGCTCAGTGACCATTCAGGGAAGGAGAGAGGGAGACTCAAAGGAGAGAAAACCTAAGAGACTCTGCAAGCATTTTCTTTCTTTCTTTTTTTTTTTTTTTTTTTGGTTTTTCGAGACAGGGTTTCTCTGTGTAGCCTTGGCCATCCTGGACTCACTTTGTAGACCAGGCTGGCCTCGAACTCACAGCGATCCGCCTGCCTCTGCCTCCTGAGTGCTGGAATTAAAGGCGTGCGCCACCACGCCCGGCTTTCTGCAAGCATTTTCATGGAAGGCCCCAGAAAGAGGAGCTTAGGCCAGTGACACTTTGTAGTGGGCAAGGTTCAGCTCGGTGGAAAGGGGCATGCCAAGAGTCAGAGTCCAGGCCTTTCACTAAAAAACAAACTATGGAATGCCTCTAGGCAGAGAGCTTTGTTAGGGGTAAAGACACTCGTAAAAGGAACTTTCCTTCTCCTGAGGGAATTGTCTGGGAGGCTAATTGCCTCCTTCTGCTGACCTAGGCCTGGTCCTAGAAGCTTCTAGCCTCTGTACAGTGTAACCAAGGCTTAGAATGTTTTCAGCCTCTGAGACTTACTGCTTAATAAGCTCACCATTTCTTGTTCTTACTGAGCTCTGGGCTGGCTGGTTCAACTCAGCTGACTTATTCAGTCTGGCTTCTCTCTCTGCAAACTGTCTCTCTGTAAAACTTTCCTGGTAAAACTGCCTTCCTGAAATTGGCATCTTGTTAAGCATTTAATGTAAGAAATTCTCTGAGTGGCCTGTTTTAAATATGAAAAATAAGATATGAAATATGAAATATGGACCACACAACAGATATGATATAGAGCAGTTTATTATATGAGAATGGGGCGGGGGTGGGAGGAGAAGGGAGGCGCCCCAGAGAGCAACAGAGACAGAGAGATAGAGACAAGTAAGAGAGCAAGACAGGAAGAGAGAAACGAGAGAGACAAGGTGGATTTATCCTTTTATAATCCTGGGTAAGGCCACTCCTAGTGGCAGGTAGGTAACAATGACATCATAGGTTGCTAGGCAGGCTGGGGCAGTATGCTAACAGCCTGGAGATGGCTCAGCAGTTAAGAGCTGCTCTTCAAGGGATCTGAGTTCAATTCTCTGCAACCACGTCGTGACTCACAACCATTTATAATGTGATCTGATGCCCTCTTTTGGCCTGCAGGTGTACATGCAACTGGAGCTCATACATACATAAAATAAATAAATAAATAAATAAAATCTTTTTAAAAATATGCTCGGAAAGTTTATGGAATTGACTGTAATTGCCAGTGTTGAAACAGGTGAATAAAAGTTTCTTTCCCATATTGCGATCAATATGGTTGGTAAGAAAACCCAACCTGAGCCGGGCGTGGTGGCGCACGCCTTTAATCCCAGCACTCAGGAGGCAGAGGCAGGTGATCGCTGTGAGGTCGAGGCCAGCCTGGTCTACAAAGTGAGTCCAGGATGGCCAAGGCTACACAGAGAAACCCTGTCTCGAAAAACCAAAAGAAAAAAAAAAAAAAAGAAAAAAAAGAAAAGAAAACCCAACCTGACTGAAGAAGAAGGAAGCCCACAAACATTGCAGCCACCGAGGACATTTGACAGAAACATCGCAGAGGACAGGAGACATCTGAAAGAAAGCCACAGAGGAGAAATTCACCTGGGATCATTTCCAGAGGAAGATTCAGTTCTTCAAGTTTGGCTGGATACCCAGAAAGACTCGGGAGACCTCAGAGCTGCAGGAACTTTGAGAGCTTTGGGCCCGGAGCAATGAACGATACAGGAGCCTCTGGGACAGTGAATCACCGTAAGCCACCCTGAAAGAACATTTCAATTACGTAGACAGACTTTTCCTGCATTAAAAACGGGAAGCTCAGGCTGGAGAGATGGCTCAGAGGCTAAGAGCACTGTCTGTGCTTCCAAAGGTCCTGGGTTCAATTCCCATGGTGGCTCACAACCACCTATAATGAGATCTGATGTCCTCTTCTGACGTGCAGGTGCATATGCAGGCAGAACACGGTATACATAATAATAAATAAATAAATCTTTTTAATGGGAAACTCTATTTCAGATCCCTTGAGAACAAGGGTGGGAATTGAGGGGATAGAAAGGTTACTTGAAAAGGCCATTACAGTACTCATTGCAATTATGACCACAGGACTAAATCCCTCTCTACTGTCAATTATAATCTTTATATTTTTCCTCACAAAAAAGGTTGAAAAATAGCTCTACAAGCAAAATTAGCTATGATAATACAAAGGCTTGAGAGATAAGGGACAGAGGAACTAAGAGAACAGAAAATGCTTAATTGTGAACCTATGGTACCTAATGAATTGAGGATCAAGCTAAACAGCCCATTGACAATGGGTAAGAAGCCTGGATCCCTGGAGTGGAGGCCAGCTCCCTGGCATGGAACTGGCCATGGAATGAGCATGCTTGAGTGTCTAGTTACTGTGTAGATGCATAAAGATCTAATTGTACCTTGATAAACAGAAAGGGGGATAGGATTAGCTGGAAGACACTGGATAGTGGGAAAACTGCATTAGATCAACCTATACACTTTAAAGATGTTTTAACATCAGAATGGAACTCAGGAAACACATTATGTTGTGGAAGAGGTTTTGCCTATATTTCCATAGGTGGTGGAAAATTGGATTCCACCAAAATTGATAAAGATCTGATCTGAATAAGAGAAGCTTATAGCTGGGTGTGGTGGCCCCCGCCTTTAATCCCAGCACTCAGGAGGCAGAGGCAGGTGGATCGCTGTGAGTTCGAGGCCAGCCTGGTCTACAAAGTGAGTCTAGGACAGCCAAGACTACACAGAGAAACCTTGCCTCAGAGAGAAAGAGAGAGGGGGGGGGCTTCCAAATGAAAGGCAAGACACACAAGGAAGAGACACAGACAGACAGCAATGCAGACGACACAGAAAGCAGATCTCCTGCATGGAGGCAGCTTAACCAACAGCGGAGGAGGGACAGGTAGTTCATCAGACTGTCAGACCGGAAAACTGTATAGGCTTCAACCTTTCCCAAACCTACTTTATTTGGGGTTCTTTAATGCACATACCTCCTTTCCAACCCACCTACCCTGGATAGGAGAGAAAAAAGGTTAATGGGAACAGGAGTAGTAGACCTTTTTGGACTCAGTTCCTGGGAGCAGTTCCCCTGGTGTAGTTGGCAGGATTTCCGCAGACCAGCAATTGCACCAAAGTTGTACCTGGAACCCAGAGCCCCGAGGTGTTCTCTGGAGCAGTTCTCTCAAGAAGCTTCTCGAAGTAGAGAGATGAACAGCCAAACAATCCCAAGATCCAAAGCCCCACCGCCTGTTTTGGGCATATATATATATATCCCCTCTCAGAGTCTATACTAAGATGTGTTTCAGCTGGCAAAAAAAAAAAAAAAAAAAAAAAAGCCCCTATTTATTCTAGTGGACAAACATTACCTGTTCTCTCACAAGTCTGTTGCCCGTCCCACACTTGAGATCAAAACAAAAACATGTGTACATCCACTACAAACCCTTAATGCTGAAATGCACTGTTGCTAAAGGGCAGATGACCAGGCCTGCAGTTATGGAGGTTCATCGTATCACTGGCTGAGTGGGTCTTCAGAAGGACGTTTGGAAGTTCGTGTGGTCGATAATTGTTTCTATTGTAAGTGTTGAACTGGGAACAAATTTTTGCTTAAATAGAAAGGGGAAGTTATAGAGGGATTTTAATTCAAAACATGGCTGCTCTGGCAAGAGATCACATCCAAAGACCTTCTAGGTCCATGTGATCTGGCTGGATTACAAACATGCCTTTAATCCAGGAGACAGAGGCAAGCAGATCTGAGTTCAAGGCCAGCCTGGTATAGAGCAAGTTTGAGATATTTAAAAAATTAAAAAAAAAAAAAAAAAGAAGCTTAGGTCCAGGTGTGGACCTTTAATCCCAAACACACTTTTAATGCCAAATAGTGAGGGTAAAGTTAGTTTGTAGAAGAAAATACATGTGTTTGAAAGTGATGTTTAGGCCGAGCAGTGATGGCACATGCCTTTAATCCCAGCACTCGGGAGGCAGAGGCAGGCAGATCGCTGTGAGTTCGAGGCCAGCCTGGTCTACAAAGTGAGTCCAGGATGGCCAAGGCTACACAGAGAAACCCTGTATCAAAAAAAAAAAAACTGTCACAGGCATGTACACATACACACAAATAAAAATGAAAAATAGTCAAAACTGCGGGTGGAGGGATGGGGAGGTAGAGGGATGGGGAGGTAGAGGGATGGGGGGTGGAGGGATGGGGTGGAGGGTTGGGGAGGTGGAGAGATGGGGATGGAGGGATGCGGGGTCGAGGGATGCGAGTAGAGGGATGGGGATGGAGGGATGCAGGGTGGAGGGATGGGGTAGAGGGGTGGGGGTGGAGGGATGGGGGTGAGAGGGATGCGGGGTGGAGGGATAGGGGGTGGAAGGATGGGGAGGTGGAGGGATTGAGAGGTGGAGGGTCGGGGGGTGCAGGGATGGGGGTGCAGGGATGGAGGGATGGGGGCATGGAGGGATGGGAGGTGGAGGGATGGGGGAGTGGAGAGATGTGGAGGTGGATCTGGGAGGAGTTGAGAGACATTGGAGGATGAATACAGTCAACACCATATGACATTCTCAGAGAATTAATACAAAACACTTATTTAAAAAATTCAAGCCCGGCGTGGTGGCGCACGCCTTTAATCCCAGCACTCGGGAGGCAGAGGCAGGCGGATCACTGTGAGTTCGAGGCCAGCCTGGTCTACAAAGCGAGTCCAGGATGTCCAAGGCTATACAGAGAAACCCTGTCTCGAAAAAAAAAAAAAATTCAAGAGGCCGGGCTGGTGGTGCACACCTTTAATCCCAGCATTTGGGAGGCAGAGGCAGGTGGATCGCTGTGAGTTAGAGGCCAGTCTGGTCTACAAACTGAGTCCAAGATAGCCAAGGCTACACAGAGAAACCCTGTCTCAAAAAACAAAAACAAAAAACCAAAAATTTCAAGGGGCTGGGCGTGGGAGCACATCTTTAATCCCAGCACTCGGGAGGCAGAGGCAGGTGGATCACTGTGAGTTCCAGGCCAGCCTGATCTACAGAGCAAGATCCAGGACAGTCAAGGATACACAAAGAAATCCTTTCTCAAAGGAAAAAAAAAAAAAAAAAGGAAGTCCTGTCGCACACTCATCAGGGTGATAAAATTTAATCATATGACACCAGTGTTGCCGTGGGTGTAGAACGTGAGGAACTCTACCCACTGTGTATGTATGTTCAGATGGCACCTGTGAGGAAGAAGGTGACACTAAATGCCAGCATTGTGTGTGGCCGTATGTATGCAGCAACTCTGACCATTTAAAGTGGACAAGCAGGCTGGGCGTGGTGGCGCACACCTTTAATCCCAGCACTCGGGAGGCAGAGGCAGGCGGATCACTGTGAGTTCGAGGCCAGCCTGGTCTACAAAGTGAGTCCAGGATGGCCAAGGCTACACAGAGAAACCCTGTCTCGAAAAACAAAAAACAAAACAAAACAAAAAAGTGGACAAGCCTGAACCGGAAGCCCAGAATTCTAAGTGAGTGCAACACTTAACCTCCCACAAGACCAGAGGCATAGCTCTGATCCGGTGCTTGCCTGGCATGCATGAGACCCTTGATTCTTCCCCCTACTTCTCCAAAGAATAAAACAAACGTGTGTACACAAGGAATTATTTGCAGGAACATGAGAGTTGTACTGTTTCCAGTCTTAAGGGGGGGGGGGGGAGGAAGCTTCTAGAAAAGCCCTCAATCAATCGGGTTCACAGTTGCTGCTGTTCTAATGCCAGCCTCTCCTGGGGCTGCACCTGAAGAAGGGGATTGCTAAAGAGGGCTCTCTCTACACCATGGCTCCTACTAAGCCAACCGTCACAGACGCATGATGGGAAAGCATTCTGGAAGCTACCATAGGTCAAAGGCTCTGGCAAGAGTGCGCCCTCTGCTGGAATGGTGGAGAAACCTCATTGTCTCCACTTTGGTTCTGTGGGATTCCAGGAAATACGACAATGGAAGTCCACTCAACGAACTCTCAGACTCTCCTTCCAGTGTCTGCTCTGAGAAGTTACTCGAGACCTCCAAACTGGTCTGCACTTCCAGGGCACAACTGTTAGTATTTGCTGTCAAGCCAGACAACATGGAGAGAGCCTATTCCCGCAGGATGTCCTCTGACCTCTGTATGTGTGCTAAGGCACCTGCACTCACACGCACATGTACATGCACAATGAACAAACAAGCAAACGCAAGACCATCAAAGACATCTCTTAGGTCTAGTGTAGAGCGTTTCTCCAGCATGTCCAAGACCGGGGTTCAATCTGAACACTGAAAAAAAAAAAAAAAAAAAAAAAAAACCCCACTCCTTTTGATGATACAGTCCCTGAGAGTCACTGCCCATCCCCCTTACAGCCACGGTGTAGAGGACAACGTCTCTGTTCCCACTTCCTCCTCACCTCTGTGCCTCTGTGCCCAACTCCTCTGAAACTGCTGTTGTCACCTCAAGGCTGACTTGTGTGACAGCAACATGGAAACCTCCACCCTCAGAAGCCAGCAGCAGAGCAGTGTCCCTCCTCCTCAAGGCCCTCTCTCTCTGGTCTCCGTTTTCTCCCACCTCAAGCACCCCATCTTCTCTGTCTCTGCTGGTTGACCCTGAGACTCTTTTCCTTTCTATAAACATCATGCCCCTTACAGGATTTCTTTCAGCTTAGTGTCTCCCCACCCCTACTGGGGATGAGACCCCCACAGCCTTGCACACTCGAAGCAGGTGCCCCACCCACCCAGCCCCTAGTTCCATGGCTTAAAGCATCTCTATGCTGTCAAAGACACACTCTAAAGTATTCGGTCAGCTCCTCAACATTCAAAGCGGGCAGACTCAGCACCATGGTGAGCAGCTCCCTGCTTTCCAGACCCACATGGTAAAACCCAGGAATGAATTTACAGGACACTTCCAACAGCGTTCCAAGACTGGATGCCACTAATTAGCTCAAATGTCAGAAATAGCTCTAACTTTCCCAGGCAAAATGGCACATGTGGCTGGCCTGTATTAGGATAACGTTTCCATTATAACGTGTTTAAAGCGCAAATCTCCCATCCACCCTATAATCATTGTGCTACCCGGCTTAGCCGAAGGCACCACCCCTGCCGTTTCTTTACAACAAAAACCTAGGAACTGCAAGGACAAATCCCATCATCCTTGAGTACTTCCTTCTCTTACTCCTGTGGTCTAGCCACAAGTTTTATGACTTTGATGTGCACCCTGGGTGGGCCAGCCAAGCAGGCTTCTTATGCCCACCTCACCCCTCTCCCTCCAGAAGGCACATGAGCCTTCCAGAGCCGAACTCAGACCCAGCCTCTCACAAGGCTAGGGCTTCTGGGTGAAGAAGGGACATTGTTGTGCACAACACAGGCAAGTCCCCAAATTGTGAGGCTGAGTGCAAGACACCTGACAGACACAAGAGACTACAAACTAAGCTAGAAATGCAGATCAGCACTTGAGCCGCCATTGCCTCATCTGCGAGACCTCGGGCTCAGTCCCAGCATTGCCAGGCAGGGGCGGGGTGTAGGGGCAGAGAAGACTTTATGATTCATCTGTATAAAATTCAAAGCCAGGATAAGGGGCCAGCAAGATGCCTAAGCAGGTGAAGGAGGTTGCTGTCATGGCTGCGGGGGGGGAGTGTATCAGTTTGATTCCTGAAAACCATGTGTAGAAAGAGAGAACCCGGGGCTGGAGAGATGGCTCAGAGGTTAAGAGCACTGTCTGCTCTTCCAGAGGTCTTGAGTTCAATTCCCAGCAACCATATGGTGGCTCACAACCATCTATAATGTGTTCTGGTGCCCTCTTCTGGCCTGCAGCTGTACATGCAGGCACATATTCAGCAGAGCAATGTATAAATGATAAAATTAAAAAATCTTTAAAAAAAGAAAAAGAAAGAAAGAAAGAGAGAACCCATGCCTGCAAGTTGTTCCCTTACCTCTACTTATGCACTATGGAACACACACACACACACACACACACACACACACACACACACACACACACACACACACACTCAAAAAATAGTGAGATCAAGATGTAAATTGCCAGATGTGGTGGCTCTCGCCTTTAATCCTAGCACTCGGGAGGCAGAGGCTGGCAGATCTCTGTGAGTTTGAGGCTAGCCTGGTGTACAAAGTGAGTTCCAAGACTATATAGTGAGACCTAGTCGCAAAAACAAAACAAAACAAACAAAAAACCCAAAACCCAAACAAAAATGATAAATGAATAAATAAATGTAAACAAAAATTTTAAAGCAGAAAACACAATAGAAAGCTGGAGAGTTGGCTGAGCTTGTCTTACAGAGGACCGGAGCTCTGTTCTCAGCACCCATGTCAGGTGCTTCGCAACCACACCCTTGTCTGTCCCCTGAGGGAAACTATCATGGGTCCAAACCCACAGACACCTATGCATAATTTAAAATAAATTTAAAATAAAAAATTTTAAAGCCAGGGGATGCGTGATGTTGATGGTGGTGGTGATGGTTCTCGACTTTAACTTCTTCACTCAGGAGGCAGAGGCAGGCAGATCTCTGAGTTCAAGGTCAGCCTGGTCTACAGAGTGAGTTCCAGGCCAGCCAAGGCTACACTGAGAGAAACCCTGTCTCGAAAAACAAAAAGGAAAGGAAGGGAGGGAGGGAGGAAGGAAGGAAGACAAAGGGAGGGGAGAGAGTGGGAGAGAGAGAGAGAGGGAGGGAGGGAGGGAGGGAGGGAGGGGAGGGAGAGAGGGAATCAGGAGAAAGATGGCTCAGCAGTTAAGAGCATTTGCTGGGGCTGGAGAGATGGCTGAGAGGTTAAGAGTACTGGCTGTTTTCCAGAGGTCGTGAGTTCAATTCCCAGCAACCACATGGTGGCTCACAACCATCTATAATGAGATCTGATGCCCTCTTCTGGCCTGCAGGTACGTTCAGGCAGAGCATTGTATACATAATAATAAATAAATCTTTAAAAAACACACACACACACAAAAAAACCCACCATTTGATGCTCTTTCAGTGACCCAGGTTGGTTCCCAGCACCCACACGGTGTCTCAGAACCCAGTTTCAGATGATCCGATGCCTTTTTTTTTTTTTTTTTTTTTTTTTGTTCCATAGCCATTGAACACATGTGACTCACAAACATACATTCAGGTAAGATACTTATACACACAAAATAAAAGTAAATAGCAAATCTTTTCTGTTTCTTTGCGTGGTCTTAGTGCCCTTCATATTCGGATTCCAGTGACTGACTTGCTCTCCGTCCTCCCCAGCACCAAGCTCAGCTCATCTTGAGCTACTGCGCATGCTCTCAGCCCTGACCTGACCTAACGCTCTTGCCTTTCCTCTTCCCTGCAGCTCTCCAGCATTCCTCCAGAAACTTCTGAGGCGTCCTCCTGCTGGATAGGCCTTCCCTCCCAACCCAGCTGGCTCCCCATCCACTGTTCTTGTCTCAATTAGGGACCCTCTCCCTCTGACAGACACGCCACACATTCCCACCCCCCGACACCCACACACTTAGCAGCATCAGGATCCCACACCAGGGACCTCTTATGCCCCTCGCCGTCTCCTCCCTCCCTGCCCCCTGCCCAGGAATATTAGGGCTCCAGAGGGCTATTGCCACACGGACACCCTGCACTCAGACAAATCTCATCAGGGAGCTGTGCCTGTCCCCACCCACACGGATACCACCAGTTCTGCTTACAGCTCCTGCTCTCTCACAGGAAGTAGCCAGCCCCGGTGCCAAGGTATCCCCAATTACATCCCCCAAATCCTCAGACACTGCCAGGCTCCAGCTGTCAGCCTGCCCCCCGGCTGGCGGGCGCCGGTTCCTGGCATAGCGGCAGAGGTGTAATTAGATACCCGCTAGCTCCCTAATTGCCAGTTCTGAGCTGTCCTTGTTCCTCGCTGCCTGAGGCACACATAGAGGGAGGGGCTGAGAGCTGAGCCAGGCTGGCATGGAGGTAGGCCTAGAGAGGACTGGCATGTGGCCAGAGACCAAACGTGGCACAGAGAGGGCTCCATGCGATCTGCCCTGTGGCTGCCTCCCAGCCACATTCACTTGCCCAGAACTGTGACGTCAAACCAGCCCGGCCCGGTCGTTCTTTATTCAGGTGGCAATAAAAATCACTACAAAAACTTTACAAAAGAGTCTTGGGAGATAAAGGTGCCCTTCCCTGCCTCAGCCCCAAGCTTCTTGGCAAAAGAGGACAAGACAGAGGAAGGAAGGGGGCTCTTGGCAGTGCTGGCATCTCTAAAGACCAGAGAGGTGACTTGGGTGTCGTGACATGGGTGGAGGCCTAGATGTCTTCAGCAAGGGACATCAGAGTCAGGGTAGGTCAGCCTGCACCCATGGAGTGCAACACCAAGGTCAGGGTCTAAGCTTAGGAGATCAACACCTTTCTCTCCTTTGCCCATCCAGGGTGTTTGGGGATATGTCTAAAGACAGCCTCTCCGGCCTCTGCTTACAAATGTGGAGGGACCCCAACTACCTTAGGGTCTCGCCTAACCTACCTCTAGCCAAAACTGTGCCCCGCCCACAAAAGGTCGCCCCCCCCCCTTCACCCCTTTGGAAGAAATGAAGATTGCCTGTGCCTGCCTTCCTCCAGGTCCCACCCCACCTCCTGTCCCCGGAGACCATCACCCCAGGTCCCGCCCTAGCCCTATCCTGCAAAGTTGCTTGGGAAGAGTCACGAGAGTTGAGAAGCTGACCCAGGTAGGGACTCAGGATGCTGCGCCCAGCCCCCCCACCCCGCCCGCCTCACTTGGGGGTGCTAAACTGGGGGTAATCCTCCTCCAATGGGGGTGCAAGTTTCAAGTCAGGACCAAAGGTCTTGTCTCCATGGAAGTCAGCTTTGTCATTCCGGAAGACCCTGTTGTCAGGGGAATCTTGCTGTTCCTGGAGGATGGGCTTTGCACTAGGGTTGGGGTTCCTCACGCTGCCCACAAAGAGGGGCATGCCTATGGCGTCCTCCATGATGAAGAAGAGGAAGGGTCGGTTCACAGTGAAGGAGGAGATGGACATGCGAGTCATGGCTGTGCTGGTGGCTGCGGCCGCCTCCACGCCAGCCTCACTGAGTTCCATCGTAGACTGATGCTGCACGCTGGACACCACCAGGCTCTGGTCAGAGATCCCACGAAGGTCTGGGCCCTGGAACAATTCCTGCAGGCCTGCCCAGAGCAGCAGATGACCGGTCAGTGCTGCCCCCAGCCTATCTGGTCCTGTCTGGCCGAAGGGGACACTTGACCCCACGTGTTGATTGCTATCTGTTAAGCCTTCAAGTCTCAGCCTAGACATCACTTCTAGAAACTTTTCTTTTGGTTTTTCAAGACAGGGTTTCTCTGTGTAATCGCCCTGACTGTCCTGGAGCTCTCTTTGTAGACCAGGCTGGCCTCAAACTCACAGAGATCTGCCTACCTCTGCCTCTGCCTCCTGAGTGCTGGGATTAAAGGTGTGCACCACCAGCAGTGGGAGGCAGAGGCAGGCAGATCTCTGTGAGTTTGAGGCCAGCCTGGTCTACAAAGAGAGTTCCAGGACAGCCAGGGCTATTATACAGAAAAACCCTGTCTTGTACCACCTCCCCCCCCCCACACACACACACCCTGCAGAAAAAAGGTGTGTGCCACCATGCCCAGCTCTAGAAGCCCTTTTTTTTGTTTTGTTTTGGTTTGGTTTTGGCTTTGGTTTTTCCAGACAGGGTTTCACTATGTTATCTTGGCTGCCCTGGACTCACTTTGTAGACCAGGCTGGCCTCGAACTCACAGTGATCAGCCTGCCCCTGCCACCCGAGTGCTGGGACTAAAGGCGTACATCACCACGCCCGGCTAAGATTTATTTATTTATTATGTACAGACCAGTGTTTTTGCCTGCATTGTGCTCCTGCACACAAGAAGAGGGCACCAGATCTCATTAGAGATGGTTGTGAGCCACCATGTGGTTGCTGGGAATTGAACTCAGGACCTCTGGAAGAGCAGCCAGTGCTCTTAACCTCTGAGCCATCTCTCCAGCCCAGACTGAGCACAGTGAGTTTGCAGTACCTAATGCATAGTACCCGCAGCTCTTCAACATGGTGACACAGCTTCTCCTCTTCCCCTTTCCAAGCTAGCCAGTGAGGTTCGCACATCACCCTGAACTCTCTACCCAGAATTCTTTGTAGTGCTCAGTCTCAGGCACTCCACCCCAGGACAGAAGGTCTAGGGGAACACATTAAATGCTCCCATCCGGGATGCAGGGCCACCTCCGACTCAGACACACTGCCAGCTCACATACCCTGCTCAGACCACCTGGGGGCCACCCTATGCCCAATCTCCTTACCCAGCTGGCTGAGAGTGGCCACCAAGTCCAGCTGCTGTTTCAGATGGAGTTTTGGCAGTCGCACCTTGGTGGGCTTCTCCCGAAGCGAGGGCTGGTACAGAGTGTCCCAGCTCAGGTTGGCTAGTACCTGAGACACGTTCCACTCAAAGTGAGTGGGCATCATGACCACAAAGCTCATGTTGTTCTTAAAGGGGAAATGAGCCACCTACAGATAGGAAAAGGAGAGAACGTGAGGACCAGACAGCCCCTGGACCTGTCTCGAGTCCGGGCCAAAATTACTTCTGTACTTTTGAGACGTGAGCCAGAGGTTCAAGTTTAGTTTGCCTTCATGTCACCTGTGAGGTGGAGCAGTATTGTCTTTCTAAATTGTTCTCTGCTTTTTTTTTTTTTGCCATCTTTTTGTTGTTGTTGGTTTTTTGGTTTTTTTGTTTTGTTTTGTTTTTCCTAGATGTAGCTCTGGCTGTCCTAGAACTCCCTTTGCAGACGAGGCTGTCTTTGACTTATAGAGATCAGCCCTCCTCTTCCTCCCCAGTGTTGGGATTAAAGGTGTATGCCCCTACACATAGCTCTCTCTTTTTTGGAGGCAGGGTCTCATGAATCCCAAGCTGGCTTTGAAATGACTATTTAGCTAAGGAGGACCAGGAACTTCTTTCTGCCTCCCCAGTGCTGGGATTACAGGCGTGCGCCACTGCACCCAAGTCCACCTTGAACTTTTAAGCCTTCTGCCTCTGTCTCAAAAGTACTAGGGATGGCAGATGTGCCTCATTGTGCCTGGCTTACGTGATGTCAGGGGTTGAACCAAGGGCATGCCAGGCAAGTACATGGCAACTGAACTACATGTCCAGCCACTTTTGAATCTTCTAGCAGTGTCTTCACTACAAACTGAGTTCTCCGTCTGCTGCCAGCTAGCTGTACAAACAAGCTGTGGGCCTTGCTGTCTTTGCCTCTCAGTTTTCCCTGTATATGATAGGTGGGGCTACTGATTTTTAAAAGGACCCATGCAAAGGGTGGGAACCCTGCCTCTCGCCTTTCTTTCACCCTCACCCAGTGACTTTCTATATATGCCAAGATTTGGAATGAGATTCTTTTTTTTTTTTTTTTTTTTTGTCCACCCCCGTTTTTTTTTTTTTTTTTCCTGGTTATGTAGCCCTGATGGTCTTCAAGCTCTTGGTCTTCCTGGTTCCACCTTCCATGTGCTGGGATTATGGCGGAGGCCACTGCACTCAGCTCACAGGACCTTTTTGGAAGGATTCCGGCAGTTAAAGCAGCATGGCCATCACTAAGCTCAAACTCTTGAAGCTGTGACTCTCTGAGCTCCAGCATAGTGCCTGCAGGCAGGTCCTCTGCCAGTAGGAGGGTGGGCGCAGGGCCTGGCTTCCTGGGCCTGGCTACAAAAGGCCAGAGGAGGATGGAGAGATGGAGCCAAGGGATGAGGGAAGAGTGGGTAGCACAGGGCTTCGAGCGAAGGAGCAACAGGAAGGTGAGACACTAAGGGGAGCCAAGCAGGCTACCATTCTCCCACCATGAGCTAGAGAGAAGCCAGGCTGTCCACATGGCTCCTTCCTGCAGAACCGACAATGCTGCGCCCTGCTTGCCTAGTAAAACTTAACCAAGAGAATGGGTGAGAAGGTGCATGGTGCCACATACCTGGGATCCCAGCACTCAGACAGCTGGGGCAGGAAGATCATGAGTTCAAAGCTAGCCTGGGTAATATGGCCAGACCTTCAAACAAACAAAACTAGCCCAAGACAGGCAGTGGTGGCGCACACCTTTAATCCCAGCACTGGGGAGGCAGAGGCAGGCGGATCGCTGTGAGTTCGAGGTCAGCCTGGTGTACAAAGTGAGTCCAGACAGGCAAGGCTGCACAGAGAAACCTGTTTTGAAGGGAAAAAAAAACCAACAACAAAAACAAAACAAAGAACCAAAAAACAACTAGCCCATCCTCTTGTGTCAGCCACAGATGATAGGCCCAAGGATCAATGTCCTAGCCAAGGAGCCATGTTTAGGCTACAAGCAAGAGAAGCAAAAAAAAAAAAAAAAGAGAGAAGCCTTAGGTAAAACAGCTTGGTACTGGACCTCCATCCAATCAGAATGTTCCGAGCAGTAAGCC
This sequence comes from Acomys russatus, assembly GCF_903995435.1. Classification (NCBI taxonomy): domain Eukaryota; kingdom Metazoa; phylum Chordata; class Mammalia; order Rodentia; family Muridae; genus Acomys; species Acomys russatus. Next base: position 2,343,425 of record NC_067152.1, read on the forward strand.
TTGAAACCCAACTTCCTTTTTAGTTTTTAGAAGCTCTGTGTGGGAACTCTTATCTTCCCTTAGAGGCAGAGCCCTGGCCTTCCTGGACACCACTAAAACTCCAGTGCAGGCAACAGTATCTGGCACGTGAAAAAAAAAACCCTAATATATTTTCTTTGAGCAAATAAACCTCAAAGAGGTCATGTTCCAGGTGGAGACGTAACAGACCCTTGCAGAACTACCTACCCCAGGGACCAGACTTTACCTCCCAGTACCAGGCCTGGTTTGCTAGCCAAAGCCAAAACCCAGGGTATGACCTGTATCTCAGGTTGCTCCAGGAGGAACCAGCGCAGAGGGTAGGACTGCGCGTGCATCATGTCCACTGGCACCGTGAACTGCTCGTCCAGGTAGAAGGAGTCTTTCTGGGTGAGGCTTGAGTCAAACTTGGTCCTCCAGAAACCTGCAGCCAGGCAGAGGGCAGAAGCGATGTAACATAAGCCCAGGCCATTCCACCTAGAACCCACTCAACAAGGGGAAACCAGGCTCCCTGAGGTGCTGGCCAGTTGACACCCAGTTGATCTTAGGTGTCCTCCCTGCATCTGGGCTTGTAGTTCTCCATCCCTCTGTGGCCCCAGCTTAGGGCAGGCTGTCCTCCATAGCCTCTGAACTTCTTCTTCACACACCCAGACAATCCCTCTGCTTTATGGCCTAACAACCTCAGCTGACAGAGGTGGGGCTAGCTGTCAGCCATGAGCAGGATAAGAACAGCGCTCCGGGCTGGAGAGATGGCTCAGTGGTTAAGAGCACTGGCAACTCTTCCAGAGGTCCTGAGTTCAATTCTCAGCAACCACATGGTGCCTCACAACCATCTGTAATATGATCCAATGTCCTCTTCTGGTGTGCATGAAGACAGTGTGAGCACTGGCAACTCTTCCAGAGGTCCTGAGTTCAATTCTCAGCAACCACATGGTGCCTCACAACCATCTGTAATATGATCCAATGTCCTCTTCTGGTGTGCATGAAGACAGTGTACTCATAAACATAAAACAAATAAATCTGAAGAAGAAGAAGAAGAAGAGGAGGAGGAGGAGGAGGAGGAGGAGGAGGAGGAGGAGGAGGAGGCGGTAGAGCAGCGCACCGTGAAAGTGGATGGCATTGAGGAGAAGCAGCACGGTGCTATCTGGCAGCTCAGAGAGGAAATCCTCAATCTTCCCCTCCGTAGCCTCCTTCACCCATTGGTTGATGTTCGCCAGGTCTTCCTCCTGCCTTCCAGTCAGTTTCACAGGCTTTGCACCGAAGAGCCTTTCCGATTGCTCCAGGAAATCGTCTTTGATGGGAAATCCTGCATACGATGAGCCATAAGCTCTTCCCAGGGCTGGGGCCTCCACAGCCACCGGCGTTCTACCTGGCTACCGGAGGCCAAGCCCCTCTTCCTTACCCATGTTCCCTAGTGGCAAGGGCACTTCCTGGGCAGTGACTGTCATCTGCACCTACCTTTCTGCAGGTATATCCTGGCAGCCAGTCGGATTGCCCCAGGGCCTAGGTTCTGACAGAGATGGCTCACTAGATGGGGAAGGCAGGACTCTGCGTTCACGTGCAGCGCTTGTTGCAGGCTCTGTAGTGTTTGGTTCTGAGCACCTGAAGGGGACCAAGCGGGCTGAGGCCCAGGCCACAGGCTCTTTCTTGCCCCACACCCACTCCCACCCTCTCACATCTCCATGACGGCCATGGCCACAGACCACTGTTTTCCTCCTCTCTCACCCCCACTGAGCCATAGGACTCCCAAATTCTACTTCCGTTTCTGCTGCTAACAACCCTCACTCAGGGTACCTTTCCTCCCTGAACGGCAGTTTCCCACAGAGAGACCCTCATGCCCAGTAGAAGATGTTGTAGCCATCAAACTCTTGGCCTAAATCACTAAGGGGATTTGTAATTCACACATTCTTAGGCCATCCCTGGATTTCGACTCATAGAGGGTGGTGACAGCTCAGGCATCTGCCTTCTACCAAATGTCCATGTGTCCCCGATGGAGGAACCACCCACGGGCAGCCTCTGTGGCACTGAGCTCTTTGTGGCCTCCACCTTCTTCTGCACAGGGGCTGCCTCAGTACCTAGCGCCAGGTGAGAGAGTGCTATGGCCACACTCAGGGGTGACAGAACAAGATTGGAGCTGGTGGATGTCTGAGCCACCAAGGAGAACAGGTCAGTAGTGAAAGCCATCATGGCCTGAGCCAGCCTTCGGGTCTCCTCCGCAGTTGGGGTATTCTCGCAGTCTCTTGGGGACCTCTTCAGGGTAGCATGGTCAACAAGATCCTACAAGGACAGATCAGAGGTCAGTGAGGTCAAGGGGTCAGTCCCAGGTTCCCTGTGTCTCCCTCACAGTCCCGGTGCTATACAGAGCAGCAAAGGCCTTGTCCCAGATCTGACGAGAGAAGAGTCATGCTGGGGTCCTTCCCACCTCATCTCTTCTGAACCCAAGACAGCGCCCCCCCTCCCGCTGCCCCTCCTCCCTCCCCTCCCCCACCCCCTTCCCTTACTTCCGCTGATTGGTCCTTCTCCTCCCTCTGGCCCCACCTATTCTTGCCCAGCCCCACCTGGTTGTACCTGGTTGCCCAACTTGAGAAGGGAAAGTGGGGGCAGCTTCTGCTGGGCCTCCTCACTCACTTGCTATAGAAAAGAGGGCATACGTGGGGAGAAAGCACCTCCCATACGTCCTCACCTCACCCGAGACACAGATGAAAACCCTGAGCTCTGCCCTCCAAACCCCTTACTTTTGAGTACCTGCTGGCTCGGGAGAGCCATGCTGCTCACAGCGGGGTAAGCAGAAGCAGGGAGGCCCCTCAGATCTAGCAGCTCCCTAGATGCAGAATCCTCCCTCCCAACCACTCTGGCCTCTTCTAAACTTGCCTCTGCGCCCCCCCCCCCAACTGCCTCCCCCCACCCCCCACCCCCGCATCTCCTTCCACCTGACCTCTCCCCACCCAGACCTCAGCTCAGCCTCACCATGGAGCACAGGACTTGCAGACAGGACAAGCTGAGTACCAGGAGCCCCCGGAGCAGCGTCATGTTCCTGTATTCAGAACAGCTAGGGTCAGTTCCCCTCATGCTCAAACACCAGGCAGCAGACTGCTACCTGTGGGCTCCCTGGGCTCCCTGACCCCACCAGGCTGCGGAACCTGGGTTTTTGGTTTTTTGTTGTTGTTTGTTTCTTTGTTTTTTGTTTTTTTGGTTTCTGGTTTTGATTTTGGTTTTTCAAGACAGGGTTTCTCTGTGTAGCCTTGGCTGTCCTGGACTTGCTTTGTAGACCAGGCTGGCCTCAAACTCGTAGAGATCCACCTATCTCTGCCTTTCGAGTGCTGGGATTAAAGGGGTGCGCTGCCGCCGCCACCACCCAGTCAGGCTGAAGAACCTGGACCCACACCTACAACATATTAGCCGTGGGCCTCGTCCCAAGAGGTGGAGTTCCCATAATTTTTTTTTTCACCCTTGTAGTTTCTCATTTAGTCTTCATCACTTAAGACTCATTTTGGGTATCTGGCCCTGGGTTCCAATCTAATGTCTGCTTCTTGCCAGAGGGACCCTGCACACTTCCCTTCATGCCCCTGGGCTTTGCTTTGTCTTGAAAGCTCAAGGCAGAGGTCCTTCCTGCCCCCATGCAGGTTTTGAAGACCAAAATATGAATGTTTGTAAATACTGAACATGATGCGTGGCCCTCCCTCAGCGACATGTATCCGGGAGGGCTTTCCAGCCTAGAGAACCCACCCAACCTGCTGTTGTTGCTTCATCTAGCCTTTCCCAAGCTGCCCAGGTGCTACCACAGGCTCTCAGAGCTGAGCTGGGGTGGCAGGGCAGCCAGAAAGCTGCTTTGTTGACCTAGTAGCGGGGCCCAATGAATGACTGGCCCCGACACCTTTGGACTTACGGGAACCACACGCCTCATCCTAACTCTGCCCCGAAATTCAGCTCCAGGGTGCTTCGGGGAAGCCCAACTGGTGGGTGGGGGAGGGGAGATCTCAGTCTAGGGCCTCCCCTAAAGGCTTCTTATCCTCAACCCCTGACATAAGCCTCGGCCTTATCTCAGGCCCGGAGGGTCCTTCTGTCACCCCCCACCATAGTGTCTAAGAGCCTTCTTCCGCCATGGCCTCATCTCCAAACTGTGTGTGTGATTCCTCCAAGCAAGAACAAGCCTCCAGCCGGGTGTGGTGGTGCAAGCCTTTAATCCCAGCACTCGGGAGGCAGAGGCAGGAGGATCGCTGTGAGTTCGAGGCCAGCCTGGTCTACAAAGTGAGTCCAGGACAGTCAAGGCTACACAGAGAAACCCTGTCTTGAAAAACCAAAAAAAAAAAAAAAAAAGAACAGGCCTCCAGGTTTTGAAGTTCTAGAGATCTCCTGGGGCTGCCCTCACCTCTGCTCCTCACCACCCCACAACATTGTGAAGCTGCAGACCCCCTGGATAAATTCAGCCAGACCCCTTGCCAAGTGGGGGCTGGGGGGAGCAGCTTCCCAGCTCCTCTGCACGTGGCCCCCCCCCCCCATCGAGGAGCAGGCTGCACCACCCGTCCATCCTACCTTTTCGAGTTTCTTGCAGCAGCACACGCTGTTCTCCTGGACCCACTTGCTCCCCACGCTCTGCCTGGTGCAGCCAGCCCGGCCGAGCTCTCTCCTCCCACAGGACCTTTGCTCTTAGCCAACCCCCGTTCAGCTCAGGTTCTCTGCTGGTAAATATTGACCTGCACATCCGGTTAAACATTGATATGGGGGCCAGAAGCCCCTTTCCCACCGAGGTAACTAATGCTAAGACACCCCCAGAACCCGGCCTGAGCCTGGAGAAGGGAGCTACAGGAGCAGACAGTTGAGGAGGCTGGGTCTGGCCAGGCAAGAGAGTAGATCCAAGATGCTCAGACACCCGGCAAGCCTGCTAAAGAGCCTGTTCACCCAACTGTAGCAAGTCTGGGATCCTGGTTGGCCACCTTCAGCCTGGGCCTCAAGGCACAGGGTAAAGAAATGAGACTCAGATGGAGGCAGGCCCTCCCAGGGTCTCACCTCTCCAGCAGTGTTCGCTTTCTCCAAGGATGAGCTGTCTGAAAACTGGCCCAAGGCCACCCAGACTAGAAGCTCTTCATTCCAAGGCAACGAAAGGACAATGGTTGCCTCTTTACCCTCTTGCTTTGCTCTTCACAGCTCTGGAAACTACCAGCTCTTGGCTTTCCTGACCCTGTCTACCACCATCAAGACAAAGTGGTGGTGGGCGTGGCGACGCAAGCTTATGTGTTATATCAGCGTGTGGAGGGTAGAGGTGAGAGGGTGGGGCATACTAGGTCAACCTCAGCTACATATCAAGTTCAAAGCCAGTGGTTTGATCTTTATTAACAAAAGCTGAGCATGGGCTGGGTGTTGAGGAGCAGGCCTGTAATCCCAGCACTGAGGGAGGCAGGGGCAGGCGGATATCTGTGAGTTTGAGGCCAGCCTGGTCTACAAAAGCAAGTCCAGGACAGCCAAGGCTACACAGAGAAATCCTGTCTTGAAAAAAACAAAAACACAAACAAACAAAAAAGCTGGGCATGGACTGTAGAGACAGCTCAATGGGTCAATAACATGGCTGCTCTTGCAAAGAACCTAGGTTCAATTGCCAGCATCCACATTGTGGCTGGCAACCATCCATTAAGCCCAGCTCCAGGGAATCTGATGTCCTCTTCTGGTTTCCACAAGGACCAGACATACATATGGTACACATATATACAAGTGGGCAAAACACCCATACACATACAAAAATAAATGTGTTTAAAAAATAAAAGTTGGGCCGTGCGGTGGTGGCTCATGCCTTTAATCCCAGCACTCAGGAGGCAGAGGCAGGTGGATCACTGTGAGTTCGAGGCCATCCTGGTATACAAAGCAAGTCCAGGACAGTCAAGGATACACAGAGAGACCCTGTCTTGAAAAACCAAAATAATGAAAAATAAATAAATAAATAAATAAATAAATAAATAGGGCCGGGCGTGGTGGCACACGCCTTTAATCCCAGCACTCGGGAGGCAGAGGCAGGCAGATCTCTGTGAGTTCGAGGTCAGCCTGGTCTACAAAGTGAGTCCAGGATGGCCAAGGCTACACAGAGAAACCCTGTCTCGAAAAAAAAAAAAAAACCCAAAAGTAAATAAATAAAAAGATAAATAAATAAAATTTGGGCCGGGGGGTGGTGGCGCACACCTTTAATCCCAGCACTCGGGATACAGAGGTAGGTGGATCTCTGTCAGTTCGAGGCCAGCCTGGTCTACAAAGTGAGTCTAGGACAGCCAAGGCTAAATAGAGAAACCCTGTCTGGAAAAACCAAAAAATAAACAAATAAATAAATGTTGGGCCTAGTGGCTTATGCCTAGAAGGCCAGAACTCTGCTTTGGGCAGGAGGGTCACCAAAGATCAAGACCAGCCTAAGCTATGTGAATCCATCTCACAAAAACAAAGACAAGACATAAGCCAGACATGGTGACACATCCCAGTACCCGAGCTCCTTGGAAGGATGAGGCAGAACTGCCTGAGCCCAGCCTAGGCAAAACGAAACACAACACGGCCTCACTCAGCTCCATGGCTCTTCCAAAGAATTTATTGATCATATTAACATGGATCGTAAATAGTGAGGAGGCAACAGGGGCCACATCTCAGACCTCTTCTCTGCTCCAAATGGGGACTTGAGAGATGCCAGGGTCTTCTCATCCCCTGGGAGGAACCTGAGATGCAGCAATGATGCCTGCTGCCCCTTCTCCCTAGGGCTACTGGTCCCGAGGGCTGCCTCCCCGGCTCAAGGCACAAACACTGTGGTTAGGGGTACCAAGGCAAGGCATGGATTCATTCCTGGACCAGCTGGGCCCATCTATCTTCTTCCCCTGGCCCTACTTCCCCTTTCGTCCGTTTTCTGGTCCCAAACTGGGAAGAAGGCCTGGCTTAGCGGATACTGAAATCCCAGACCAAGCCCTTAAATGCCTGGGTCCTATGAAGCGGGAGTCCAGGTACCGTCAATACCCTGGGTAGGTGCAGTTTTCCTATCCTTGGGAGACAGAGCTAGGGACAGCTGGGCTAGAAGACACTGGCTGAGCAAAGGCCCATTTCCTGGAGCTTCCCTGTGCCCGTGTGAATCCAGAAGGCAGGGCTGGGGGCAATGAGGACCAAAGTGCTTTTCCTGTTCCCCAGCTTGCTGGTTAGGACCAGTATCTCCTGGGTTTCATAAACGAAGCCGCTTCATGGCTTTGGGGATTCGGGAGCTGGGTGATCCCAGACGGAGGCCATGTGGGTATCCAGAGCCTGGGGCTTGCCTAGAGGAAGCTGCTGAGAGATCAAAGATGAGGAGCTGGGCCTGACAGGTGTCGTCTCACTCCTGCCTGGGCCTACGCCAGGAGGCGGATGATGCCGTTGTCCGAGCCTAGCAGGAGGTGACGTTTTGTGGGCAGCAAGGCCAGACTAGTGAGCGTGCCACGGAAGTTCTCGGAACTGAGCTTTGTGGTAGCCTGAGAGGGTGGCTCAAGCAGAGAACAGACGCCGATCTTGTTGGCCACGGTGCCAGTGACCACCTCGCTGCCATACACATCGAAGGTGTGGATCGGATCAGACGCTGACTTGTAGTGGTGTGTGGGCTTCTGTTCTAGCTCCTTCCACACAGTCAAGGAATGGTCAGAAGAGGAACTGACTAGCACGCTGCCCTCCGCGGCCTGCAAAGAGCGGGGAGGGTGGGAGACAGCTTAGGTGGGGCTTGGGTACCCCGTCTACACAGAGATTTCCAAGCCAGCCAAAGAAAAATTAAATATACTATTATTAATATAACCATTACTGACTGGGCAAGATGGCCTAAACCCATAAATCCAGCACTCAGAAAACAAATTTGAAGCCAGCCTGATCTACATAACAAGCTCCAGGCCACCTAGAGGTTCAGAGTAAGACCTTGTCTCAAAACACAAATAAAACCAACCAACCAACCAAACCAAACCAAAACACAAAAGAAAACCAAACAAAAAACCTGCAACCATTACTGCCACCTAAGATCAGACTCTAGCCAGGCAGTGGTGGCGCATACCTTTAATCATAGCACCCAGGAGGCAAAGGCAGGTGGATCTCTGAGTTTGAGGATAGCCTGGTCTACAGAGCAAGTTCCAGGACAGCTGGGGATACACAGAGAAACCCTGTCTCGAAAAAACAAACAGGAGTATTTGTAACTCTTGTAAACGAGCAGGTTCGATTCCCAGCACCCACATGGCGGCTCCCAACCATCCATAACTCCAGTTCCAGGGAATCTGCATTTACTTTTACCTCTGCTAGCACTGCAGGGAGCTAGCACACATACACACAGGCAGGCAAAACACTCATATTTATAAATAAAATAGCTGGCCGTGGTGGTGTACAAGTTTAATCCCAGTACTTAGGAGACAGAGGCAGGAGGATCTCTGAATTTGAGGCCAGCTTAGTCTATCTACATAATTAGTTCCAGGGCAGCCAGGGCTATATAGAGAGATCCTACCTCAAAAATACATATATATATAAAAAAATAGTAAATCTTTTAAACATTTTGTTTTGTTTTGTTGTTTTTTGAGACAGGGTCCCTCTGTGTTAACAGCCCTGGCTGTCTTGGAACTCACTCTGTAGACCAGGCTGGCCTTGAACTCACAGAGATCACCTGCCTCTGGGATTAGAGTGTGCTGTGACTAGAGGTGTGCACAACCATGCCTGACCCAATCTTTTTTTTTTTTTTTTTTTTTTTTTTTTTTTGGTTTTTCGAGACAGGGTTTCTCTGTGTAGCCTTGGCTGTCCTGGACTCGCTTTGTAGACCAGGCTGGCCTTGAACTCACAGCGATCCGCCTGCCTCTGCCTCCCGAGTGCTGGGATTAAAGGCGTGAGCCACCACGCCCGGCTTCTGACCCAATCTTTTAAGGATTTAACAAAAAAAAAAAAAAAAAACAAGGCTGAAGTTGGCTCAGTGGTCAAGAGCACCTGCTGTTGTTGCAAAGGACTTGAGTTTAACTCCTAGCACTCACATGGAGGCTCACCACCTCCTCGAAACACAAGAAGGCAAGATGCTCATACACATAAAATAATAAAAATAAGCCTAAAAGAAAATCCAACAGAATCTGTGCAGGCATTGCCACATTTAAGCTTCCTAACAGCATGTGAGGTACGTGGTGCCACTGTCCTCTTTTAACATTTATTTTTATTCATGTTTGTGCGTGCGTGTGTGCGCGCACGTGCGTGCGTGTGAGCACACACCCCACATGAAGGTAGGTGCCCACAGAGGTTTGTGTGTGTGTGTGTGTATTTGAGCGCACACCCCACATGAGGGCAGGTGCCCACAGGGGTGTGTGCGTGTGCGTGTGTGTGCATGTGTGAGCGCACACCCCACATGAGGGTAGGTGCCCACAGAGGGGTGTGTGTGTGTGTGTATGTGTGTGAGCGCACACCCCACATGAGAGCAGGTGCCCACAGGAGTGTGTGTGTGTATGTGTGTGTGTGTATGTGTGTGAGTACACACCCCACATGAGGGCAGGTGCCCACAGGAGTGTGTGTGTGTGTTTGTGTGTGAGCGCACACCCCACATGAGGGCAGGTGCCACAGAGGACATAAAGGGTGTTGAATCCTCTGGAGCTGGAGTTACAGACAGTTCTGAGCTGCCCACCCAGTGCAGATACTAAGACCCGAATTCAGGCACCTGAAAGAGCGCCTGGCACCATCCTCATCTTCCATGGGAAAAACAGGCTCAGAGATGCCCCCAAGAGAACAGGGACAGACACCCAGGATAACCCCAGAGCCATCCTGATACTTCCTTAGATGTTGGAACTTAGAAGGGACACTTGCAACTTAGGGCCTCTGGGGGCCCTGGGCAAAGCTGGGGGCTGCCGGCTTTCCCTAGGAACAGCAGAGCACGTCCTTGTCTGTAGCCTCCATCTGGGCTGGGGAGGGGAGTCCAGCGGCTGGAAGAAACCCTCCCACAAGCAGCCCTATTACTCCCTTCCTAGAACTTGCTGGGCGGTCCCTGAGGCCTGTGATTGAACACAGAAGGCAGGAACATGACACCCACGCCTGGGCCTGTTCCTGCCCCCATCAGGACAGCCCAGCAGCGGGCATGGACTCTGCTCAGGGGTCTCCAGGCAGTAAACAGCCTCCAGGTTGAGCTTTATTTAACCTGAACTGGGTCACGGACAGGCCGCGACCCCTGATCCTCCAAGCAAGACAAATATGGACAAGGGTTACTCATTAGAACATCTCTATGGAGCAGCAGGGTCAGTTCTAGGCCTGGTTCCCGCCCCTAGCCAGCCTTCTATGCAGCTGGTTCCTGAGCGGGCCTAAGAGGGTCACCTTCCCCGAGGAGCATGGACCTGTCCTCGCTCAGGCCAGACCCTAAGCAGAAGTGAAGGGATGGGCTCTAGGGCAGTCACCTTGATCTGTAGAATGTCGCCTTCATGGGCTGGCCAGCCTCGTAGAACCAGGCCTGTGCGGGTGTCCAGGAGCACCATGAAGCCAGAGGAGAAGCCAGCCACGACACTACGGCCGCTGGGGCTGACTGCCAAGGAGCGAACAAGCCCAGGGTTCAGCCCTCCACCCAGCCGGAACTCATGCTGTAGGCAGAGGGAGACTGTGCTCAAGGGCCAGCCTTCACCAACCCCCACCCCCCTGCAGTCCATCCTATTCAAGCCCACAAGGCCAGAAAGCCTGACCCTCCCACCCCACCCACGGAAGGGAAAACCCCCAGGCCTCTAGTCCATCCCAGAGCTCCACCCACAGGGCTGCTACTCTGAGTTTCTTCCTTGACAGGTGCCTAGTGACCAACCCACAGCAGCACAGGGAACTGCACACCTCCTGACCTGCAAGCCAGGCTTCCTGCAGTCCACAAAGCGCAGGGTGGAGTCAGAGCTGGCCATGGTAATGCTGGTATGGGGAGCAGGCATGACAGCCACAGCGGTCAGGGGCACCCGGCTGTCTGAGGGATCTACTGTGCGAAGGGTCTTCCCTGAAAAAGGACACAGTGCATTTGGGGACCTAGTGGCTATCAAAGAACCCTGGCTACTTCAAGCCTCTGCCTGCATCCTATACCCTAGTGACCCTCAGAAAATGCAACTCCGAGGCTTCCTCATCTTCCTGTTTCCACAGCCAAGGCAAGGACCCACCTCCAAAACAACCCGCTCTCTTCATAGAGCATGCTCTAGGTAGCTGCTGCCCTACCCCCCCTCCTACCCCTCACCCACCCCCACCCTACCCCTCACCCACCCCCCACCCCCCCCCCTCCTACCCCCACCCTACCCCTCACCCACCCCCAACCCCCTCCTACCCCCCCACCCCACCCCTACCCCCTCCTACCCCTACCCCACCCCCACCCCCCTCCTACCCCCACCCACCCCCAACCCCCTCCTACCCCTCACCCACCCCCACCCCCCTCCTACCCCTCACCCACCCCCACCCCCCTCCTACCCCCACCCTACCCCTCACCCACCCCCACCCCCTCCTACCCCCACCCCCCCCCCACCCCCCTCCTACCCCACCCCACCCCCACCCCCCTCCTACCCCTCACCCACCCCCACCCCCCTCCTACCCCTCACCCACCCCCACCCCCCTCCTACCCCTCACCCACCCCCCCCCCCCTCCTACCCCTCACCCACCCCCACCCTACCCCCTCACCCCCCCCAACCCCCTCCTACCCCCCACCCCACCCCCCCCCCTCCTACCCCTCACCCACCCCCACCCCCCTCCTACCCCCACCCCACCTGCCCTGACCCTACTCTATTCCTTTCCCCTATCCATTCATCTCTTTCTTCACAATGATGACAAGTGACGCTGCACAGGAAGCCAAAGCCCTGCACGCAGAACCTTCTAAACCAGTGTTGATTTTCACTTACAGACTAGAAAGCACATGCTTCCAGCAACAGAGCGGCTTGCCGGAAAGCTGGGGGAGGGGATTCAAACTCAGGCCCCACAGATTCTAAGCCCTAACTGCTTTTCTGTCCCGCCTCACTGCATCTTCCCTTTCAAAACATGTCATTGCACGCTTCCCGCTCCCACTGGCCTGGCTAGGGCACAGTAAAGCAGACACAGAACAGGGCTCACCTGGGCCCGCTCACCTGTGAAGGGGTCCCAGACGTGCACCGCCCCATCACAGCTCACCACATACTGCGGGGCCTCGAGCTGACCCACGTAGAAGACACTCTTGCGGTGCTGGGTATAGATGAGGCGGGGGGCTGTCTCACTGGTCCCGTCCCCGTAATTGTACAGTGGCCAGAGGCGCACGGTACGGTCCTTGCTGCCACTCAGAAAGAAATCCTCACTGCTCAGGGCGGCCACACATTTGACAGCCCCCGTGTGGCCTGGAAAACTCTGCAGGCGGATCTGGTGGAAGTGGAAGTGGGCATCCTGCTGGCTCACACCAATCTCGTATTGCCAGTATGCCAGCCAGTTCCCACTCAGCCCATGGGCACTCCGGGGCAGCTCTCGCCTCAGGGCATTGTCTTCGCTCCTGCTGCTGAGGCCCCCACCACCCACACCAGAGATGGAGCCCAGTGGCCCAGGACTCTCGGGCTGAGAGTCAGGGATCTGGATGCGATTTCCAACTAGGACACTCCCAAAGGTCCCCGAGTGCCCATCGTCCTTGAGACAGCTTCCGCTCTGAGGGTCCCACTCAGGGCCGGCGGCACTGGGCGTGCTGGGCTCCACGCTGGCTGGTTTGCGAGTGCTTGGACCCATGCTTTCCAGGTACAGCCCTGCCAGCTCCCCCACCAACTCGTGGTTGGGGATGATTTTCCGGATGATGTCACCTGCACAGGGAGGTAGGAAAGGTCCTATGATCAGGAAAGATGGCAGGTAGCTGCTACCACCACCTATCTATCCAGGGCTCAGGAACCACAGAGGCCAAGGCAAGGTAAGAGGCCTTGGGCAACTCTGGGTAATGTAGTCCTGTCTTTAAGACTCAATTTCCTCCCTGAAAAAGTTTCCTTTATCAATACGGAGACATGAGTGTTGCCTCTATAGAGCCACACACATATGCCAGGCACCATGCTGGCAACGGACACAGAATGATGGCTAAGACAGACGTGTCCCGCCTCTTGGAGCTTGGAATTCTGCCAGAGCATGACACACCCAACCACAGGGCTCCTTATCCTGTCAGAGAGAAGCCCAGTCCATCACCCATCCCTCGAGGGAAGCTACCATTCCTCTGTACATAGCTTTGGGAGGAGACCACCATATTCTCCTACGTTCCATTCCTCAGACCTGTATGGCCAACTCCTGAGACTGGAAAACGTTCAGATCTCTTTCTACATCACTGTCCTGGTTAGGTTTGTTTGTTTGTTTGCTTGTTTGTTTGTTTTGTCAGTCTGGCAGCAGCTACAGTCATTTGGGAAAATGCCCCCACCAGACTGGCCTGTGGGGGTATTTTCTTGATTAACAACTGAGGCAGGAGGGCCCAACTCACAGTAGGGTGGTACCACCCCTGGGGCAGGTGGTGTGGAGTTGTTTAAGAAACCAGACTGAGCAAACCTCAAGGAACAAGCCAGTGTTCCTCCGTGCCGTCCACTAGAGTTCCTGTCCTGACTTCCCTCAGTGACTGCACGTGACCTGAGAGTCCTAAGAAGAAGTAAGCCCCTTCCTCCCCAAGTTGCATTTGGTCATAATGTTCTATCATGATGTCCAATAGAAATCCTAAGATAATCACCATGGAAACTGGGGGCCTGGGGCCAAGTCTGTTTGCTCTGATCCTAAAACTACTGTGCTTAATTAAAATCCACGGTTAGAAGCCGGGCCTGGTGGCTCACACCTTTAATCCCAGCATTCAGGAGGCAGAGGCAGGTGGACTGCTGTGAATTCGAGGCCAGTCTGGTCTACAAAGCAAGTCCAGGAGAGTTAAGGCTACACAGAGAAACCCTGTCTCGAAAAGCAAAAACAAACAAAAATCCACGACCAGCTGGGCGTGGTGGCGCATGCCTGTAATCCCAGCATCCAGGGAGGCAAGAGACAGGTGGATCTCTGTGAGTTCAAGGCCAGCCTGGTCTACAAAGTGAGTCCAGGACAGCCAAGGCTACACAGAGAAACCTGTCTCAAAAATAAAAAATAAGGAGCTGGAGAGATGGCTCAGTGGTTAAGAGTACTGCCTGCTCTTCCAAAGGACCCGGGTTCAATTCCCAGCACCCACATGGCAGCTCACAACTGTCTGTAACTCCAAGATCTGACACCCTCACACCAACACACATAAATTAAAATTAAATAAAACATTAAAAAATGAAAATAAATAAAAAATAAAATTAATAAATGCACTGCTGTCTCTAGAGGGGAAAGCATTGGGGCCCACGCAGGGGAGAGACATAGTCAGCAACTCTGTGCAAAGGAACGTGATGGGCAATACCCAAGAGGCAGGAGAAGGGCACGTAGATGGTGTACGCCATTTCCATGGTGAACACCTTCTGCAGCTCTTCCAGCAGGGTGGGGTCCACTGGCCGTCGCTGTCCATCAGAGAAGGTCGCCTCCGGCAGTTGGCCCTCTGTACAGCCCTTGGGATCATCCAGCTGCAGATCCTGCAGGCAGGAGCCCAGGCAGTCAGCAGGCCCTCAGCCATGGCCAGCCGGCCTGCCCAGCCCAGACACATGACCTACCCGCTGCCGAAGCTCGTGCAGATGGGAGAAGACTTGAAAAAAGGTGGCCACCGGCTCACTCAAGTGCTGCTGGACCATCTCCTGCCCAATGCGTAAGCAGATGAGGGCGATGAGACTAATGGTCTTCACACACAGGACAGTCCGGGCCTGGGCCCCACTCGGGAACCTAGGAACAGAGCGATGAGTTCCAAGCTCTTCCCTGAGGGACTTGACCAAGTCTACCAGGAACTTCAAATAAAACGAGTTGTCAGGCTGGTCAGTCCAAACCAGCTGAGGAAATGGAGACACAGAAAACAGCGTGGGCTGGGCAGTGGTGGCGCACGCCTTTAGTCCCAGCACTTGGGAGGTAGAGGCAGGCGGATTGATGTGAGTTCGAGGCCAGCCTGGTCTACAAAGCAAGTCCAGGATAGTCAAAGCTACACAGAAAAACCCTGTCTCGAAAAACAAATAAACAAACAGAAAACAGCGAGGCTTAGTCAGGGTTGCAGGTAAGACAGAACATGACCTTTTAAAAAAAATTTATGTGTATGAGTGCTTTGCCTGCACATATGTCTGTGCACATGCATGCAGTGACCACACAGACCAGAAGAGGGTGGCAGGTTCCCTAGAGCTGGAGTGACAGATGGTTGTGAGCTACCATGTGGATGCTGGGAATCTAACCCGGATCCTCCAGAAGAGCAGCCAGTGCTCCTAAGCCCCAAGCCATTCTTTCCAACCTGTATTTTTGTTTTTCTGAGGTGCTAGAGCTTAAACGTAGCACCACCTGCATGATGGGAAAGAGGCCTATCACCAAGCTACACCACAAGCCAGAATCAGGACTTTCCTTCTTTTAAGACAAGAGCCTCACTATGTAGCCTTAGCTAGCCCGAAGCTCTCTATGTAGACCAGGCTAGCCTAAAACTCACAGAAAATCCCCCTCCGCTGGGTGCTGGAATTAAAGGCCTGTGCCACCACACCCAGCATTGGACCCACGTGACTCCGGACACCCAGGCCACTATTATGTCCTTTCCCAGGCTTCCCACCCCCTCCTGGGGGACCCTCAGCCAGGTGGTTCTGGCATGGAGCAGGGGCCTACCCTGTGACAAGGGAGGTGAGGAAGCTGAGCACAGGCAACAAAACCTCGTGGCTGATGCGGGGCAGGATGTCCATGAGGGTGGTGTCTGAGAGGTACACAATGATCTTCTGAGTCAGCGTCACTGCCGCCAGCAGCCCGGCCTCCTTGCGGCTGTTCAGTCGGCTGGGGCCTGAGTTGCTCCCTGGGGCCACCTGGAGCCATAGAACAGATGAGGGCCAAGCCACCCCACAGATGTCCTGGAACCCCCTAGAGGTTTGGGGCCAGTCCTTGGATCCTTCACAACCTCCCCACCCTGGGCCCTGCTAAGCCAGTGACTGACCAGGTAGCTGATATAGGGCAGGTACTGGTAGGTGAGAACAGGCTCTCCGTATAGGTGGGCGATGTGGAGGAGACAGCTGAGCACAGGGCCCGACACTATGTCACCTAGTACTGGCCTCTTCTGGTAGATGTTGCCGGCACTCAGTGGGGGGCTGTCATCACTGCTGACCGTGAACTGCTGCCGAGTGGGCCCTGCCAAGGAAGGGCCAGCAGCCTTGAGATGCTAGTGGAGGGCAGGAGGGAAGTCGGCTTTCCAAGACCGTGGGGCAGCTTCTAGGCAATTCTAAACTGGGCCCCTCCCCCACTTCCCAAGCCAAGAAATGGAGCCAACAGGCTAAGACCCAGAACCTGCCTCTAGAGAAGACTAAGGAGCAGAAGCCTGGGGGGTGGGGCGGGGGGGAACTCCGTCTCCAGCACTAAACAGAGGCCTTACCAATATAACAAGATGTCAGCAGGCGCAGCAGGTTCCGGGCCACATAGCGAGAGGCCACTGTGGGGCCCAGCTTGGCAGACAGCCAGCGGACCATCTTGCAGGCTGTATCTGTAGGGCAGGAGCAGGCCGTGAGCTCATCAGATAACTCACCCCTTCTACCTGACCTGATACACCGCGCCCCACCCTGCCCAGCCAACTCTGGCTGTGGGGAGCCTGGCCACCCTGGGCCCATGCACTTAGCCATGGTAGAGGCTCCTAGTCAATGATCCACAGTGGGTGGGTCCTGCAGGAAGGCCATCCTTTCAACCGTGTTCCCAAGTTCCCGAATACAGGCTTGCCCCTGGCTACCACCCCTGTGACTTCTCTTAAGTAAACCATTTTAGTCTTTCACTGCCTCTTGCATGGAACCATGAGAGCCTGAGACTTACACACAAGCTGTCCCTTCTGTCTGGAACATTCTTCCCACGTCACGCCTGTTTGGCTGCTCCATTTACACCTCAACCATCACTTACTTTTATTTCTGACTTTTTTTCTGGTGCTAGAGATAAGACATGCAGGGCCTCCTCACACATACTAGCAAGTGCTCTACCACTCACCTCCACCCTCAGCCCATGACGTCCCTTTTTTAATTTTTTTGGGTTTTTTTTTTTTTTTTTTTAAATCTTTTTGAGACAAGGTTTCTCTGTATTAACAGTCCTGGTTGTCCTGGACTCACTTTGTAGACTGGCCTCGAACTCACAGAGATCTATCCACCTGTCTCTGCCTCCCCAGTGGTGGGATTAAAGGCATGCACTACCATGCCCGGCCCCGAGATGTCCCCTTTAAAGGTGCCTTCTCTGACTCCTGAGAGCTAAATCTAAGTCCGCTTTCTACTCACACACAGCACTAATACACGGCACTTTCAGACCACCATGCAGGGATGTGAGCTCTGTGCCTTATGCTCAGGACAGGAAACGCTGAAGGAAAAATGGCAGACCAATGTCTCCTAGGCTCAAGGACTCACCAAGGAGAATCTTCTGTTCTTTGCCTTCCGTCTGCTCTGTCAGGGGCTCCTCTTCCTCTCCTCTGTCTCTCCCATCACCAGGGCCCACAACCGTCTCCATGGACAGCATTGTGTCAGACAGAGCGAGCTCAGATGCTCCTGTGACTTCCTCCTGTTCCTCCTCCTCCTCCTCCTCCAACACCACACAGCCTTCCTCCTCCTCCTCTTCCTCGTCCTCAGAGCCCTCGCTTTGCTTCAAGTCCTGGCTGCTGTCACCTGACTTCAGGCTGTTCTTGTCCACAGGGGCACCCCCATCATCCCCACACCGCTCCTCGCCCTGTGAGGTCTCACTAGTGCTGCTCTTGTCACTCAGCTGGCCCAGGCTCACGGCCTCAGCCTCCTGGGGCTGTGGAGATTCAGCCACATAGAGTCCGGCTTGGAAGTCCTCTGTGTCCGGCAGGTCGGCCTGGTCATGGAAGCTGACCCCTGACCTGTAGTCTGGGAGCCCCAGTCCTGAAGATGCAGCAGGCTCCCCATCGATCTGAATGTCCTCCCCAAAGGCACAGGAGCCAGGGCCGGACCTTGGGAGCTCGCTTTCCTCATCCTCAGTGGTCCCAACCAGGCCTCTGCTCTCCTCCTGGGCGGCCTCCACCCCAGCCAGCACCTGCAGGACGTGGGGCAGCAGGTGGATGAGGAAAGCCTGCAAGCCCAGCCGCACCACCAGCTGGGCCACAAAACAGTCGGTGTACAAGTAGAAGCGGCCATGCAGCCGCCAGGGGCTCTCATAGGCACCAATGAGAGGCTTCAGGAGGTACTTATTGGCATTTTTGGGGCCCAGGGCCTTGGCAACAGGTTCAAACAGGTACCAGGCTGTGTACACAGCTGTGTGCTCCTCAGACATGAGTGACAGCACGAAGGGTAGCAGGATCTCCAATCCCTCAGGAGTGATGTCATTTAGCACTGCACCCAGCTGCTGCCACAGAGCAAACACCAGCTCCCGCCCCTGGGCCTCATCCTCCACACGCCTGGCCTGGTACACGCGAATGAACTTGTGCAGAGCTGGGAAGTAGGGGGGGAAGGGGACCACGGCGCTGAAGGGGCTGAGGAGCTGGGCTGGGCTGGGTGGGGGCAATCCCTGGGAAACAGGCCTGTACTCAAACAGCGGGTCTAGCTTGCCCTTTTTCGCCACGGGACTGTTGGGTGCACTCAGCTGCAGAAGCGTGTCCAGCACAGGCTGCAAAGACACAGGGATGTCCTTGGGGTGGCGTATGCAGAGACCCCGAACGGCCTCAAAGCGTGCCCACAAAGGTGCATCGGGCTGCAGTGTCCGGACCTTGGTGGCAAACACCATCTCAGCCAACAGGACACCCAGCACCTGCATGTCACGATGGAAGAGACTCTGCAGGTGCACAGGTGGCTGGACCTGAAGCTGTTCAGGTACCTCCAACTGGCTCCCTAGGCCTTTGGCCAGGAAGTTACCCATCTTCTCCAGCTCCTCCAAGGCTTGGATGGGACTAAAGCCCTCAGGGAGAACAATCTTCCCCTCGTCGCCCTCCCCAGGGTCCGACCCAGCCGCTTTGCTCCTGCGGCCTGGCCGAGAGCCTGGAGTTGCTGAAAAGGATAGCAGGCTGGGCGAGGCTTGGCTGGAGGAAGAGCCCAGCTGGTCACCTGCTTTCCCAGGAAGGGAGATGGAGTCCAGAGCTTCCGTAGCCTGTTCTAAGTCATCTTCCCCTGTCACGGGCCTGTCTCTGGTCCAGCCAGTCTCGCACGGAGTGGCCTCTAAAACAAGCCTGCCCGCGCCATTCGGAAGCGGCCCTGAAACGTCCTCCTGGCCTGTGGCCTCCTGAATAGGCTGCACCAATAGCCTGGGGATGAGAGGAGGCTCTGGGGCCAGGGCAGGAGGCCCGGCCAGACGCTGAGGGTGTGGCTGATCAAAGAGCTGCACCACACCGTAGCTGGTCAGGTGGGTGTGGGCATCCACCAGGTGCAGGCACACATTCTTTTCTTTCACAGCCTCTTTGCCTTGGAGTTTGTAGCCGAAAGTAAGGTCAATCCAGTGATGCAGGTCTTGGGACACCTCCCAGCTCTCCAGCAGCGCCCTGTGGGCGGTCACAAACTCCTGGTTAGAACTGCACCAGGCTGGCACATCCAGGTCAGGCATGTCAGGGTGGATAGAGCAAAAGATGGAGGGGTCTGTGTAGAACTCGGGGATACACTCGTCAGGTGTCCAGGTCTGCATGCGCTCCATGGTGGCAGGGTACTCGTGGGGCTCCCACTGTGCTCGGACATGCCCACAGAGCACCGAGCGGGGTGTGCGTCGAGCCTTGTATACATAGTACGTGATGTCGGAGAGCACGTCAGAGATGTGGTGCGGAACGTGAGGCGGCTCGCCACTTCCTCCCGCACCACCCGCTACAAACGCCTGCCGTGTCATCTCGTAGGTGAAGTCCAACTGCTTGTCTCCTTTGTTGAGTCGGAACTTGGATTTGCGAAGGTCTCGAAAGCGCCCATAGGGCGTAGTGAAGTCCACCACCCAAGGCAACACTGGGTGATAGTTGGGATCCCCCTGCCGCCGACCTGCCAAGCGATTCAGCTGCATGAGGTAGTGGAAGTTGCTGATTCGGCCGTGGACCCAGTCTAGCACGAGGCCCCTAAGTTCCTTGTGGCAGGTGGGGCACTTGGGTCTTCCTGCTTCCTCTTTTCCAGCCTTCACGTCTGTCCCGTTTTCTTCTACGGAGGAGACGTCCTGAAAGGTCTCATCCTCAGAAGGCATCTCATAAGCACTCAGGTCCAGCCGGAGCTCACTGCAA
The DNA here is from genome assembly GCF_903995435.1 of Acomys russatus. NCBI lineage: Eukaryota > Metazoa > Chordata > Mammalia > Rodentia > Muridae > Acomys > Acomys russatus. The sequence goes on from NC_067152.1 coordinate 2,363,628, forward strand.
AGCTTCTCGTCCACAGCAATGTGGTGCAAAGACAGGGCCCCGCAGGCCAGCCCCTGGCGATGACAGGCATCCATGGCCCTCAGGACACGGAAGAGAACGAAGAGCACCTTGGCTTGGCTGTTGGTCAGCTTGGCGGGGCTGAAGGTAACTACATCGTGCAGGGAGAACTGCACATACGGGTGGACCACATATAACATTTCCCGCGACTCGAGCAAGGCCTCAGCTCGCAAAAGGCTGGGGCAGGCAGGGCTGCCCCGAGAGGAGCAGGGCCCATCTCTGACAATGGATTCACCCACTGGAAGGAAGGCGCATCCATAGACCCTCTGTAGAGCCTGTTTTATAGAGTCTAGGGCAGGTACAGCTGAAGGGGCGCTGCTATGGCTATAGGGTTGCCCGTAAGTGTGGTATGCATGGCGCCACAGGTTCCGGTAATTCTGGGCAGCCACCTCCTGCATGAAACGAGTGAGAGTCTCGGGGCTACAGGACCCCTCCTCAAAGGGCAAGACTCCACCCAGAGGGTAAGACAGTCTCCGTTTGCGCAGCCCGTGCACCTCCACTCTCGTCCAGCCCGGGGGCAGCCTCTGTACCGAGCGTTGCAGTAGAGTCCTCACTTCCGCTTCCCCCAGGCCGTCGGCGCGGGGACAGGGTCCCAGCCGGCGCTCGCGGAGACTAGCCAGCCAACGCGCAGGCACTAGGGCCACCACGTGGGTGCCCCCCGGCGCCGGGGCCAGCTGCCGGGCATCGATGTTCAGATCTCTCTCCACGGCCCGGAGCAGCTCCTCCATGTCAGGTCCTGAAGATGGGGACCAGCCCTCGGTGCCTGCTGTAAGAACCACTTTCTGGCTTCTGCTCCCCTGGGCCATCTAGTCCTGGCCGCCTGAGGGCAGCGCGAGGCTGAGCCTGGCCACAGCCCTCCTCGCAGCGGCTTCCGGGGTGCCAGGCCGGAAAGATTGGGATGGGCGAGGAGCGGGGGATGGAGTGCAGGTGACTGGGCGAACCAGCAACAAAGGAGAGGAGACCTGAGGGTGCTCTTACCCCTCCGCAGGGTCCTGTGCTCTGGGGTGCAGCGGGGCGGGGAGCCCGGAGCGCCAGCGCTGTGCTCCACCGTGACGGGTCAGCTGATGCCGGTCATGTGATCGCCCAGACACGGAAACAACCGCACGTGTCTCTAAAGGCCCCTGTGAGACCCCGCCTCCTGCTCTTGCTAGAGCCACAGCGCCCTCTCTCCTGCGGCTTTTAGGGCTTGCTCCGTCCCAGCGTGGCTTGGTTCCTGGACCCCTGGGCAACCCAGCCGCCCTTAGGTGCAGAGGAAGACCATCCTGGACACTGGATCTTTCTCCCCTCTCTGATTTCTCCTACAGGCTCTGAGTCGCCGATCTAGGGAGGCACATCTCGAAAATGCTAGCCCTTTAGCCAAGTATCAGCTCTGCCAAGATCAGAACCAGGCCTTTAGACATGCACCCACCCTCTCAGTGCTCCCACGGTACTCCGGTACTCCAGTACTTTGCAAACCAAGGAGCTTAATCTTCAAAAGCACTTGGTTCGTAACTTGTCGTTTGGCTCTCACAACGTTTTGGGAAGTAGAGAAGTGGCCCAGGCACAGAGGCCTGGAGTTTTTTAAAAGGAAATGTACTCCTGAGACCTCCTGTTGGAAATGTAGATGGCACAGAACAAGCTAGCTGGCGTGGTGACATCCTTGCAGATGCTACAATGGCTCTAGGCAGGACGAAGCACAGGACAGGGAAGAGAAACCAGAAAGTCTGTGCTCAAACTTCCAGTCTCTGGATAAAAGATTTGGGTTTTGGTTCGTGTACAGGCCAGGCCAGCAATAAAACCACTTTGTGTGCTCCGGCACGGTCTTGTGTGCTTGTACATGCGTGTTTGTGTGTTAAGTCTCCTACCTGAAAGTTTGGTGCTGAAGGCGGGCAGTGGTGGGGCACGCCTTTAATCCCAGCACTCGGGGGAGGCAGAGGCAGGCAGATCGCTGAGAGTTCAAGGCCAGCCTGGTCTACAAAGTGACTGAAGGCTAACACAGAGAGACCCTGTCTCGAAAAACCAAAAAAAGAAAAAAAAATTTAAATCTAGGTGTAATGGTACACACCTTTAATCCCAGCATTTGAGAGCCAGACATAGGCAGATCTCTGTGAGTTCCAGACCAGCAAAGGCTACATAGTGAGACCCTGTCTCAAAATAAATGAATAAAACAGATCAGGCAGAAGATCATTGCAAGTTCAAAGCCAGTGTAGTTAAGAAGAGACTCCCAGGCCACTCAGGGCTGCACAACAAAACTGAGCTTGAAAAAGGAAGCGGGAAAGAAGAAGGAAAGAGGAAAGACTGCCCAGAGAAAAGATGTCAATGCTTTAGCTGTGACAGATTCCATCTGTTTCTTCTGCATGGGCTGCTGGAGCCCCAGATGTGCCTGATCACATGACGGCATATGTACTGATTTCCCCGTGTATGGAGTGTTTACCAGGAGCCAGCCACCTGCCAAGAGCTTTATATACCTTGTTTCATTTAATTTTCTTTCTCTTTCTGGTTTGTTTGGTTCCTTTCTGTTTTCACCGTGTGTGTGTGTGTGTGTGTGTGTGTGTGTGTGTGTGCGCGCGCGCGCACTCAGAGGACAACTTTGGAAACTTGGTGCGTTCCTTACCCCAAAGATGAGGGAATCAACCTCAGGTCATGAGGCTTGTGCGGCAGGCTTTTTAAACTGATGGGCCATTTCACCAGCTTGAGGTTGGGGAAACTTTGGCGGTTAATATTGCAAGCACGTGCCATCACATCCAGCTGGGCACTGTGGCTTTATAAAGCTAATGCTAAGCCTATCACTGTGGCTCAAATCTGTAACCCCAGTAAGCAGGAGGCAGAAGCAAGTTCAAGGCCAGCCTGATTTACAAATTGAGTTCTAAGACAGCCAGGACTACATCGTCATGCCACATTTCAAAAGACCAAAGCAAGCCAGGTGTGGTGGCGCACACCTTTAATCCCAGCACTTGGGAGGCAGAGCCAGGCGGATCACTGTGAGTTCAAGGCCAGCCTGGTCTACAAAGCAAGTCTAGGACAGCCAAGGCTACACAGAGAAACCCTGTCTAGGAAACAAACAAACAAAAGACCAAAGCAAAACAAAGTAAGGAGCTATTTTCATACCTATTTTAGGATGAGGAAGCTGACCAACCCCTTTTGATAAAACTTGTTAAAAATTACATAAGAAGCTGGGCAGTGTGGTGCGTGCCTTTACTCCCAGTATTCAGAAGACAAAAGCGGGGGGGGGGGGGGAACGGCGGCCGGGGGGGTGTCTCTGAGTTTGAGTCCAGCTTGGTCTACAGAGCAAATTCCAAGACAGCCAAGACTACACATAGAAACCCTGTCCTGGAAAACAAAAACAAAAACAGAAAAAAAGAAAAGAAACACTTGAGCCAGGACTCAGGACTCCAATCCAGACCAATTTCATTTAAACGCCAGTGCTCTGAGCCAGTGGACTGATGCACACCTGTAACCCCAGGTGGGAGGTGGAGGCTGGAGGTTCAGAAGGTGAAAGTCATCCTTCACTATATAGTAATCGTGAGGACCAACCTGGGCTATATGATACCCTACCTCAAAAAGAAAGAATTTGAGCCGGGCGGTGGTGGTGCTTGCATTTAATCCCAGCACTTGGAAGGCTGTGAGTTCAAGGCCAGTGTGGTCTATAAAGTGAGTCTAGGACAGCCAGAGCTACACAGAGAAACCTTGTCATGAAAAACAAAAAACAAAACAAAGAATTTGGCAGCCGGGTGTGGTGGCACACACCTTTAACCCCAGCATTCAGGAGGCAGAGGCAGGCGGATCTCTGTGGGTTCAAGGCCAGCCTGGTCTACAAAGCGAGTCCAGGACAGCCAAGGCTACACAGAGAAACCCTGTCTCAAAAAACAAAAACAAAACAAGAATTTGACTTCCTGATTGCGGACACCAGACACAGTGTGATTGGTTGCTTGGTGCCGGGACTTCCCTCCATGATGGACGTTCACTGTGTCCTCTGTTCCAGGTCAGCCTTCAGCTACTGTGTACATGCAGATGACCCTGAACTTCAGATACTTCTGCCCCCCCCCCCAAGCATAGGGAGGATTACGGTTATTCACAGGTGGGGCATACCTCGGCATGTGACTTCATCAATGACTTCAACAAAAATGTGACCGCCTACAGTAATTTCAGACATTGCCTGGCACTTCTCCTCAATCTCCTCTCAACTCCGCTTACCCAGCTGTGAAGCCCAGATGTACACCCAGCTGTGAAGCCCAGATGTACACCCAGCTGTGAAGCCCAGATGTACACCCAGCTGTGAAGCCCAGATGTACACCCAGCTGTGAAGCCCAGATGTACACCCAGCTGTGAAGCCCAGATGTACACCCAGCTGTGAAGCCCAGATGTACACCCAGCTGTGAAGCCCAGATGTACACCCAGCTGTGAAGCCCAGATGTACCCACAAGGTCTGGGAGTGCTGCTACATCCAGGGATGATGTGGTTGCCTGAATGAGAGCTGTTCCCCATAAACTCGGACTTTTGAACATGTGGTCCCCAGTTTGGTAGTATTCTTTGGAGAGGTGATGGGGAGCTGTGGCCTTGCTGATGGAGATGCATCACTGGGAGCGGACTTTGATGGTTTGAAGCTTCACCTCGCTGCCAGACCAGTTTGTTCTCTCTGCTTCGTCCTTGTGGTTAAAGATCTGATTTCTTGGCTTCCTGCTTCACCGTCATGCCTCCTGCTTGCTGCTATGTTGTCTCCCTAGCAGGATGAACTCTTAGGTCTCTAGAAACAAAATAAGTTTTTTTGGGGGGGGGAGGGGGGATAGGGTCTCTCTGTACAGCCCTGGCTGTCCTGGAACTCACTATGTAGATCAGGCTGCTCTCAAACTGTCTGCCTCTGTCTCCCAAGTGCTGGGATCAAAGGCGTGAGACAAGATACCTGACTAAACTCCTCTCCGTTTTTTTTGTTTTGTTTTGTTTTGTTTTTTCCGAGACAAGGTTTCTCTGTGTAGCTTTGGCTGTCCTGGACTCGCTTTGTAGACAGGCTGGCCTCGAACTCACAGCGATCCGCCTGCCTCTGCCTCCCGAGTGCTGGGATTAAAGGCAAGCGCCACCACGCCCGGCATTGTTTTGGTTTTTTGAGACAGGGTTTCTCTGTGTTATCTTGGCTGTCCTGGACTCACTTTGTAGACCATGCTGGACAGCGATTCACTTGCCTCTGCCTCCCAGAGTGCTGGGATTATAGACCTGCACCACCACACCCAGTTTAAACACTCTTTTTGTTTTGTTTTGTTGTTCCGCCCCCCCCCCCCCCCCCCCCCCCCCCCCCCCCCCCGCGAGCTGAGGACTGAACCCAGGGCCTTGAGCTTGCAAGGCAAGCGCTCTACCACTGAGCTAAACCCCCAACCCTTAAACACTCTTTCTTAAGTTGCCTTTTATCACAAAACTGAAAAGTAACTAATACAGATAGAATGTCCTCAATGATGAGATGAGAAGAAAGAATACTCGGCTTGCTTGGCCAGCCATCCCTAAGCCTTCAGACTGGATCCTGCAGTTGGTTAGGGTTGCTTGGCCAGCCATCCCTATGACTTCAGACTGGATCCTGCGGTTGGTTAGAGTTAGGGTTAGGGTTGCTTGGCCAGCCATCCCTATGACTTCAGACTGGATCCTGCAGTTGGTTAGGGTTAGGGTTAGGCTTGCTTGGCCAGCCATCCCTAAGCCTTCAGACTGGATCCTGCGGTTGGTTAGGGTTAGGGTTAGGGTTGCTTGGCCAGCCATCCCTATGACCTCAGGCTGGATCCTGAGGGTCTCGGGCTATGCACAAATGATAGTGACTTAGTCTAAAAGTGCCCTGAGTTGAACTGTCAAGAGATACATTAGTGCTTGTTGTATAGACGGCTGAAGAAGGAGGGTATGCCCTCCTGTGAGGATTTCAAACATTATGCCCACTAAGGCAGAACTGTTTCAGTTGTACCTGCCTGCACCTGGCCCCACTCTCAAGGGCTCAGACGCTCAGGGACAGCCACACTAGCCACAGGAGACCAGCCCTCAGTCACTGCAGCAGGGGAAAAGCCCTGGACCTCTGGTTGACTCCCAGTTTGAGTCTGCTGAAGTCACTTCCAAGCATAATTTCATGCAGCTATAAAATGAACGTAAGGCGGCTGGAGAGATGGCTTAGAGGTTAAGAGCACTGGCTGTTCTTCCGAAGGTTCTGAGTTCAATTCCCAGCAGCCACATGGTGGCTCATAACCATCTATAATGAGATCTGGTGCCCTCTTCTGGCCTGCTGGCTCACATACAGGCAGAATACTGTATACATAATATATAAATCTTTTATTAAAAAAATGAAGTTAAGGGGCTGCACAGATGGCTCTGTGATTAAGAGCACTGAAAACAGCTGGGCTTGTCCAGCGCACACACCTGTAATTCCAGCAGTCTGGGAGGCAGAGGCAGGTGGCATTCTGTGAGTTGGAGGCCAGCCTGATCTACAAAGTGAGTCCAGAACAGCCAAGACTAAACAGAGAAACCCTGTCTCAAGAAACAAAAAAACAAACAAAATAACACTAAATGCTCTTCAGAAGACCATGGTTCAATTCCCAGCAACACGCAGTGGCTAACAACTGTCATGCCCCCTTCTGGCCTCCATGGGCACTGCACCAAAGGACAGGGAGATTCTTTTTCTTCTCCTTCTTCTTCTTCTTCTTCTTCTTCTTCTTCTTCTTCTTCTTCTTCTTCTTCTTCTTCTTTGTCTTTTCTTACACACACACACACACACACACACACACACACACACACACACACACACACCTTGAAATTAGGGGTAGAACCCGGGATAGAACCCAGGAGAGAACTTTTTTCTTAATCAGAATTTTTTTTTTTTTAATGTTTGTTGGTGTTTTGCCTTCATGTATGTCTGTGTAAGGTTGTCAGATCTTGGAGTTCCAGACAGTTGTGAGTGCTAGGAAGTGAATCAAGGTCCTCTGGAAAAGCAGTTAGTGTTCTTAAACACTGACCCATCTCTCCAGCCCCGTTTAGAATATTTTTATTTTAAAAAAAAAAGAATATTTTTATTTTTATTATTTTTTGTTTTTTTTTCAAGACAGCATTTCTCTGTGTAACAGCCCTGGCTGGCCTTGCTTTGTAGACCATGTTGGCTTTGAATTCACCTGCCTCTGCCTCCAGAGTACTGAGATTAAAGGCATGCACCACCATGCTCAGGTGAGAATATTTTTTTAAAGATGCATTATTTATTTATTTATTTATTATACAGTGTTCTGTCTGCATGTACGCCACCAGATCTCATTATAGATAGTTCTGAGCCACCATGTGGTTGCTGGGAATTGAACTCAGGACCTTTGGAAGAGCAGCCAATGCTCTTAACCTCTGAGCCATCTCTCCAGCCCCTAAATCAGAATCTTAATATGTATCCAAGGAGAGTCCTATATTCAAGATCATTCATGAGGACCCAGTCTGATGATGTGAAAGTTGTGCCATGGTACCAACAGAACTGGATGCACCTGGTCTTCAATTTGGTCTCAGTTTATCCAAAGTTTAGATTATAAACTGAGTAAAAACTACTTTTTTCCCCCCTCTGTGTGCCCGGCCCTCTAGTGGTGCTAACTGTGTACTACAGTGTATTTGAGTGTATTTCAATTTACCTCTTGTTCTCTTGTCTTATAATGGAAATGTCCTTCCAAGGCTGGGAGATTTCTAGGGCACTGCACCTTCCATCACCTGAATTTTAGAAACATCTTGGTTTTGTTATCTTGGGGGTTGAGCACAGGGCTTTGCGTGTGCTAGCTGAGCGCTCTACCACTGAACTAACTCCCCAGCTCCAACCTCCAAGAAGGGACTTTCAAACTTTAAGGTGTACTTGTGACTTAATATGGAACGAGACCCTGGAGTCTGAGTGTTTGCCGAGCACCTGGGTAGTTCTAATGCACAGCTATTGGAGACACATCTTGAAAAGTAAGGTTTCAGGACACTTAGTGGCAAATGAAATGCCGCTATTACTACTACTGATAATAATGAAAACAATGCTCTGAGATTGGTCTCCCAGCTTCCCTCTCCCTCACCCTGTTACCTCCTGAGTCCCTGCTCAAGCACCCCTTGGGCTTTGGGGAGTCTGGGATGGAGAGTTAGTCACCCCCACCCCCCCTTGCCTATCTCATTATTGTGTTTCCAGAAGTACCCATTTGGCTAGTTACTGAGGGAAACGGCAGCTGCCTGTGGGCCACCAGCCCGTGCCAAGTGAGGTCAGCAAGAAAGAAGCTGGCACTGGGCGTGCCAACTGTGGGTCTGGTGGATTTGTACCGAGCTAACTGGTTTCAAACAATTTCTTCTTAAACCCCTACAAGAAGCCATGAATTGATTATTTATACTGTTTTGTAGATAAAGAAAATGCTATTCCTAAGCACGCTGCCAGTCAGCACTAGAATTTGAATGGGTATGCCTAATTCAGTGGCTCTCAACTAGGGTAGATTTGGGCTCCCCAAAAGAGACTTGGGGACCTTCTGGCATCTAGGGTAGAGGCCAGGGGTGGTACTGACCTTCCTACAATGTACAGGGCAGCCATGTACCTAAGAGATTATCTGCCTCAAAACATCAATAGTGCGAAGGTTGAGAAATCTCAGGCTGAAACCCTGTGCGTTTGGCGCGGAGGTGGGTGGGAAGGGGTTGAGTGGATGACCACACGGGCCTTGAGCGAGGAGGGAACGGGTCTCCCGTGCTAGGATAACGGAGAATCGGGCAACTTGTTGAGACTCCTCTTTCTTCCAAGCTTGGCCAGAGCCCTGCTCAATTTCCCCCAACCCTGCCAAGTCAGTCCTGGGACTTCACACTAAGTTTGTCCTGGAGTGACCCCGACTTCCAGCTCAGAGCTGGGGCAACATATTTACCTGGAATTCCCAGCAGACGACCAGTGTGTTCTACCTGCAGCACCCGAGCTAACAGAACGTTGGCGCACTTGCTGCTGGAGAGAGGTGGAATTAAAAAAGTGCAGGATAAATGGAATGAGGCAGAAGGTGACTGTGTGGGCAAAAGCAGGAGCGGTCCCATCAGTCACCTGATTGGAGGGCAACTGGGGCAGTGAGGAGGGGGCAGCTGGTCTAGGACACCGGGTTCTGACCCGGTCTGGTTTGCTGTTTTCCCCATGTTTGGGTTCAGTTTCCCTGTACAGTCCCCAGGACGCCCTGGAGCACCCACACACAGCTGGCCACCATCACAGGCTCCCCACTAAAAAACTGACTCGGGTGACAGGAAATCTCTCCTGTTTCAATCTCCTCAGAACTCTGAAAAATTAGGAGCAAATGCTGGAGTGGGGGGGAGGGGGTGTGTGGCAATCTTGGAGCGATAGAGAAAAGATCATGAAAAAGCATAAATGCCCGCCCCGCCCCCCCCCCCCAATGCTTGGGGTTCCATCTCTTTCCATTACCACCCGTGGGGGTGGGGTGGGGGTGGGGCGGAAAAAAGGAGATGGAGAAGAAGGATGTGGTTAAGGCGGATTCGTCTCCCGGGGTCGAACAATCAGCTGTTACTGGGGCGGAAGGCAGTGAGTCTCCTTAAAGGCACAACGTTGTGAAGGCAGAAACTCGGGAGTTTGAAGGAGCCTTAGCAGTCACGTAGTGTAGCCCACACTTAACACGGAAGGCACTCTCTGGGGCTCCCCTCACATTTTCCGGCTCAGTTGTCCTCACCCTCAATTTAGAGATGATGCAAAAGATGAGTCCCAGGCCACAAGTTTCTCCTTAACGGTGTGGAGGGAAGTGACGCGGGGGTCCCAGGCTTAGCCCTTTAAATAAGCAATTGGGCAGCTTTTGCCAAGTCATTGGGTTCATTTCAGTTTTTTTGCCCATCCCCCGCCCTTCAGACTTTGATTGGCCCCTGGGGAAGGAGCAGCCTTTTCATTGGTCTCCACCTTTGAAATCACTTCCCTAAGTAGGCCTGAGTCTATGAAGCGCTTCGGAGGGAGGGACTGCATGGGTGTTAATCCGAGCATGGGGTTTCTGGCTGCTATTACTTTGGGCACAGCTCGTTCCCTAATTTCTAAACAGAAGCCTTCTCTGTAAAAGTAAGGGCTGTGATATGAATCCTTTGTTGGGAAGATCACCCTTGAGAGGCGGTGGGCTCTTCGGCAACTAGGACGAGGCATGTACTAAAAGAGAGTTCACTAAACTCACAGGGGTAGACTGGCTCTCCAGTGAAGACTGGGGCTATGCAGGCGACAGTCGACCCTATACCCCAAAACCCTGAGGATTTCTACTGCACCGGTGGTGACTGATTTCCATCTTCAGTTCTGGCCTCTCCTGTTGCTTCGCGTGCTCCACCTTGCTTTAGCTTAGGCCTCCTGTGGAGGCTGGTGAATCAGTTCTGAGGTCGTCTAAAAGAAGTTTCAAGAAGGAGGGGCATGTAGCCCTTTAAGGACTTCCCCGCGACTGATTCAGAGATCAGTTTAAAAATGCCAACTCACAGAGCGCGCTGCATTCTGGGAAGCCGAGTGTCACCGTAAAAACTTCACTGACCAGGATGCACTGCAAAAACACGCCTTCACTTCCTTCTGCCCTTTAAACTGTGGTTTGACGTAGAACTGCTCTAAGCAAGTTGCCTAGGCCGAGGGCTAGCCACACCTTTTCAGCTATTGGCCAGCTGGTTAGTTGGTGGGCGCGGCTTAGCGCAGCTCCTCCTGGCAAGGGGGTGGCCTCCTTGCCAATCAGAGCCCAGACGCCTGAAGGGGCGGGAGTAAGCAGAGGTACTGGAGCCCCCGAGTGGGTGTGGTCACGTTGCCCAGCGGTGGGTGGTGATTGGCTCTGGGTGGTGCATTCGCAGCTCGTGCGTCACGACGCTGCCAGCTGATCGGAGACTGGAGCCGGTGTGTGCTGGGCTCTGGGAAGAGACAGAGCGGTCGGCCGTGCGGAGAGGACGCAGTGGCTTTGCTCCCCTGTCCTCAGCAACCCCCCCACACCCAGCATCAGGTGGGTGTGATCTAGGAACCCGGTCATCCCGGGGGGAATTGCGGTAACAGGGTGATGGGGGGGAAAGTAGGGTCCTGGCGGCCACACCCTGCCCTTCTGGGGGAGGGGAGAGGGGGCGGCGGGGACCGGGGCGCTCCCGGGAGAGGGGCCTGGACTAGCTCGAGTAGTGTGTCTGGACGTTTAAAGAGAGGGTCCCTGACAGGAATCGGGGCGGAAGGTCTGGAGAGGTAACTGGGGATAAAGATGAGAGGCCAGAGGGCCGGGGGCGTCTAACCCCGACGCCCTCTGGTTTGAGGATGCGAGCTCTGACCATTTATCCTGGGGAGAATCTGAGCGAGCGAGTAGTTTGGAAGTACATTGCCTCTACTGGCGCTGACTGAGTCAGGGCCAGTTCAAGTCCCTGGCAGGGAAGGGGTCGCTGGGCGGGCCGGCCCCTCCTCTCGTTCCCTCCCGGGGATGTTATGTAAAGGGGGAGGGGAAAGGAGTAGGGGGCGGCGGTGCGGAGGTCTTATGCAACCCAAAGGTTAGGGTTTCACCGCGGTTGGGCGGAGGTTGGGGGGGGGCAGACAGGAGGAGTGCCTGGAAACTCTACCCTTACCCCCCCCCAGCCTAACTGGCCGCGTCTTGGACAGAGAGAAGGTCACCTTTGCACCTCCCCCCAGTATGTCCGGTGGTGAGGCCCCTAGCCCCGGCTTGGCCCTGACCGCCTGGGAAGCCGGCTGGCTGGGTGGGGCGCCCCGGGTTAGTCATCGCTGGGCTCCCTCTCTCCCCACCTCCTGGCCAACTCTTGGCCCCTCCCCACAGCCTCCGGCTAGGCTAACGTCCCTACCTCCCTCTGGCCCTAGTTTCAGCCTCCAACTCATTTGGCTTGTCATCCTGGCTGTCAGAGTAGGCTAGAAGCTGTCATGGTGCCAGAGGGTTGATGGAGCAGCTGGTCAGAGGGTCAGTGCCCTGGGCCCACCCCACCCGGCAGCCAAGGGCACCTGCTTGGCATAAACTCTCGACAGCCAATGAACCCTGTGGGCTGAACAGAGCCATCTCAGGCAGAGGCAAGTGGACAGAGACTGAATACTTAGGAGAAAGAAGAGAGCACAAAGTTTATGCTTCCCAAGAGGCTGTTGGAATTTGAAAATCGCCCACCCTACCGTAATCTTTCCACCCTCTGTATATAGCAATCCCAAGGCAAAATCTCCTTGGCCCTTCTATCTGGCAGTGGCCATGCCCTTGGACTGACTATGCAGAACCACCCTTTCCAGCTCCCAGCCCTCTAGCCTGCCACGCCCCCAGCCCCCCTCCCTGGGCCATGCTGCAGCCCCCGCCCCCCCCCTGCTTTTCCTGCTGATTCATGCGTTGGAACTGTGGAGGTGGGGCTTGGAACTTGGAACAAAGTTCAGACGTGGAGGGGCCGGCAGACAGCCTGGAATTCATACCAGATGTACCCGGAATGTGCAAGCGGAATGCCTGGCATCTGAGAGTCCTGAGGAAGCTGCCCAGCCACCGTGCCCATACCTCCCTCCCCTTCTGCCTTTGGTCAGCTGTCCCTCTTCATACTCCTCAGAGCCCCTGCTGACCTTCCAAACCCCGCCTCTGTCCCCATTCTAATCCTCCACAAGCCCTCCTTCCAGCTGAATTCCTTAAGAACAAGTCAATTGAGCTGATAACAGAACTCATATTTCTGAAGTACCATTTCTCACTTGGGACTTGGGCTCTAGACCCTGCCCTTTGAATACTGAAGATGCTGGAGTCCTCAGCGGGTTGCCAGGGATTGCTAGACTGGGTTCTAGGGCCTGCCCTTGAAAAGCTGAGGATGCTGGAGGCCTTAGTGGTTGCCAAAGGTTGCCAGTGCCTCCTTGCCTGTGAAGGGACAAAAAGACAGATGCATTTAGAAGCTTCTTGCTTTTCACTCCAGAACCCCTGCAGGGCCCAGATCTGAGCCAAGAACCTCTTATTAGAAGGTAGTGAAGGTCAGTTCTAGTGCTAGGTTTGCATGGCACTGTCCTGGTCACCCAGCCCTAGTCAGAGCTTCCCTGTCTTCCCCTCCCCCCCTTCCTTTTAGGAACCGGTGCCTCCCACACCCTCACCTGGCTGAGCCGCAGTAGTTCTTCAGTGGCAAGCTTTATGTCCTGACCCAGCTAAAGCTGCCAGTTGAAGAACTGTTGCCCTCTGCCCCTGGCTTCGAGGAGGAAGAGGATGAGCGGCTTCCTGGCCTATCATCTGGAAGGTGACAGAACTGGGCTTGGGAAGGTCTGGACAGCTGGGGGTGATGGCTTTATGGGAGGGGAAACCCTGGTTCTCTGGGGAACCCTTACCCACATGAGCCAGCAGAAGATTTAGGTTAAAGGCACTGACTGAACTGGGGAATAGGTGGCCCCACCTCCCCAAGGTTGGTTGATCTCTGTGTGGCAATGGGAAGAAAGAGAAGGAAAGTCTGGAGACTTCCTTATAGGCCTGCCTTTCTTATCTCTCACCTTCTCCCTACACACACACACACACACACACACACACACACACACACACACACACACACGCACACACGAGGTCCAAAAGTAAATGTACTCAGGGGAGAGGTGACATCAAAACTCTTATCCAAGTAGTCATCTGTGTGTTTACCTTTCTCTGTATTTATTTTTAGGTTGGTCCAGGTTTTGGATTTAGGGGTACTTCTGTGGGGGCCCTTACACCTGTCTGTTTCTCCACCTGTAAAATGGGGCACCCCATAGATGTTTAGGCAGCAGGGTATCAGAAGTCTACCTGTTCTGACTCAGAGTCTGGGCTCTTCTCTGCCTGTGGATGGAAACCGAACAGCTCTTCACGTGAATTGCTGTCCCTCCCCCACCCCCCCTGACTACGCCCCTAGCTCTGGGGAGTCGGGGTGGAAGGAAAGGCTAGGCTTAAGATCAGTGCAGGCTGGCAGGACACCAGTCCTATGCCAACTTCTCATCATGCCAGGGTGGCCCGAGGCTTCCCCTCCACCCGAAGCAAGGCCGCAGCTCCTGGACGGGTTCTAGCGACCACTGCCATTTACCTTCTGCCTTTGATTCCAGCGTAGTGAGACTCAGCTCAGTACTGTGCAGGCAAGAGATTGTCTCCTCAGGCCCTCAGGGGAGTTGGGTTGTATGATATGAGCCCCTTCAGCCACCTCTAGCTCCTGATTCTGTCTCACGTTTGGCCTTGGCCTTTGGCACCATCTGTCCCTAACAGAAGATGGGTTCAGGGGCTACAGGAAGCTGTTTGTGCTGTTTGACAGGAGGAGGAAGAGTTCTACCTTGTTCTGCGTTTATGAGAAACTGAAAGTCATAGGGGAGAATAGATCATAGAATCCAGCCCTCCTGGAGCCTCAGATGAGGGGTAGGATGTGTATGAGACTGTAGCAGCGGGAGGGGGCGGGGAGGCTGAGTCTACACCGCAACAAAGATGGCTCTGTCCCCCGCCATTGCCTTTCTTCCCCTCCTCACTTCACTGGCCACAGTGTGTCCCTCCAGCACTGGGTACATGGCTCTGCCGGCTTCATCCAACACGGAGCCTCAGAGGTGAGGAAGGGCAGCCTGGAAACACAGAGGCAGGCAAAAGACCAGTGAAGGACCTGGCCTGGAGCCACAGGGGCCTATCCGGACGTTGGTCAGAGGGACCAATGGGAGCCTGGAGAACGCCAGGAGGGAGAACTGCCAGCCTCAGTGAATGACAAGCCTCCAAGCCGTCTCCTCTCCACACCTACCTCCCTTGGAGATGGAGGGCCGCAGTGAAGTCTGGTCCCATCTCTTCTCCACCCTATAGTTTCTATATAAGCAGCCTCGAGGGGCACGAGCCACTTCTGAAAGGAAATACACGGCAAATTCAAAGGGAAATTTAAATGTGTAACGCTATGGAAAAATATATTTCTGGCTGGGGCTATAGCTCAGTTGGTAGAATGCTTGCTCAGCATGTACAAAGCCCCAGCTCTGTTTTCTGTGGTGCATAAACATGGGCATGGTGGTTACAGGTGCTACAGAATCTTAGCTTTCTGGAGGTGGTGGTGAGGAGCCTACATCCAGAGTCATCCTCTGCTACACAATGAGTCCTGACTGTCTCAAAAAAAAAAAAAAAGGCAGATATCGCTGAAAGCATTTTTCTATGGTCATGATCTGACAAATCAACGAAAGCCAAAAGAACACTCCTGTACTTAGTGTGTGGAAGTATCGAACATTGTAAGAGATGTCTTTTGACTTAGTAATTTCCTGTTTTAGAAATGTATCTTAATGGGGCTCAGTGGTTAAGAGCACTGTCTGCTCTTTCAGAGGTCCTGAGTTCAATTCCCAGCAACCATATGGTGGCTCCCAACCTTCTATACTGGGATCTGATGCCCTCTTCTGCAGATAAAGCACTCATATATAATAAATAAATACATCTTTAAAGAAATGTACCTAAAAATAAGAATTTGGTTATAAAATGTCTGTCTCAGGGTTATAATAGAGGAAAAATAGAAAGCAGCTGTTTGTTTGGGAACCTGTCCCCGTTCTGCTGTCATGAAACTTTGTGGTAGGGGATTGCTTAAATAAATTATATTCATCCTGATGGTGGAATACTGCACAACCATTCAAAGTCATGTAGAAGAAAAATTGACTGGAAAGAAAAATACTCTTTGAATATTAAAAAGATTATAAAAAATGTGAATTTGTGACTTTAATTTTGTTTTTAAACAATTTATTTTATCACCCCCCCCCATCCCCAACCACCACCCCACCACCCCGAGACAGGATTTCTCTGTGTAGCCTTGGCTGTCCTGGACTCACTTTGCAGACCAGGCTAGCCTTGAACTCACAGTGATCTGCCTGCCTCTGCCTCCCGCATGCTGGGATTAAAGGCATGCATTACCATGCCTGGCAAACAATTTATTTTAAATATGAGTGCATACATTTTTGGTTTTGATTTTTTAATACTAAAAGTAGACTCAAAATGTTAAGAGTAGTTGTTTTTGGACAGTGGCATATTGCAATTGTAAATTTCCCCCTTGTTTTTTCTGTCTTTCTTAGTTTTCTTTACTAGTTGTATATTGCTTTCATGTGTTAAATAAAATGCAAAAGATAAATGTAGTTTTTACAATGTTATGTTTTTTTTATGTGTATGAGTGTTTTACATGCATGTGTGCACTATGTGTGTGCCCAGTGCCTGTGGAGGCCTGAAGAGGCATGGGACTCCTTGGAACCGGAATTACAGACTGTCGTGAGCCAACACTGTGTCGTGAGTCCCACTGTGGTGGGACTCAAACATAGGTCCTCTGCAAGAGCAGCCAGTGCTAATTTCTTGTTTTTGTTTTTTTGAGACAGGGTTTCTCTGTAGCCTTGGCTGTCCTGGACTCAATTTGTAGACCAGGCTGGCCTAGAATTCACAGCCAGCGAGTGCTGGGATTAAAGGCGTGTGCCACCACACCCAGCTTCCCAGCATTAATTTTTTTTCTTTCTTTCTTTCTTTCTTTCTTTTTTTTTTTTTTTTTTTTTTTTTTTTTTTTTTTTTTTTTTTGAGACAGGCTTTCTCTGTGTAGCCTTCACTGTCCTGGACTCGTTTTGTAGACCAGGCTGGCTTCGAACTCACAGCGATCCGCCTGCCTCTGCCTCCCGAGTGCTGGGATTAAAGGCGTGCACCACCACGCCCGGCACTCCAGCACTAATTCCTAAGCCGTCTCTTCATCCCTCTATATAATTTTTTTTTTAATTATTTTCATTTCATGTGTCTCTCTATGGGCTCCTGAGTGTGGGGGTGCCTGCGGAGATCAGGAAAGGACATCAAATTCCCTGGAGCTGGAGTTAGTTGCTGTTTGAGCCTCCTGATACGGATACTCAGGTCCTGTAGAAGAACAGCAAATGCTCCTAGAAACTAGGCTCGTTTCTCCCTCCAGTCCTCGTAATTTTTAAACTTTAGAGGATTGGATGTAGAGTTAGGATGGCCTGCGCCAAGCGCCTTCGTGAAAACGTTTGCTTGGCGCACCTATTGCTGCTTGACTGGGTGTGCGCAAGTGCGGTGCTGGGAATCATGTCGTGACCCCGTGCCGACTAGCTCGGTAGGTGCTCCGCCCCAATGAAGTCAACTCTGTCAACTCCAGGCCTGAGCTGTCTGAATCCACTCAGTCTCTGCTTAACAAGAAGAAGCATTCTTCTGACTTTGCCTGTCAGCCAGCTAAGGAGGCGTGGCCTAGAGTAAGAATGAAGGGAACCGCTCAAAACCTGTCACTCTTCAGGGATTGGCAGTCGGAGAGGGTGTTGCTCTTAAGGCTTAAGGGGTCTAGAATCTGAACAGTCTTACTGTTGTCACGGGTGTGTATTTCTATCTGTGTCGGCCTTTTTCTTGAGGCCTGGGAAAGGGAGGGGAATATGTTTCAGGCACACTGTAGTAGTGACTTCCGTTTGCCTCCTCTACCTAATAAAGATAACCAATAGGGAGGGGAAAACTCGAGAAGAGACTCCCCAAATTGGAGGGAGGGGGCGGCGTTCCGTTTGGGGCATACTATGTAAAGGAATTACAGTGGGCAGTAAGCAGCTCCTAGGTAAAGGTGAGGTGGTGCTAGGTTTGGGCTCTCTGGTGCTGGCTTTTTTGACCTGCTTCTCAGGACTGTGGACAAGGATGACTACAGTAGGTGAGAGATGAGGGAAACGAGACTGAAGGTGAAAGTTAGTGGGGCGGAGCTTCAGACCGACCTGTCAGGTAGGGTTAGACTAAATGGCTTTCTGGATCCCCTTCCCGAGGGGTTTGGAGACTAGCAGCATTGGAGAAGACCTTTAAGTGTCGTGCTGGAAGACCTCTGAACTCGGTTGCCCAACTTGATGCCCGGGAGCCCCCAAACGGCTATTCTCAGGCAGGGGCGGGAGGCCATCAATTCCATGGTTCCACTGGCGGTGGCCCCACGGCTGAGCCAATCACTGCCCAGCCGAGGGATAGGGGCGTGGACAAGCCGGAGAAAGTTACAAGGTGCTGGAAAGACAACGCAGGCCGGGAAGCCCCCGGGCAGAGCCGCTTGGAAAAGCCAAATCCAGACTTCGCGGAGCGCCCGGCACAGAGATCAAAGACGCAGACTGAAACCTAGATGACCGGCCAAGCCATGGCATCCTGGGGTCTCCTTGCATCTGGCACCTCCTTCGCGGCGTTTCGGGGGCTGCACTGGGGGCTGCAGCTTCTGCCGACCCCGGCATCTGCTCGGGACCGCTGGATGTGGCGGAATATTTTTGTTTCGCTGATTCACAGCCTACTCTCTGGAGTAGGGGCGGTGGTCGGGTGCGGAGCTTGGGGACTGACTGAAGGGCGGGAGTGGAGATGAGGGCGTGGTGGAAGGTTGAGGTTGGAACACTGGGTGGGTAGGTACATTTTGGAATGGACGTGAGGTCTTCAAAGTCTGCAACTGGGTTGGGTGGTGGATGGCTGGGAGTAGCCAGGGGGAGAATGGATCTAAGTCTTGGAGAAATTGACCTTAGCGTTCCATCTTCTCCAGACTGTGGCTGTATCCTCGGATGGTCACCGACCCGATTCATGGCCACCCATCGTGGGCACTGGTCCTAGTAGCAGTGTCAGTGGGTAAGTGTACTGAAAAGGCTAGATCAGGAAAGGCATTCTTGGGACAGGAATTCTAGCCCCCTCCCCCGCTTTGGAATGGAGCAGGTGTTGCTGGAAATTTTCTGTAAAAGTGGGACTTGAGACATCTCTCTAGGCTGTGTGTACATCAGCTCTGAGTGAGTCGCCTAGTAATCCTCTCCCGTGCTCGCAGGTTATTTCCTGGCAGATGGAATTGACATGCTGTTGAATCAGACGTTGGCCCAGGCCTGGGACCTTCTCTGTCACCATTTGGTGGTAAGACTGCAAAGGGAGAGGCCATCCAGAAAGGGAGCATGCCCAACTTGAGGTCCCAACCTCTCTTTAGTGTTCTGTCCTCTGACCTTCCCTCAAAGCCCCCTGAAAACCGATCTTCCCAGTTGTGGACTGAACTGGAAGGAGATTCTGACTTCTAGCCACAGTTTGGGGTTTGGATTTCCCCCCCCCCCCCACACACACACACAAATCCTCTAGCTGGTCATGAAAACATTGATTCCATAGTTTTGCTGAGAAGGATGAATCACGGTTTAGGGTGTGGAAATGAGGCAGAAAAAGCAGGAACAAAAGTTGGCGGTGTGCTATGCAAATGGGGCGGTGGCTTTGGGGTGGGAGAAAGCCTCTGGTCTAAGGCTGCCCATGCCCCCCTAGAATAAGGGTCAGCAGAAAGGTCTGGTTTGGAGGGAGTCCTACAAAACACTTGGGTGTCCCCAGTATAAGGGTTAGGATGCCGGGCATTGATGGGTGCAGGTCATGCAAAGCCTCTGACTGTGAACCTTGCTCCCAGGTCGTGAGCTGCTTCAGCACCGTGCTTCTATCTGGCCACTTAGTGGGCATCGCCATGGTATCTCTACTCCTGGAGCTAAACTCCATCTGTTTGCATCTGCGGAAGCTACTGCTGCTTTCCCGGAAGGCTTCGTCCTTAGCCTTCAGAGTAGCCAGCTGGGCCACCCTGATCACCCTGGCCCTCTTCCGCCTTCTACCTCTGGGATGGATGAGTCTGTGGTTGTTTCGGCAGTGTTTCCAGGTGTCTCCCGGGATCGTCATCCTTTGTGGCACTGGGCTGGTCACCGTGGGTAGCATGAGCATCTCTCTGGGTGTCCACATTCTGAGCAGGGACGTCTTGCAGCGTCCACCTCACACATCGATCCACGTGCGCAAGGGGACTCAGCAGACCAAGACACGGGAGTCTGTCCCCAATAACAATTCCGCTGGCAGGCTGAAAGCCTAGAGGAGGGGAGGGTCCCTCTTCTGTCAGCCCTGGAGGTGGGCAGGAGGATGAACCCAGGCAGGAGAGAGAAAAAGAAAGAAAGAAGAAAGAAACAAAGAATGAGAAGGAGAGAGAGAGAGAGAGAGGGAGAAGTATGAGATCTCCATTACAGTTGGAAAAACAGGAGCAAAGGGGAGGGGGGGATAACAAGCAAAGACTGGAGACTGGCAAGCCAGGTATGATGGCGCGCCCTTGTAATCCCAGCACTCAGGGAGGCAGAGGCAGGCAGATCGTTGTGAGTTCGAGGCCAGCCTGGTCTACAATGCGAGTCCAGGACAGCCAGGGCTACACAGAGAAACCCTGTCTCGAAAACCAAAACCAAAACAGGAGACTGGAGACTGGCAAGGTGGCAGGCACGTGCTGCTGATGCCAGCACTTGGGCATGACAAGCAGAAGGATCAGGAATTCAAGGTCAGCCTAAGCTACATGAAACCCTCCATCAACAAACAAACAAGCCAAAGAAGAAAAAGAAAGAAAACTGGACAGGGCAGCCGGAGCATTCGTGAAGTCCTGAGTTCAATGCCCAGGTCGGCAGGTGCTTCCTTTGATAAGGTCACCTGGGTAATACCATTGCCAGGTGAGGTAGTGCTCGAGGCTGACTAACTATCTTGCCCAGCAACTTGCTTATAGACTCTTCTAGCAAAGGGGAGGAGCTTCAGTGGGGAGAGAACAGTGAGACTCAAGGTCTCAGAACACTATCCCTTTTGTATATGAATAAATTGCTATGCAAATGAATTCATCAGTCTATTGTGCCTGTGATTGCTTTGAGCCATTTTTCTTGGCTCCAGTGCTATCCTGGCCTGCGATATGATGTGGGGTTGTGGAGGCTTTGAGTTGGGAGGGTTTTCTTTAACCATTTCTCTGTCTCTCTCCCCTCCTCTCCTTTCCTCCCCCTCTCTCTGTTGTTGTTGTTGTTATTATTATTAAACAGTTTTTTAGATTTATTTATTTATTATGTACACAGTACTTTGTCTGCATGTATGGGTACCAGATCTTATTACAGATGGTCGTGAGCCACCATGTGGTTGCTGGGAATTGAACTCAGGACCTTTAGAAGAGCAAGCAGTGCTCTCTTAACCTCTGAGCCATCTCTCCAGCCCTATTAAACAGTTTTTAATGATTTATTTATTTTTATTTTATGTGCATTGGCGTTTTGCCTATATGTATATCTGTATGAGAGTGTCAGATCCTCTGGAGTTCCAGACAGTTGTGAGCTGCTGTGTGGGTGCTAGGGATTGAACCCAGGTCCTCTAGAAGAGCAGTCAGTAGTCTTAACTGCTGAGCCATCTCTCTAGCCCCCCTGTTTTTGGTTTTTGTTTGTTTATTTTGTGGAGTTTTCTGTTGGTTGGTTGGTTGTGTGTTGAAAGTTGGCTTAGATGTAGTGAAGGTTGGCATTGAATTTCTCTGGATCCTCCTGCCTTTACCTCCTAGACACTGTGAGTACAGAAGTGTGCCACCACACCAGGCCAGGCTTGCACATTCTCTGGGACCTACAAATACCTAAAGTGTTGTTAGATCCTCTATAATCAGAAAACAAATTCAGGGGCCAGGGAAATATCTCAATAGGTAAAAATAGTTGCTATCAGGCTTGATAGCCTAAGTTTTTGGTGTGTGTGTGTGTGTGTGTGTGTGTGTGTGTGTGTGTGTGTGTGTTTGTAGCTCTGACTGGCCTGGAACTCACAGAGATCCACCTGCCTCTGCCTCCCAAGTGCTGGGATTAAAGGCACGTGCCACCACAGCCTAGCTAAGATTTGGGGTGGGGGGTGGCAGGTTCTACACTCAGGAGGCAGAGGCAGGCAGACTCTCTGAGTTTGAGGCCAGCTAGGTCTACAGAGTGAGTTCCATAGCAGCCAGGGCTCCACAGAGAAACCTTGCTCCAAAAACAATCAAACAAAAAAGAACAAAGCCAACCAGGCCTGAGGACACACATCTGTAATCATGGCCCTTGGGAAGCTGAGGCTAGCCTCAGGTGTGTGGTGCATTCAAAACCAGAAAAACAGAGGAGAGGAGAGGGAGGGAGGGAGGGAAGCAGGGAGAAAGAAAATGGTTAGTGAAGATGACTCTGGAAAAGTGAAACTCAAGAAAAACAAAACAAAACCCCTCAAATTTCCTGAAGTGGATAGGAGAGGAGCCGAGGGTGGAGGAAAATCTAGAGTGGATGAGCAAGAGACTGATGACAAAGAGTAACTGCCCCCGAAATGGCACTTCCACATCAGGATGTTTCCGTTTGAAAGTCAGCCAGACCGACTCAGTGACTATTGATTTCTGTACTTTTCAAGACTGCAGTCTCTGTCCAGGGCGGTGTCCCTTCAGCTTTCCTCTGCAGACAGGACTGTCCCTGTCTGGTAGGTCAGCACACACCTTCTGCAGGATCCAGACACAGGCCGGACTCCCAACCTCAGGGGAGCTCTTTCTACAGAGATAAGGTACAAGCCATGTGTGCTTAGAGCACAACGCAAGGATCCCTGGGAAGAGCTCCCCGCCTACCCACCACCGAAACCACAAACTTAGGATGACATCTGACACCCCAGGGAATGAATGTGTGATTTTATGATGGAGCCCTGACACGGAATGCACAATGCAGACCAGGATGGCTTCAAATCATCCATTTTTCTCTACCTCCTAAGAGCTAGGATTAGAAGCATGAACCACCATGATTTATTTAGCTTTATTTTACATTTGAATGTTAGGCTTCATGTATATATGTGCACCCTATGCATGCCCGGTGCTGCAGAGGCCGGAAGAGGGTGTTGGTTGGATCCCCTGGAAATGACATCACAAACATAAGCAGTCCAGTGTGGGTGCTGGGAACGAACCTCAGAGCCGTGCTCTCAACTGTTGAGCCACGTCTCCAGCCTCAGATTTCTCAGTTAATGTCTGCCTGCTCACCTTGCTCATGTCCTCGAGAGAACTTCTTCTTCTCCTTGCCCGTCACTAGCCAGTTGTGCCAGTCCTGTGGCTGAGAGCCTTGCACATCTCAAGTCTGGGTGGTGCGAGAGGAGACAGACCAGCTGGTGTGCCATGAACTCACCGGTTCCCTTTAGCCACTTGGCTGGGCATGCTTTGCCTTAGCCTCCTGCCCTTCCTGTCCCTAAACCTAAGTCTTTGGCCACTCCAAATGTCCTCCTCCCCCATAGCAATCCACCAGTCCCTGGAGCCCTCGAGAGATGCCGGGGAGAACAACGGGCACAGCTTAAGGCAGTTGCAGCGCTATTTCTTTGCTCCACAGTGAATCTCCCCCCACCCCAAGACAGGGTTTCTCTGTGTAGCCTTGGCTGTCCCGGACTCACCTTGTAGACCAGGCTGGCCTAGAACCCACAGAGATCCGCCTGCCTCTGCCTCCCTGAGTGCTGGGATTACAGGCATTGCACAGTTAACTTTAACCCTCTTTCATAACTCATGTCCATTCCCTGCAATTAGTCGTATATTGTCCCTTATATTTAGCCTTTCTTGTTCTTGTCTACATGTTACACTGAATCCATATATGCAGTTGTTCGCATAAATACATGTGTTACTGTCCAGATTCTGCAGTTGAGAGACATGCATTTTTTTTTTCTAAGATTCTATGGCCTTGCTTAATATTATACATTATAAGTCCTTCCGTTTTTCCACAAATTTCATAACTACAAAGTTTCATTGTCCTTTCTTCTGTTAAGGAACACCTCAGTTGACTCCAACTCTTCAGTCCAGTGAATAAAGCAAGCAATAAGCACGGGTGGGGGTGGGGGTGGGGGATAGGGGTGCAGCTAACTCTATGCTAGATTGTGTTTGTTGTTTCCTGGGTCTGTAGCAGGGAGTGAAATAGTGGGGTCATAAGGTGGAGAAATCTCCAAGCTGATTTCTGCCACAGCGGCACTAATTTGCACCCCCATTAACAGTGACTGGTCCCTCCCTCTCCACATCCTCCCCAACGTTTGTTAACATTCTGACTTGGGTGAGATGGTATCTCAGAGAAGTTTGAATTTGCTTTTCCCTGATGGCTGGCTATAGTGAAGACTTTCAAAAATAGCTATTGGCTATTAGTGCTTATTTGTTTGCTTGTTTGTTTTTAAACTGCCTGTTCAGTGCATTTGCCCACATCTTGGTTGGCAGTTTTATTTCCTTGATATTTAATTTCTGGAACTCTGTAGTTTCTGGCTATTATCCCCTTGTCTGAAGTGTAGCTGCTGTGTGCTGTTTGTTAATTCTGCTGATGGTTTGTTTCCTTTGGTGCTGCTTCTTTTCACAGAGTCCCATCTGTTGATGATGGCTACTTTCTGTGCTGTTGGTGTTTTGTTTAAAAAGTTCTTGCCAGCCAGCGCGGTAGCACACGCCTGTAATCCCAGCACTCAGGAGGCAGAGGCAGGTGGATCTCTGTTAGTTCAAGGCCTGGTCTACAAAGCGAGTCCAGGACATCCAGGGCTGCACAGAGAAACCCTGTCTTGAAACCAAAAAGAAAGAAAGAAGAAAAAATAAAGAAAGAAAGCCCCCCCAAAGTTCTTGCATGCCCCAATATCTTGAAGGGTATCCCGCTATGTTTTCTTCTAGACCTGCCAGTGTTTCAAAGGCTGTAAATTAAGGTCTGATCCATTTAAAATTGATTTTTGACATATTTACAAACTGTCAAGGGAAACTACAAGTACTGTGACCTAAGAAAGCAGTGTCATTTTATTTTGTCGTTCCAAGTAACTTAGTTCATTTTCTCTTCTTCATTCCACTTTTAACAAATATTTATAAAGGACCCACGATGTCCGAAGGAAACAGAGTGCGGTATAATAACAACGGGTAGACTAGTCAGAGCCCTGACCTCAAGAGCCTGTGGTCAGCGTTTGGTTAAACTGGGAAAGTGGGAGCTTTTCAGAGGATGGAGCAAGAATGATGGATGCAGAGATAGGTGATCCAAAGGACCCGTATCCTGGGAAGGAACGCACCACATACCAGAGGCAGGCTTGTTGCATCCCAAAGTCCCAGGGGCTGTCAGAATCTCACTCAGTACCTTTCCACCAAGCCTGCAGCCTTTCCAGGCTGTGCATAGTAACTGCCATACGCTCATTACATAAATTAGGAACATAGGTTTACTTCTCTACCTATCCCACCCGTGAAGACCCTCCGCACATGCGCAGTAAATCATCCCCCCGCCCCCCTCGTTCAGACCGGCTCTCACATCCCTAGCTGTTTTTCCACCTTTGCTGAGCCATCCTCATTTGAATAACCATCAGATCTAGCCTGGGTGACAACGACAGCCTTATAGATACTCTCCACACAGTTTGTGATTGCTAAAAAGTCAGTCTATCTATCCCTAGGTGTGGTGGCGCACGCCTTTAATTCCAGCACTCAGGAGGCAGAGGCAGGCGGATCGCTGTGAGTTCAAGGCCAGCCTGGTCTACAAAGCGAGTCTAGGACAGTCAAGGCTAACACAGAGAAACCCTGTCTGTCTCAAAAAAACAAAAAAGAAAAAAAGGGCGGGAGCTGGAGAGATGGCTCAGTGGTTAAGAGCACTGCCTGCTCTTCCAAAGGACCCAGATTCAGTTCCTAGCACCCACATGGCAGCTCACAACTGTCTGTAACTTTGAGATCTGACACTCCTACACCAAAGCACATAAATTCAAAATTAAATAAAGTATTTAAAAAAGAAAAAAAAAAAGTCAATCTATCATGTCTTTCCTGCTTGAGACATCCAGTGGCCTGTGTGTCACGAACAGGAAACTCGGAGTCTGGTAATGCGTATTCCACCACTGAGATGTACCCCTATCTTCCTCCTTTTTTCCCCCCACTTAATGTTTATTGAATTTGTTGTTTGACCATTTCATTTATGTACAAAATGCATCCTGTCTAGCGTCCTCCTTAAGAAAAGCAAAACTGGCCAAGTGGCCTGTAGGTTCCAAGAGCCTCCCTCTGTCTTCCTTCACGTTTGGTGCTGTGCGCTTCACTCTTTGTATAGCTCTCGGGTTTGCCATCTCAGGTTTCTCTCTTTCTTCCTTTCTATCTGTCTTTCTTCCCTGCCTGTTTTTGTAACAGAGGTTCACTTTGTATCCATGCTCATCTCAAACTTGAACCAACGCTCTTACCCCAGGCTCCTGAGCAGAGGTGGGGGGCAGCTCCTCTCCAGCTCCCATGCACACCCACCCATCCCAACTTCTCCCAATAGGATTCAAAATTTGATGGTATTAATAAGTGGGCTGGGCCTGTAGACCACCCACTAAGCGCCTTCCCTATCTCTAGCACTGCATGACTGCATAGACTAGGGGTGGTGGCGCACGCCTTTAATCCCAGCACCTGGGAGGCAGAGGCAGGCGGATCGCTGTGAGTTCGAAGCCAGCCTGGTCTACAAAGTGAGTCCAGGACAGCCAAGGCTACACAGAGAGACCCTGTCTCGAAAAACCAAAAGAAGAAGAAGAAGAAGAAGAAGAAGAAGAAGAAGAAGAAGAAGAAGAAGACCAAGTCATCCTTAACTCTTGAATCTGAAGCCAGTTTGGGTTAAAAGAGACCACATACCAATAAAATCAAAATCAAAACTTAAGCCAAACAAGGTAGCATATATCTTTACTCCAAGCACTCAGGAGGCAGAGGCAGGCAGATGTCTGTGAGGTCAAGGGCAGATGCTCCCTAAAGCCAGCGCAGCCAGGGCTATGTAGTGACACCTTGAATCAAACAAAGTAAATCTGTTTTTGCATAATTATAAGTGCTAGCTCATCCTTGATTGTTTTCTCGAGACAGAAACTTTCCCTCTTCTCTAGTGGACGGTGAATAAAGTGAAGGCATAAAAAAATAGCCGTGCTTATTAGTTGTAAATACTGTAAACGTGATGTGGAGATACACACTAGAATAATCATTTAAGTCAGGGAACTACCTTTAAACACACTCTCACTGTGTAGCCCAGGACACTTGAACCAACCCTCCATGGCTGAATTATAGACATGCACCGTGACAGAGGCTGAAATCAGCCTCTTTCTAAGGAGACAGGGCAGAAGCTAGCAAATCTTTGCCATAAGCCTTATCAGATTTTATTGCTTTCTCTCTTTTTTAAAAAATATATTTTATTTAACTTTAATCTATGTACATTGGTGTGAGGGTGTCAGATCTTGGAGTTACAGACAGTTGTGAGTTGCCATGTGGGTGCTGGGAATTGAACCCGGGTCCTTTGGAAGAGCAGGCAGTGCTCTTAACCACTGAGCCATCTCTCCAGCCCCTTATTGCTTTCTCTTTATGTTTTAAAAAAAATCACTCTAGCCGGGCGTGGTGGCGCACGCCTTTAATCCCAGCACTCAGGAGGCAGAGGCAGGCAGATCACTGTGAGTTCGAGGCCAGCCTGGTCTACAAAGCGAGTCCAGGACAGCCAAAGCTACACAGAGAGACCCTGTCTTGAAAAAAAAAAAA
The DNA here is from genome assembly GCF_903995435.1 of Acomys russatus. Classification (NCBI taxonomy): domain Eukaryota; kingdom Metazoa; phylum Chordata; class Mammalia; order Rodentia; family Muridae; genus Acomys; species Acomys russatus. The sequence goes on from NC_067152.1 coordinate 2,390,772, forward strand.
AATCATTCTATTTATTTGTTGGGGGGGGGGGGAGCCTGATCATCATAGCCCATGGGTGTGAGCACCATGTATGTGAATACCACAGCCCACGTGTGAGGACAGTAACGGCACATGTGTGTGAGCACCACAGCCCACGTGTGAGGACTACAGCTCTTGTGTGAGGACAGTAACAGCACACGTGTGTGAGCACCACAGCACACGTGTGTGAGCACCATCGCCCATGTGTGTAGAGTTCAGATGATAACTTGAGGGAATTGGTTTTTTCTCTCCTACACAGGGTCACAGGGGCAGAACTCAGGGTCAGTCATCCTTGGTGGAAAGCTCCACCATCCATGGAATCATCCTGCCAGCAGAACTTTCTCTTTTTTCTTTGTTATGTTTATCCGCTCCAGATAGAGAGGACATCGACAAACCAAGGAAAGGATACTGTCCAAAGCTAACTTGGTGACCTCATGTTATCAGAACTGCGTATAAGGGCAAGGGTAACCTTGGGCAGCTGAGTTTTCTAGGAACTCCATCCCCGGCATAGATGGCTCAGGAAAAAAAATACATCACCAAAGAGTTCTCCCACTTCAAGCAGCAAATGTTTACCTCCTACATAACCTTGGGGAGGGGGTGAACCTTGTGATTTATCATTAGGATTTTATGTGAGTCATCACAGCTGGTCTCCTTCATGAGCAGAATGGTAAAATCTCACCAAAAAGAGATAGCCACATTACAACATGCCACTGCATCTGGCTCTATTTTCTTCCTTTTTTTATTCCTTCCCCCCCACTCCCCCCCCCCACCACCTAAGGATTAAACCCAGGACAGTGTGCAGATCCCTGGAACTATTGTTACAGATGGTTGTGAGCAGCCATGTGGGTGCTGAGAATCGAATCTAGATCATCTGGAAGAGCCATCTTTTCACATCCCTTTTTGAAAACTCTTGGCAAGAAGCAGGCATGGTGGCGCACACCTGTAATCCCAGCACTGAGGGAGGAAAAGGCAGGTGGATCTCTGTGAGTTCGAGGCCAGCCTGGTCTCCAAAGTGAGTCCAGGACAGCCAAGGCTACACAGGTAAACCCTATCTTGAAAAAAAAAAACAAATATACAAGTAAACAAACAAACCAACAAAAAAAAAAGCTCTTGGCAGTTCAGCTGCCTCTGTCCCCCAATGCTGATAGTACAGATATATTATATTATATTATATTTTGCCCTGTCTCTGAATAGACATCCTTCAAAGAAGACATACATGTTAAAACAAAAGAGAACCTTAAATAAGGTATGCTGACTAAAAGAAGCCATCCACAAAAGCCCTCACTGCTCAAATAATATCTGTATGAAATATTGAATATGTGAACTCCAAGACAGAAACCTGAAGCTGAGGGAAAAAAAATGAGAGGAGTTCTAATGGTTACATTTCTTTCTGGAATGACGAAAATGTTCTAGAACTAAATAATTGTAATGACCCCAACAGGCATGCTAAAACTCATTGAATAGTACACTTTAAACGAATGGAATGAAAATTATCTCAGTAATGTGATTTAGAAGACTGTGCAGACATTGTGTGTGTATGTACATATATGCCTCTGTGTTAAACAATTTCTTGGCATAGCAATAAAAATACAGTTTTAAAATATTGACTTAAGTGCTCGCTTCGGCAGCACATATACTAAAATTGGAACGATACAGAGAAGATTAGCATGGCCCCTGCGCAAGGATGACACGCAAATTCGTGAAGCGTTCCATATTTTTTGTCCCACGAAAGCCTTCACTTACCAGGAAACTGGGACAGAGGGGAGGGCATCCTATTGGGACTCTAAATGAGAGACGCATGGGAGAATAGCAAAATAAAAGGATGCAGAGGGTCCTAGAAATCTACAAGTAGAACAATATGATAGGCAGATTTGGGCCCAGGGGTCCCGCTCAAACTAAGGCACCAGCCAAGGACAATACAGGAGGTAAACTTTAAACCCCTTCCCAGATCTAGCCAATGGTCAGAACATTCTCCACAGTTGAGTGGAGAATGTGATATGACTTTCTCACGTACTCTGGTGCCTCACATTTGACCATGTCCCCTGGAGGGGGAGACCTGGTGGCACTCAGAGGAAGGACAGCAAGTAGCCAAGAAGAGACTTGATACCCTATGAGAATATACAGGGGGAGGTAATCCCCCTCAGGAACAGTCATAGGGGAGGGGAATAATGGGAAAATGGGGGGGGGGAGGAATGGGAGGATACAAGGGATGGGATAAACATTGAGATGTAACAAGAATAAATTAATAAAAAAAAATATTGACTTAAAACCAATAACAAAATGGAAAAGAATATGGTGAGTTTCTGGGGTTTTTTTGTTTGTTTTGGATTTGTTTGGTTGGTTGGTTTTGGTTTTTTTGTTTGCTTGTTTGTTTTTCAAGACAGATTTCTCTGTGTAGCCTTGGCTGTCCTGGACTCACTTTGTAGACCAGGCTGGCCTCGAACCCACAGAGATCTGCCTGCCTCTGCCTCCCAAGTGCTGGGATTAAAGGCATGCACCACCACGGCCAGCTCTATGATGAGTTTCTATATATTCTTCATTTGTTGCTTTTTGTTTTGTTTTTTTGAGACAAGATTTCTCTGTGTAGCCTTGGCTGTCCTGGACTCTCTCTGTAGACCAGGCTGGCCTCAAACTCACAGCGATCCACCTGCCTCTGCCTCCCAAGTGCTGGGATTAAAGGCGTGTGCTACCACGCCCGGCTTCTTCATTTGGTTTAAAATTTTTCTTTTGCTCAGTGGTGGTGGCACACACTTTTGATACCAGCTCTCTGAAGGCAAAGACAGGCAGATTGGAGGCCAGTTTGATCACATAGCAAGTTCTAGGACAGCCTGGGCTACATAGAGGAGTCTTGTCTCAAACAAAACAAAACATAACATAAAAAAGTTTAACACTTTAAAAAAGATTTATTTGAGCCGGGCATGTTGGCACATACCTTTAATCTGAGCACTCGGGAGGCAGGGGCAGGTGCATGATGTGAGTTTGAGGCCAGTCTAGGAAAGAAACAACAACAACAAATTGTGTGTGTGTGTGTGTGTGTGTGTGTGTGTGTGTATCAATGTGTATATGTGTGTCGCATGCAGGCAGGCAGAGAGGCCAGAAGGGTGTGTTGGATTGCTTGGAGCTAGAGTTACAGGTAATAATGAAATGCTGTGTAGGTCCTTGGAACCAAAGGCAGGTCTCATATAAGACCAACAAGTGCTATTAACCATTGCCGGGCGTGGTGGCGCACGCCTTTAATCCCAGCACTCGGGAGGCAGAGGTAGGCGGGGATCTCTGTGAGTTCAAGGCCAGCCTCGTCTACAAATCGAGTCCAGGACAGCCAAGGCTACTCAGAGAGACCCTATCTCAATAAATACATAAATAAATAAATAAATAAATAAATAAATAAATAAATAAATAAAATAAAAAACCACCCTGCCATCTCTTCAGCTTCTGAAAACCATAGTATGACAGTCAAACTAGAAACTTGATGTTTCTACAATACTATTAATAAACTACAGACTCTACTGGAACTTTACCAGAACATGGAGCACTGTGTGACACACAGTGACAGTCGCTGCCAGGACTTCACTATGGTGACCATAATGTTGAAGCTGGACTTTCTGCTGTTGCCAGGCTCCTCTGCTGCCTGTGTCTATGGAGCAGTGTTAATTTCTCTTCCTGAGTTTGTTTCATCCTTTCCTTCTACCTCTCCTTCCCGTTTTCCTCCTCACCCCTTCCATACTATGCTGTCTTCTCTCCTTCCGTCCCCTCCTCCCCTTTCCTTCTTTAACACGGCCTTGCTGCGTGTAGCCTAAATTGGCCTTTCAACTCGCTCCCTTCCTGCCTCAGCCTCCCCAGTGTTGGAAAGAACTCTCTCTACATGTTCATGCTAGGAGTCTGGGGACATAGCTTAGCAGTAGAGGGCCTCCCCTAGTTTGTGTCAGGTCCTGGCTTCAATTCTGACACATTGCAGAGAGAAAAAGTAAATTAAAAAGTTCTTTTGTAGCAGTTTTTGACACTTGGAATTACTTTGTTTCTGTTCCTTTGCTTAGGTCAAATCCCGTTCCCCTATCTTCATCGGTCTATAATACCGGTGCCCTCCTTGCAATACTAGGAAATGCTGCACCACGAGCCACACCCCAGGCCTGCTCCTATATTTTCTTCTAAGGTATCTTCTAAGGCTTTATAGGTCCACAATTCACACGGAATTAATTCTTGTCTCTAGCATGAGTTAGAGTGATCATTGGCAGGCAGAAGAAAGAGAAATGAAAGACACTACCAATGAAATCCCTCAAGACATTTTTAATTTTTATAGGCTATCTCCTCCCCTCTCCAAGGCAGGATTTTTTTTTTTTTAGTTTTTATTTGGCCTCCTTATGTAGCCTTGGCTGTCCTGGAACTTGCTATGTAGAACAGACTGGCCTTGAACTCACAGAGATTACTTGACACTGCCTCCCAAGTGCTAGGATTATCACCATTGTCTGGCAGAATTTTTATTTAATTTTAATTTTATTGTTTGCTGTGCCAGGCATTAAATCTAGTGTCTCACTTATAATAAGCAAGCATTAAACTAAAAATCCCTTGCCCTGAAGGCAAGTTAGCATGCCTTGCTTGCCAGTGCACATCACACTGCATTACAAGCTTCACAAGAGTCTTTTGCGGGGGAGGGGCTAGAGAGATGGCTCAGTGGTTAAGAGCACCACCTGCTCTTCCAAAGGTCCTAAGTTCAATTCCCAGCAACCACATGGTGGCTCATAACCATCTGTAATGTGCTATAGCGCCCTCTTCTGGCTTGCAGGAGTACATGCAAGCAGAGTACTGTATTCCTAATACATAAATAAATCTTTTTTTTTTTTTTTTTTTAAAGAATCTTTTGAGGGTGGGAGAGATGGCCTAGGGGTTAAAAACATTTGTTGCTTTTGCTGGGGACTACAACAATCTCCATTACAGGGTATCTTGTGTCTTCCGCCAGTCGGATCAGCCTAGGAGGTCTCTAATAGAATTTATGTTTAATTGGCTATTGACATTGCTCCCCCAAAGGCCAAAGCCATAACAATTTCAATAACATTGCATACATTACACATTTTTCCTGAATTTATTCTCATGAGCACCAGGCATGTATGTGGTGCAGACATACATGAAGGCAAAACACGAATACATATTTAAATATTAATTAAAATTTAAAAAGAATCCTTGGTACGTTTTGTTTTGTTTTGTTTTTGAAGTGTGGTCTAATGTTGCAAAGTCTGGTCTTAAACTCTACATGGCCGAGGATGACCATGAGTTTTGTTTTGTTTTTGAGGTGTGGTCTAATGTTGCAAAGTCTGGTCTTAAACTCTGCATGGCCGAGGATGACCATGAGTTTTGTTTTGTTTTTGATGTTTGGGTTGCATTGTGCACCACGTATGTGCAGTATCCACAGAGGCCAGAAGAGGGTATCAGATTCCCTAGAACTAGGTTTATAGATGTTGTAAGTCACCGTGTAAGCGCTGGGAATTGAACCAGGCCGGCTGGAAGAACAGCCAATGCTCTGGATCGCTCATTCCAGGCGGAGACCTGGCATTTCTGATGTTCCGGTCTCCACCCCTGGAGTACTGGGATCCCACACACACACGGCCCATGGCAGTGTTAGAGATGGAGTGAACCAAGCGCCTCCTGTACATGGCCAAGCACTCTGAGGTTCATCCCATTCCGGGCTTTGCATTCCTGTGAGCCTTTCTACTGTCTTGGCCGTTCTAAGAGTTGTTTGACTGAGTCCTTGGTACACAGTGGGCGCTCAAAGGCTAAAATAATGAATAAACAGATGAACAAAGGACTCAGTGAGTTGGAGTTAGTACTACATATCAGTTCTGAATTCATGAGAATACATACAGGAAAAATATATAACGGAGGCAAACTTATTAAAATTGTTAATGGCTTTGGCTTTTGGGGAAGCAACGTCAATAGCGAGTTAAACATCAATTCTATTAGAGACCTCCTGGGCCGATCTGATTGGCGGAAGCCTATCCCGACAACACTACTCGCGCTGAAATCCGCTTTTGGTCCCGCCTCCGACGCGCTCTGCACCGTCAATTGGCGTGCCTGCTAATCAATCAGAAAACCTCAGCGCCTATTGGGTGAGCTTCTGAACCCGGTTGCGCACTTCCTGGCGTTGGGAACGCGGAGCGGACGTCGTCTTTCCGCCATTGCTCTGTCGGCCGAGCCGCTACCTGGGTGAGGGGCGACAGGTGGGTGGCGGGTGTCCCAGGCTGGACTGCAGGCGATCCGGTGGGCCGAGCGGCCTGAGGAGCTGCGCCAGGCCCCGGCTGCGAGCGCCCAGCCCGGCTAGCGGGCAGGCCAGGAGGCTGCGGACGCGTTGCATCGTCCCCCTTGTGGGCCCGAGGCTAGCTGCTTAGCTTTGGCTTCCGTCTCCTTCTCGGATTCTCCCGGCATGGCCGGAGTGTTTCCTTACCGAGGGCCGGGTAACCCGGTGCCCGGTCCGCTAGCCCCGCTGCCGGACTACATGTCAGAGGAGAAGCTGCAGGAGAAAGGTGAGGGGGCAAGTGGGTACTGCGCGCGCGCGGGCCCGAACGTGCCGGCGGCTTCTTTCACATCGGGGCGGGGGGTGGGGAGTGGCGCCTTCTTGTTAGCGATATTTATTTTTTTGTAAATTTAGTTAGTCGTTGAAAGATTGGAAGCGTCTATTGTTTGCGTGTGTGCCTGAGTGTGGGTGTGTTAAATATAGGGGTGGAGACAAAACCTATTTTATAGGGTTTGCGTTTCTATGAAGAAATTAGACATCAGGGTCCTTTACCCCCACATCGATAGCAAACCTATAGTTTGGGGGAGTAAAGTGGCGGGGTACTCGGCAGGGAGTATTCCTCCTCCCCACAGCACTTGGGGGTTGGTGTTACTTCAGGGGCAAGAATTGGGGGATAATTCGGGTAAAGGTGTGCAGCCCTTTAAAACTGAGGGGTCTTTATAGCTCGAAAATGGCAGCAGTTGCAGGCCAAGCGCTATGCAGAGAAGCGGAAGTTTGGGTTTGTGGATGCTCAGAAGGAAGACATGCCTCCAGAACATGTCAGGAAAATCATTCGAGACCATGGAGACATGACCAACAGGAAGTTCCGTCATGACAAGAGGGTCTACTTGGGGTAAGCAACATCCCGGAACAATTTGCTGTGGAGTGTGGCCGTTTCCCTTTCTCTGCCCGTTCACTGGTAGTGTTGGGTAGAGGAACTGTGATTTGGAACAGGACTTTGCAGATATGTGTGTGTTCTAGCTGGCCTGGTAGTAGTTCTGTAGTCTAGGCTGGCATCGAACCCACAGACATCCCCGTGCTTCTGCCTCCTGAGTGCTGGGATTAAAGGTAGGTGCTGCCGTGTCCAGCATGGAACACGGCTCTTGAGCGCACAGAAGATGGCTGTAAGCATGAGGCAAGGACCACTGAGACACCATGAAAATTACCAGATTATTGTTTTGCTTTGCCCTGCAAATGTCATTGTAAAATGTCTGTCATTGTTGAACTGTTTGAAGCTCACATTGAGACACTAGGCACTCTGGATGCCTTTAACTTGTCAGTCACCAGAATTTGGGGCCTTGGGTGTTTAATTCCTGGGGGGAGGTCTCTATACTACTGTTAACTGCTCAGCCCTAAGCTGCAGAGATTCTTTTTTTTTTTTTTTTTTTTTTTTTTTTTTTTTTGGTTTTTCGAGACAGTGTCTCTCTGTGTAGCCTTGGCTGTCCCGGACTTGCTTTGTAGACCAGGCTGGCCTCGAACTCACAGCAATCCACCTGCCTCTGCCTCCCAAGTGCTGGGATTAAAGACGTGCGCCACCACGCCCAGCTGCTGCAGAGATACTTATCACTCCATTTAGATATGAAAAACTGGCCAGTTAATGAATTGGTATAGGGAAGCCTTGAAAGTTTTATTTCAAAAATGATTTCTTCCTGGGAGATAGTGGCACGCCATTAATCCCAGCACTTGGGAGGAGGCAGAGACAGAGTGAGTCTACAGAGTGAGTCTAGGACAGCCAGGGCTACACAGAGAAACCCTGTCTCAAAAAACAAAACAAATATTTCTGAACCAGACGTGGTAGTGTTTGTGCACATGGACTGCAGAGGCAGAGGGATCACAGGCCAGCTTAGACTAAGACTGCTCCATGAGATGAAAACAACAAAAGCTAGATGTGGTGGCCTGGCCTTTAGTCCCTTCACCTGGGAGAGAGTCCCAGTGTTGTGGAATTACGACGTTTGGAAGGGAGAGTGGGATTAGGTGAAGCTGGAGATGGGAGGGGTAGGACTGTAGTCGTACAGGTCCTGAGTCCAAATCTGGGGCTTTGGGCCATAAGGCAGCCTTTTCTGTGGAACGTAACAGAACACAATTAGTCATTTCTAATTGTCTCTTCCTGGTGTTGCAGGGCCCTCAAGTACATGCCCCATGCAGTTCTCAAGCTCCTGGAGAACATGCCCATGCCTTGGGAGCAGATTCGCGACGTGCCTGTCCTGTACCACATCACTGGAGCCATTTCCTTTGTCAACGAGATTCCCTGGGTCATTGAGCCAGTTTACATCTCCCAGTGGGGGTGAGGAGGGCTTGAGTGGCGGTTGCGGCGGTGGCTGATGTGGTGCTGTGGCGGTGGAGTGTGGGCAGTGGCAGCGAGGCCCAGTGGGTAGAAACTGTTGCATGACGTTCTTGCCTTCTAGGTCAATGTGGATCATGATGCGTCGAGAAAAAAGAGACAGGAGGCATTTCAAGAGGATGCGCTTCCCCCCTTTTGACGATGAGGAACCGCCCCTGGACTATGCTGACAACATCTTGGATGTCGAGCCGCTGGAAGCCATTCAGCTGGAGCTGGACCCTGAGGAGGATGCCCCTGTGTTGGACTGGTTCTATGACCACCAGCCCCTGAGAGACAGTAGGAAGTGAGTGGAACTAGCTCCAGGGGGAGCTGTGGAGCCAGGCGCTGTGGGAAGGCAGGAGGGAAGTGGCTTGGCTCAGTGCCTACTTGACGCAGGCCCTCCATCTTTTCTGTAGGTATGTTAATGGTTCCACTTACCAGCGCTGGCAGTTCACATTGCCAATGATGTCCACTCTCTACCGATTGGCCAATCAGCTTCTGACCGACTTGGTGGATGACAACTATTTCTATCTGTTTGATCTAAAGGCCTTCTTTACCTCTAAGGCGCTCAACATGGCCATTCCTGGGGGACCCAAGTTTGAACCTCTTGTTCGAGACATCAACCTACAGTAAGTTGGGGAGTGTCGCTGTTAGACACCTTGTGTGTAATAAAATTAATCTATATGCTTAAGACCATTGCCTAACAGTGGAACCAGACTGCTCACTTGATTTGCTATTCTAGGGATGAAGACTGGAATGAATTTAACGATATTAATAAGATCATCATCCGTCAGCCCATTCGTACTGAGTACAAGATTGCCTTTCCTTACCTGTATAACAACCTTCCACACCATGTCCACCTGACCTGGTAAGATGCCGGAACAAGGCGCTGAGAAAGGAGGCCAGTCTACAGTGTGGGCCAGAGCAGAAGAACATTGGCCGACTCTTCTGTTGTTACAGGTACCACACGCCTAACGTTGTGTTCATCAAGACTGAGGACCCTGATTTGCCGGCTTTCTACTTTGATCCTCTGATCAACCCAATCTCCCATAGACACTCGGTGAAGGTAAGATGGACTCACATGCTTTGGGTGTTGACAGGAGTGGGGGTGGGTGAGTGAGAGTCTTGAAGATTGAACCTGGGGTCTTGCTTGTACGTGCTAGGCAAGTTTTCTGCCCCTCATCAACCTATGCCCTACTTTTTTTATTTTGGGGCATACAGTGTAGGTTGGCACAAATTTACTGTCTAGGTCCAGGCTGGTCTTGTATTCTCAGTCCTTCTGTCTTACCCGAGGCCTCCTTCCCTGAGCTCACTGGGCTGTGGTTGGGAACTGATGGCAGTGGGCACCTCCTATGCTATGGGAGGCTTTTAGTAGTCATCGGGTGGGAGGATCTCCTGCGTAGCTCTGTCTGCTCTCTGCTCCCTTGGCTCCTTTGCCTGGCTCTTCAGGGCTTCTCTTGTCAGGTACCCCAGTTTTCGTGGCATGTGTGGCCACTATGCTAGACCCCAGCGTTTTCTGCTCTTCTCAGTTTTGTACTCAGTGAGTGGAAAATGAGCCCTTGAGGATTTCTTTTTCAGAGCCAGGAACCACTGCCTGATGATGATGAGGAATTTGAACTCCCAGAGTTTGTGGAGCCCTTCCTGAAGGACACACCCCTCTATACCGACAATACAGCCAATGGCATCGCCCTGCTCTGGGCACCACGGCCCTTCAACCTACGCTCCGGTCGTACCCGCCGGGCCCTGGACATCCCCCTTGTCAAGAACTGGTAAGGCTTCTACCTAAGGAGCAGAGAAAGGACTGTCTGGATGGGTGTGCAGCCTTGCCAAGAGTGTCTGCAAGGAGAGGTGAGCAAAGCTCTAATGGGCTTACTTAACCAGGTACCGGGAGCATTGTCCTGCTGGACAGCCTGTGAAAGTCCGAGTCTCCTATCAGAAGCTGCTTAAGTACTACGTGCTCAATGCTCTCAAGCATCGACCCCCCAAAGCCCAGAAGAAGAGGTGAGGTGCTGGAGGCCCCTGCTGCCACTTGCGGTCCTAAAGTGTCAGTATGCCGCTTGAGCTCTCTTCTCTACTCTCACCAGGTATCTGTTCCGCTCATTCAAAGCCACCAAATTCTTTCAGTCCACAAAGCTGGACTGGGTGGAGGTGGGGCTGCAGGTTTGCCGCCAGGGCTACAACATGCTCAACCTGCTCATTCACCGGAAGAACCTCAACTACCTACACTTGGACTATAACTTCAACCTGAAGCCTGTCAAGACACTCACCACCAAGGTGCCTGCCTCGGGCCTCGCTGCTCTGCTGGGCTTAGGGGTGGACGGCACTGTGCCATGCCTCCTTCTGTGGCCACTGTTACTAATGTGCTTTCTGTTCTTGGCCTTTTCAGGAAAGAAAGAAATCTCGCTTTGGGAATGCTTTCCATCTGTGTCGGGAAGTACTGCGTTTAACTAAACTGGTTGTGGATAGTCATGTGCAATATCGCTTGGGCAATGTGGATGCCTTCCAGGTGAGGCCATGGTGGCTGGCCCCCTGCCCAGATGGGGAGGCAGGGGAAGCCTGTGCTGGCTGCGGAGCTGGCTTGGGCTGTAAGTCTGATGGGTGGTTTTATTGCAGCTGGCAGATGGATTGCAGTATATATTTGCCCATGTGGGGCAGTTGACTGGCATGTATCGATACAAATACAAGCTGATGCGGCAGATCCGCATGTGCAAGGACTTAAAGCATCTCATCTATTACCGCTTCAACACGGTGAGACGGGCCCTCACTCCAGCCTTCTTACATGCTCCAGTGCTTTCTCCTTGCCTTTAGAGCTCTTTCCAGGATTTCCGTGGAGAGACTCCCCCTCGCCCCCTTTCTTGTTGTTGTTGGTTTTGTTTTGGCTTTTGATTTTTCGAAACCTGGTTTCTCTGTGTAGCCTTGGTTGTCCTGGACTCGCTTTGTAGACCCAGCTGTCCTCGAACTCACAGCGATCTGCCTCCCGAGTGCAAATCTCTTGACAATGTCATTACTGTACTCAGTGAATCTCAACACCTCACCCCAAACCTACCACTGAGTCCATGCAGGAGCCTCGCTTCCTGCCTTCAAGAGCATTTACCATGTCACCTTGGCAACGTGATAGATACTTTTCCTTCTCTACTTTGTTTTCTTTGTATTGTTTCCTAAAGGAATAGTTCATTTTTTGTTCCTGATTTCTGCTTGACTGTAGGGCCCTGTAGGGAAAGGCCCTGGCTGTGGTTTCTGGGCTGCTGGATGGCGGGTCTGGCTGTTTTTCATGCGTGGAATTACTCCTTTGCTAGAGCGATGGCTGGGCAACCTCCTGGCCCGACAGTTTGAAGGTAAGTGATTCTCTTTACCCACCTTGTCTCCTTGCTTCCAGGGTAGATTGTGGGTGCCTGTTTTCCCGTGCTTTTGTTTGCATTTGTTAGTTATCTTTGCTTCTGAGTCCATTTCAAATGAGTCTGGCCTAGTACTCTGGTTCTTGGGCTGCTCTCTGGGATTTTGCGCTAGCATGCATTTGTATAGTTGTGACTATCTGAGGTGGCTTGTCTTTTTGCATGGGTGGAGTATATGGACGCTTGCTACTATTTATTGATTTATTCTCTTGTCCATCCCTTTACTCCTAGGCCGCCACTCAAAGGGGGTGGCGAAGACAGTAACAAAGCAACGGGTGGAGTCTCATTTTGACCTTGAACTTAGGGCAGCTGTGATGCATGATATTCTGGACATGATGCCTGAAGGCATCAAACAGAACAAGGCCCGAACAATTTTACAGCACCTCAGTGAAGCCTGGCGCTGCTGGAAGGCCAACATTCCTTGGAAGGTATGGCATCTCCAAGGTGACACAAACATTCATCTTCCTGAGCTTAGGATTACCACCACACCCTCAGAAACCTGTCCACCTTCTGTTGCCCCCTCCCCCTCAGTTCTTGAAACATTTCAGTGTGTCATCCTGGCTAACCCGTAACTGTGCAGGCTCGGTGGTCTCTAGAGAGATCTATCTGCCTCTGCCTTTATGCTGCAGTGCAGGTGTGAAACACTGTGCTTGCTTCTTACTGCTTTTTCATCGTGTTTGTACTTTCAGGTCCCAGGACTGCCAACACCTATAGAGAATATGATTCTTCGGTATGTTAAGGCCAAGGCTGATTGGTGGACCAATACTGCCCACTATAACCGAGAGCGGATCCGCCGTGGGGCTACTGTAGACAAGACTGTTTGCAAAAAGAACCTGGGCCGCCTCACCCGCCTGTACCTGAAGGCAGAACAGGAGAGGCAGCACAATTACCTGAAGGTGGGCCAGCGAGACTGAGTGAGGACTGGGGGATAAGGGGAGCTGCAAAATGGGGATCAAAAAACTGTCCTGGATTGGATGATAGTGGGTGGCTGACTGCACTTCACCTTGCAGGATGGGCCTTACATCACAGCCGAGGAGGCAGTGGCGGTGTACACTACCACCGTGCATTGGCTGGAGAGCCGCAGATTCTCTCCTATCCCGTTCCCCCCACTCTCCTACAAGCACGACACCAAGTTGCTCATCTTGGCTCTGGAGCGCCTGAAGGAAGCCTATAGGTGAGGAGCGGCTGGAAGGGTCTCCCCTGGGAGCATAACAGAGAGGGAATGGCGCCAGGGTCAGCGTCCAGAGAAAGGTAAAGTCCTTCTGCTTTAGCATCTTCCTGGGTTTCTCATTCACCTTTCCTTTGCTTTGTTAGTGTGAAGTCTAGGTTAAACCAGTCCCAGAGGGAGGAGCTGGGTCTGATCGAGCAAGCCTACGACAACCCCCATGAGGCTTTGTCCCGCATCAAGCGTCACCTCCTCACACAGAGAGCCTTTAAAGAAGTGAGTGAGATGCTCCTTAAGCTTCCTTTGGTCCATGCTATTTGTTCTTGGCATCTGGAGGGCGCCAGGCTGGTTTTGGTGAGTTGATGTGACCAGGTTCCTTCTCCCACAGGTGGGCATTGAGTTTATGGATCTCTATAGCCACCTGGTGCCAGTGTATGACGTGGAACCACTGGAGAAGATAACTGATGCCTACCTGGACCAGTACCTGTGGTATGAAGCAGATAAGCGCCGTCTTTTCCCTCCCTGGATCAAGCCTGCTGACACAGAGCCACCTCCACTGCTTGTTTACAAGTGGTGCCAAGGTAAAACTGCTGGAATTACCCTCTGCAGAGAAAAGATATGATCGAGCGCTGTATAAAAACTCATACCTAGCTGGGCACGATGGCGCATGACTGTAGTCCCATGAGTGTAGTCCCAGCACTCAGGGAGGCAGAGGCAGGCAGAGCTCTGAGTTTGAGGCCAGCCTGATCTACAAAATGAGTCCAAGACAGCAAAGGCTACACAGAGAAACTTTGTCTTAAAAAAAATCATATCTAGACTGCATGATCCATTTTATGCTTTTTGCATGAAAAGAGTGAATAATACTGCCAGGTGGTGGCGGCACACACCTTTAATCTCAGCGCTCGGGAGGCAGAGGCAGGCGGATGTCTGAGTTCAAGGACAGCTAGGGCTACACAGAAAAACTCTGTCTCAAAAAAAAAAAAAAAGAAGAAGAAGAAGAAGAAGAAAGGAAGGAAGGAAGGAAGGAAAAAGAAAAAGAGTGAATAGTGCTAATGTTGAGCAAAGCTGACACTTGTAGCAACCAGGGTGGGTGGGTGGACAGATGGATGGATGGTAGAGGGTTTGGGAGTGTGTCCTGAGAAGAAAATGTTAATCTGCTATAGTTGTCTTTTTGCTTTTTTAGGCATCAATAACCTGCAGGATGTGTGGGAGACTAGTGAGGGCGAGTGCAATGTCATGTTGGAGTCGCGCTTTGAGAAGATGTATGAGAAGATTGACTTGACCCTGCTTAATAGGCTGCTGCGCCTCATTGTGGACCACAACATAGCCGACTACATGACGGCCAAGAACAACGTGGTCATCAACTATAAGGTCTGTTGTGGAGCAAGTAGCAAAACCACGTGTTAGGGGTTGTCTGACTCGTAAAGTTAGGACTTGCTGAGGAAAAATGAAAGAGAGTGGACCTGAAGCACCTGGGACACGGCCAGCTGTAGCCATAGCTAAGAGTTGTGGTTCTTTTTAAAATTTTTTTCTAGGACATGAACCATACAAATTCCTATGGGATCATCAGAGGCCTGCAGTTTGCCTCATTCATTGTCCAGTATTATGGCTTGGTGATGGATTTGCTCGTATTGGGATTGCACCGGGCCAGTGAGATGGCTGGGCCTCCTCAGATGCCAAACGACTTTCTCAGTTTCCAGGACATAGCCACCGAGGCCGCACACCCAATCCGACTCTTCTGTAGATACATTGATCGCATCCATATTTTCTTCAGGTAATGAACCTGGACAGATCCTTTAACTAACAGAGCTGGGAGGTGTGTCCTGTCTTGTAGCTTAGTTGCCTAATTGCTGAGCTGGTCTGTAAAGTGAAATGAAGCCCAGAGTGGCATAGAGCCCCCACCTACGAAGCTGCGGTCCTCAAGGGTCCTAGTATCTGGACTCAGCAGTGTACCTTGCCTTAATGTAGGTTCACAGCAGATGAGGCTCGGGATCTGATCCAGCGTTACCTGACAGAGCATCCGGACCCCAACAATGAGAACATTGTTGGCTACAATAACAAGAAATGCTGGCCCCGAGATGCGCGCATGCGCCTCATGAAGCATGACGTCAACCTGTGAGTCTCAGTCGGGTTTGTGGGAGTTAGAAGGACGTCAGTCCCAGGGACCCAGAAAGCAATCAGTATTGAGGCGGTTGTGTCTTGGGTAGGAGGAATGGAGGCCTGTTGGGGTGTCCGTGTGCCTGGTCTGTGAATGCAGGTATTTCCCACGGACTGAAATGCCTTTGTGTTCTCTGTGGACAGGGGTCGGGCAGTGTTCTGGGACATCAAAAACCGGCTGCCACGATCAGTGACGACAGTACAGTGGGAGAATAGCTTTGTGTCTGTGTACAGTAAAGACAATCCCAACCTGCTGTTCAACATGTGTGGCTTTGAGTGCCGCATCCTGCCTAAGTGCCGCACCAGCTATGAAGAGTTTACCCACAAGGATGGGGTCTGGAACCTGCAGAATGAGGTACAGTCTAGGAAGGACATCAGGGCACCCCTGTAGCCCTGGCATCAGTGGGTGAAGAACCAGTCAGACCTTTCAGTGTCCCTCAGTGAGCCTTGGGTGTGTTGAACTTAGTCAGTCAGTCCTGTAAGCAGGGTCTCTGTGTAACCCTGGCTAGCCTCGAATTGACTTTGTAGATCAAACTGACCTAGATTGCCTTAGAGATCAGCCTGCCTCTGTCTCTCCCTCCCAAGTGTTATGAGCTACCATCATGCCCTGCTCGTTCGCGCGCTCTCTCTCGCTCTCGCGCTCTCTCGCTCTCTCGCTCTCTCTCTAGCTCTGGCTGGTGAATTTAGCCTTAAATTTACTGTGACCCCCACCTCCAGTTCCTGAGTACTGAGATTAAATGTGTGTACTACCACATCTGGCTTTTCATATTTATTTATGCCATGGCACATGTGTGGAGGTCAGAGGACAACTTGTAGTTAGTTCCACTATGTGGGTTCTGGGGGTTGAAGTCAGGAAATAAAGCTTCGTAGCAAGCACCTTTGCCTGTTTGAGCTGTCTGACCAGCCCCTCTGGGAGTTTCTGAGACACGTTAACATGGACCTTGCGGTTTAGGTTACCAAGGAGCGGACAGCCCAGTGTTTCCTGCGTGTGGACGATGAGTCAATGCAACGCTTCCATAATCGTGTGCGGCAGATTCTAATGGCCTCTGGCTCCACTACCTTTACCAAGGTATGTAGGGCTCTAAGCCCCAGTTCTGTCCATCTGTGTCCGTTCAACTCCTCCCCAGGTGTGAGCTCCCTCTTTCCCAGGATTGCCCAGCACACTAATCTCCGTGTTTTCTGGGATGGCGGCTTACGATGTTGAATCAGTTGGGCTTTATTTCTGAGAATTTTCTACAAGAATTTAACAGGCTGCATCTGAGGGTGGGGGGTGATTTTAAACCAAAGCAAAAGTAGCGGCTATAATTTCAACGAAAGCATCTATTCTGCATTTTTTCTTAGGCTTGTTATCTGCGTCAAACAGCTTAAATTTTAGTGAGTGGCATAGAATATTATTAAAATGCAGGGGGGCGGGTTGTTTGTGTTGATTTTTTTAAAATTGTTTCTGGGGCCCAGTTAAGATAGCTGGGATTGAGGAAATCTGAAGATTTCTTAGTTGTGTATACATAAGTCAAATCTCCCATGATGCAATTTTTTAAATGTAGCTCTGAGGAATAAGCTTGTCCTTCTAGGCTGATCTCCTCATCTTTGGTAACTATGTGCTGTAGGCACTTTGCATATACTACACGGGTAGCTGCAGGATCCCCTTCTCTCTGAGAGACAGGTGTTTGATCAAAGAACCACTAGTGTGTGAGGCTTATGGGAGCCATTGCATTGTGTGGGCAGCTGAGGTTCCTAGAGTTCATGAGTTCTGGTTCTGAGTGTGAAAGAAGAAAGGCTTCTACAAGAAGCAGCAGGCATTCAGTTTTAGCAGAGGTGTGCAGATGACATTAGCACGGTGCTTGCGTGGCTATAAGAAGTTTAAGGCTTGTGGAGTTGGGTATTTTCTAGACCCTTGGAAAAAGAATTTTCAGCAAATTTAAAAGGATAAAACATTCTTTAATTTTATAGTTTTGTTTTGTTTTTTGTTTTTCCCAAGACAAAGTTTTTCTTTGTGTATCCTTGGCTGTCTTAGAACTTGATTTGTAGATCAGCCTGGCCTCAAATTCACAGGCATATGCCTGCCTCTGCCTCCTGAGTGCTGGGGTTATTGGCATGACCAACCACTGCCAGGCAGTTTGATAAATTCCTGGTGTAAAGCATGAAAGCCCAAGGTTGAGGGAGACTGCTGGGAAGAGTGGAGAATGAGAAGAGACAGATGAGGGTGACGGGAAGCACTGAGGTGTACTGACCAGAGCCGAGACAGGGCGGGACTGTAGGGGTAGTCAAGGCTGTCAGGAACTAATGTCCAGGATTGAGCAGGTGTTTAACGGCATCAGTTGCCTAGGAAGTTTGGCTAGATAAAGAGTGAACAGGAACCAGTGGAACTGGCAGTTAGGATGTCATTGGTGACCTTAAAGCGATTTCAGGAATAGTTGGGATGGAAGCCAGATGGTGTGGATGCAACTTTATAGGAGGTGAGTGGAGACCGTAAGGATTCCAGTTTGCTGGAGCTGGAGTAGATATGTTAGAAGCCTTCTGGAGGGAGCTGCATGTCAAGACAGTGCTTTTTGTTTGCTTTGGTTTTGGCTTTTTACTTTTATTCACTTTTTTTTTTTTTTTTTTGGTATAATTTACTTGTGTACAATGGCATTATAACCATAACCATATTAACCTCTTATTTCCCTCCTGCATTCCCCTCTGCCCCCTCCTATAAGAAGGGTGTGTGTGTGTGTGTGTGTGTGTGTGTGTGTGTGTGTGTGTGTGTGTGTGTGTGTGAGAAAAGAAAAAGAAAATGAAAAAAAATTAATGAAATAATGCTTATTGGAAGCCAATAAACCATATTATTTTACAAAGTGCTTTTATTAATTAGATCAGAGATAAAAACATAATGTTTTTATCCTTTGCTTTTTTTGTTTGTTCTGTTCATTTGTTTGCTTGCTTGAGAAAAACTTTATCTATAATCCAGGCTGGCATTGAACTCTTGATCTTTCTGACTCAGCCTCCTAAGTACTGGGATTATAGGCATAAGCCACCTGACACTGGTTTCAGGCCTCCACATAGACATGTTCCCACACATACACGGGGGTATGCATCATGTACAGCCACATCAGAACACCCCTAATTTCCCCCCTGAAGTTAATAGAAAGAAAGTTTCCAGGGAGGCTGGAAGTGGATGGATCTTTTTTTGTTTCGTTTTGGTTTTGGTTTTTTTTTTTTTTTTTTTTTTTTTTTTTTTTTTCTTTTTTCTTTTTTTTTGGTTTTGGTTTTGGTTTTTTCGAGACAGGGTTTCCCTATGTAGCCTTGACTGTCCTTGAACTCACATCAGTCTGCCTGCCTCTGCCTCCTGAGTGCTGGGATTAAAGGTGGTGCCACCATGCCCTGCTGGTGGATGAATTTTTTGGTTTTTCGAGACAGAAGCTGTCCTGGACTTGCTTTTGTAGACCAGACTTGTCATGAACTCACAGTGATCCACCTGCCTCTGCCTCCTCCTGAGTGCTGGGATTAAAGGCGTATGCCACCACTTCCCGGCTTGATGGATGGATGGATGGATTATTTATTTATTTATTTATTTATAGGTATAAATTATTTTTATTTTATTTTATTTATTATTATGTATACAGTGCAATGTGCATCTGCATGCCAGAAGAGGGCATCAGATCACACTATAGATGGTTGTGAGCCACCATGTGGTTGCTGGGAATTGAACTCAGGACCTCTGGAAGAGCAGTCAGTGCTCTTAACCTCTGATCCATTTCTCCAGCCTGGATCTTTTATTTATTTATTTATTTTTATTTGTTTTTCGAGACAAGATTTCTCTGTGTAACTGCCCTGGCTGTCCTGGACTCGCTTTATAGACCAGGCTGGCCTCGAACTCAGGGATCCACCTGCCTCTGCCTCCTGAATGCTATGGTTAAAGGCATGTGCCACCACTGCCCAGCTGATGGATGGATCTTAAAACTCCTTTTCTTTCTCCTTTTTAGGTTGTGCCTTGTGTGTTTACAAGCATACACATGCCACAACCAATGTCTAGAAGTCAGAGGACAACTTGGAGGAGTTATTTTTCCCTGCCTTGTGGGGTCCTGGGTAATCAAATTGAGGTCCTTCTGGTTTGGCAGCAAAGACCCTTGACTTCATTGAGCCAATTTGTCTTTTCAGTTGTTTGATTTTGCTGTGCTGGGAATTGAACTCAGGGAACTGCCTGTGTTAGGCAAGTGTTTTACCACTGACCTTTTTGTTTGTTTTTGTTTTGTTTGTGTTTTTTTGAGACAGTGTTTCTCTTTGTAGCCTGGGCTGTCCTGGACTCACTTTGTAGGCCAGGGTGGCCTTGAACTCATGAACTCACAGTGATCCACACCTGGTTTACTGACCCATTTTTGAGATTAAGGTTTTCCTATGTTACCCAGACTGGTCTTGAGTCCTGGGCTAAAGTGATCCACTGACCTCAGCCTCCCAGAAAGCTGAGAATACAGGTGTCCTTCACTGCTGTGGCCTTGACTGTCCTCAGTTCTCCTTTCCCTCCAGCATGCTTCTGTTACTACCTTGAGTCACCACCCCACTTTAGGTATGTGCAGCACATTTACCTCAAGCACGAACGTGACCCTTCTTTCACTCGTGGTCCTAATTGAAATACAGGCTGGGCCATTTACACAAGACCTTGATGAGGGCTGGGCAAATAGAGCAATGCATCTAGTTAGGTAGTCTGACTGACGGCCTTTCTTTGCTGTGTAAGGGCCCTAAGGCTGCCTTCCTGGTTAGTTCTTTGTCTTTCTGAAATCAGCAATGCTGTTTTCCTTCTTTGACCTGATCATCCCCAAGTTTCTGTTGTTCTCAAAGGAATATTGTATTTAAAATTACTAAACATAGTTTGGCTGCTTATTCTAAACATGACGGAAATTCATAGTATTTTATTCTTTAGTGTATTAATATCTTTTACAGATGAAAAATTTTGTGGAATTTCATTCCTTTGCTTTCATTGTTAATAACTAGCTAGGAACTGGAAGACTTGCCTTGCTCATGTGGAATTTACTCTTTCCCACTAACTTTAGATTGTGAATAAGTGGAACACAGCACTCATCGGCCTTATGACGTATTTTCGAGAGGCTGTGGTAAATACACAGGAACTCCTAGATTTATTGGTAAAGTGTGAAAACAAGATCCAGACGCGCATCAAGATTGGATTGAACTCCAAGATGCCAAGCCGGTTTCCCCCTGTTGTGTTCTACACCCCAAAAGAGCTGGGTGGCCTTGGCATGCTCTCAATGGGCCACGTGCTCATCCCCCAGTCTGACCTCAGGTATGGCTTGATGGACTCATTGTGTAGACTGAGGGAAGTGGGTGTTTGCTTACTTTGATTTTTACGTTATCTGTTGTCTCAATTTCCTCAAACAGGTGGTCTAAGCAAACAGATGTAGGTATCACACACTTCCGTTCAGGAATGAGTCATGAAGAAGACCAACTGATTCCCAACTTGTACCGCTACATACAGCCATGGGAGAGCGAGTTCATTGACTCTCAACGGGTCTGGGCTGAGTATGCACTCAAGAGACAGGAGGCTATTGCCCAGAACAGGTGGGCATGCAGGAGGGTGTGCCCGGCTGAGGGCTGGGGTTGGGCCACAACAGAGTCTTATGTGGAGGTCGCGGTCAGAATATGTTTTTTTTTTTTTAAAGATTTATTTGTTTGTTTGTTTGTTTATTATGTATACATTGCTCTGCCTGCTTGTACCCCTGCCCACCAGAAGAGGGCGTCAGATCACATTATAGATGGTTGTGAGCCACCATGTGGTTGCTGGGAATTGAACTCAGGACCTCTGGCAGAGCAGTGCTCTTAACCTCTGAGCCATCTCTCCAGCCCCAGAGTATGTTTTATGGGAGTCAAAACTGATTCTGCTTATCCTTGGCTAAAGAATGTTGACTGTTTCTCTTTGCGTGAGAAAGGATGTTGGCTTTATCTTTCTGGCAGACGGTTGACTTTAGAAGATTTAGAAGATTCGTGGGATCGAGGCATTCCCCGGATCAATACCCTCTTCCAGAAAGACCGGCACACATTGGCTTATGATAAGGGCTGGCGTGTCCGAACTGACTTTAAGCAGTACCAGGTATGTGGAGCGGAAAGTAGAGCGAGTTTCTCCAAATCAGGATGCATTGTCACTTAGGGTGGTAGGCACCTGTGCCTGTCTGGCTGTGCGGGTGTTGATGCTGCCCTGTGCTTGTCTCGCTGTGCGGGGGTTGATGCTGCCCTGTGCCTGTCTGGCTGTGCGGGGGTTGATGCTGCCCTGTGCCTGTCTGGCTGTGCAGGTGTTGATGCTGCCCTGTGCCTGTCTTGCTGTGCGGGGGTTGATGCTGCCCTGTGCCTGTCTGGCTGTGCGGGGGTTGATGCTGCCCTGTGCCTGTCTGGCTGTGCAGGTGTTGATGCTGTCCTGTGCCTGTCTGGCTGTGCGGGGGTTGATGCTGCCCTGTGCCTGTCTTGCTGTGCGGGGGTTGATGCTCCCCTGTGCCTGTCTGGCTGTGCGGGGGTTGATGCTGCCCTGTGCCTGTCTGGCTGTGCGGGGGTTGATGCTCCCCTGTGCCTGTCTGGCTGTGCGGGTGTTGATGCTCCCCTGTGCCTGTCTGGCTGTGCGGGTGTTGATGCTGCCCTGTGCCTGTCTGGCTGTAGGTGTTGAAGCAGAACCCCTTCTGGTGGACACACCAGCGGCATGATGGCAAGCTCTGGAACCTCAACAACTACCGCACAGACATGATTCAGGCCCTGGGTGGCGTGGAGGGCATTCTGGAGCACACGCTCTTCAAGGGCACTTACTTCCCCACCTGGGAAGGCCTGTTCTGGTAAGGACTCTGTCCCCTTTACAGGAGGTGTCACAACTGCCTGAGCTCATCACTTCAGGGCTGTAGTGGCCTGCTGTGTCTCAGTTACCCTGTGAGGCTTAGGCATCACTGGGAGGTGGTCAGGCATCATCTTATTTGGGGTTCCTCTGCTCTGCAGGGAGAAAGCCAGTGGCTTTGAGGAATCCATGAAGTGGAAGAAGCTGACCAATGCTCAGCGATCAGGATTAAACCAGATTCCTAATCGTAGATTCACCCTTTGGTGGTCTCCAACAATCAATCGAGCCAATGTGAGTGTGACTCTTCAGCAGGGGAGATAAGATGTTCCCGTTGCCTTCCCTTTGTCTCTGCTCTCTAACGCAACCTCTCTTCCCCGGCAGGTGTACGTAGGCTTCCAGGTACAACTGGACTTGACGGGAATCTTCATGCATGGCAAGATCCCCACGCTGAAGATCTCTCTCATCCAGATATTCCGAGCTCACTTGTGGCAGAAGATCCATGAGAGCATCGTGATGGACTTGTGTCAGGTGGGCTGTAGTTGAGGGGTGAGAGGTCACAGTCACATCAGCTTGTTACTTATTCATTTATTTTTAATATTTTGAGATGAAGTCCTTTTTTTTCTTTTTTCTTTTTTTTTTAAAGATTGATTTATTATACATACAGTGTTTTAGCTATATGTATGCCTGCATGCCATAAAAGGGCACTGGCTCTCATTATAGATGGTGTGGGCCTCCATGTGGTTGCTGGGAATTGAACTCAGGACCTTTGGAAGAGTAGGCAGTGTTCTCAACCTCTGAGCCAGCTCTCCAGACTGAGATAAAGTCCTTGTATGTGGCCCTGGCCTAGAGCTCCTTATGTAAGCCAGAGATCTGCCTACCTCTGCCTTCCAAGAGCTGGGATTAAAAGCATGCACCACCGTGTCCAGCCAGAAATTTATTCTGGACACACCAAGGATTAGACTTCTATTGCTTCATCTGAATTTCTCTCAGCTCTCAGTGTAAGTGGATTTCAGTAATAAGGTACACCCTTTTCATCTTTATCTCCAGGTCTTTGACCAGGAACTGGATGCGCTGGAAATTGAGACAGTACAAAAGGAAACAATCCATCCTCGAAAGTCCTACAAGATGAATTCTTCCTGTGCAGATATACTACTCTTTGCTTCCTATAAGTGGAATGTCTCCCGGCCCTCGCTGCTGGCAGACTCCAAGTAAGTGTTCTGTGGCCCAGCTTTAGGTCCCAGGAAAGGACCCTTGGTGTTTACTCTGATAGCCATGTTACTTACGGGATTAGCCCTGCCTTTTCGTTTTTGTTATTCTTGCTTTGGCCTTATACTGATATTGCCCCAGCCCACCCCCTGTATAAGAGTGGGTGCCATTCCCAGCTCTTCAGCCTGCCCCCTGTATAAGAGTGGGTGCCATTCCCAGCTCTTCAGCCTGCCCCCTGTATAAGAGTGGGTGCCATTCCCAGCTCTTCAGCCTGCCCCCTGTATAAGAGTGGGTGCCATTCCCAGCTCTTCAGCCTGCCCCCTGTATAAGAGTGGGTGCCATTCCCAGCTCCTAAGCCTGCCTCCTGTATAAGAGTGGGTACCATTCCCAGCTCCTCAGCCCACCCTCTGTATAAGAGTGGGTACCATTCCCAGCTCTTCAGCCTGCCCCCTGTATAAGAGTGGGTGCCATTCCCAGCTCTTCAGCCTGCCCCCTGTATAAGAGTGGGTGCCATTCCCAGCTCTTCAGCCTGCCCCCTGTATAAGAGTGGGTGCCATTCCTAGCTCTTCAGCCTGCCCCCTGTATAAGAGTGGGTGCCATTCCCAGCTCTTCAGCCTGCCCCCTGTTTAAGAGTGGGTGCCATTCTCAGCTCCTCAGCCTGCCCCCTGTTTAAGAGTGGGTGCCATTCTCAGCTTTTTGCTGACATTCTTTTAAACTTGGAGCCAGTGTTATCACTGTAACCCATCAGCCGATCTGTTGTTTGTTTTTGTTTTGTTTTTTGAGACAAGGTTTTTCTGTGCAGCCCTGGCTGTCCTGGAACTCACCCTATAGACCAGGCTGGCCTTGAACTCAGAGCTCCGCCTGCCTCTGCCGCCTGAATGCCTCCACCACAGGCTCAGGGTCTGCTGCTCTAGAGTGAGGAGGCGGTCGTTTTGAGATGTAGGTGCAGTGTGTGGGAGTTCTCATGATTCTGAGACATTGTTTATGCTACAGTTTCCTGGAAACCTGAGCTTTTTCCGCCCTTAGGGATGTGATGGACAGCACCACCACACAGAAATACTGGATTGACATCCAGCTACGCTGGGGGGACTATGATTCCCATGATATTGAGCGCTATGCCCGGGCCAAGTTCCTGGATTACACCACGGACAACATGAGTATCTACCCTTCGCCCACTGGTGTGCTCATTGCCATTGACCTGGCCTACAACCTACACAGGTGAGAGCGTGCTCGGAAGCGTGCGCTTTCCCTTAGCACTGCACTTGCCATGTTTGTTTGGTTTCACTTGTTTGAAGCAGGGTCTCACTGTATAGTGTTAGCTGGCCTGGAACTCACTATGTAGACCAGTTTGGCCCCAAGCTCATAGAGATCTGCCTGCCTCAGCCACCACGCCCTACACATTAGCTCTTTACAGCAGTTTTAGTTTGTCTGGCTAAGATGGTTTTGCCTTCTGGGTCACTGACTGGCTCTTCTCTTAGTATGTGTGGACGTATGTATGTATGTTAGATTATTACATAATCGCACCCTTTCCTTGGGGCTTTCTGGCTACGCCTAAGTTCTTTTGACCCCTTCCTCCTCACAGTGCCTATGGAAACTGGTTCCCGGGCAGCAAGCCTCTCATCCAGCAGGCCATGGCCAAGATCATGAAGGCAAATCCTGCCTTGTATGTGTTACGGGAACGGATCCGCAAAGGACTGCAGCTGTATTCATCTGAGCCCACTGAGCCTTACCTGTCTTCTCAGAACTATGGTGAACTTTTCTCTAACCAGATCATCTGGTTTGTAGATGACACCAATGTGTACAGAGTGACTATCCACAAGGTGAGAGTTGATGCAGTGTGAGCGTGCAGGCTTCAAATGCCGGTGAGAGAATAAGGCACAAGGACGTGCACACACTGAATGAAGTCACGGTGACTGTGTCTAGGCCATGCTAACTAATATAATTGTTCTTTAGACCTTTGAGGGGAACTTGACAACCAAACCCATCAATGGGGCCATCTTCATCTTCAATCCACGCACAGGGCAGCTGTTTCTCAAGATAATCCACACATCTGTGTGGGCTGGACAGAAGCGTTTGGGTCAGGTAAGCGGCTTAGATGACAGTGAGGTCATAGAATCTTGATGTCTCTCATTCTTGGTTGGGGGCAAGGAGACGGGATAAAGGATACCTGTTTTCATGCTGGGTGGGGTGGCATACCTGTCAGTGCTCAGGAAGGCAGACTGAAGAGGGCTGCCATAGGTCTGAGGCCAGCCCAGGCCGCACACAGTCTTGTGTCAAATACCCCTGAAATACTTGAGCTGAATGTAGAGCTCCTCAGCTTACTTAGCTTATTGAGTGTTAGAATTACAAGTGGCCTAGAGCCGGGCGTGGTGGCGCACACATTTAATCCCAGCACTTGGGAAGCAGAGGCAGGTGGATCGCTGTGAGTTCGAGGCCAGCCTGGTCTACAAAGCAAGTCCAGGACAGCCAAGGCTACACAGAGAGACCCTGTCTTAAAAAACCAAAAGAAAGAAAAAGAAAAGAAATAGCAGCTGAATAACATGGTGGCTCATCTGTAATGAGATCTGGTGCCCTCTTCTGGTGGGGAGGCACACATGCAGGCAGAAGATTGTATATATAATAGACAAATCTTTTTTTAAAAAGACTAGTTTCTTTTTTTTTTTTTTTTAATAATTTATTTAATCTCTATTTTTTGTACATTGGTGGAGGGCATCAGATCTCTTGGAACTGGAATTACAGACAGTTGTGAGCTGCTGAGAATTGAACCTGGGTCCTTTGGAAGAACAGATAGTGCTCTTAACCACTGTGCCATCTCTCCAGCCCAATATTCATTTCTTTCTTTCTTTCTTTCTTTCTTTCTTTTTTTTTTTTTTTTTTTTGAGACAAGGTTTCTCTGTGTAGCTTTGGCTGTCCTAGACTCGATTTGTAGACCAGGCTGGCCTCAGACTAACAGCCACCATGCCCGACCCAAGACTCATTTCTTTATGCAGCTTTTAGTAGTTTTGCCTTTCATTTAGATTATTTTTCCCCAAGATCGGGTTTTTCTGTATAGGCTGTCCTGGAACTCTCTCTGTAGATCAGGCTGGCCTCAAACTCAGAGATCCACCTGCTTCTGCCTCCTAAGTGCTAAGATTAAAAGGGAGTGTCACCACTGCTTGCCTTATTTAGATTTTTTTTTTTTTTTTTTTAATTATTTTACTAGGCTGGGCAGTTGGAAGGCAGAGGTAGATATTGTGAGTGTGACGCCATCCTGGTCTATTGAGTTCTAGGCCAGCCAGGGCTGCAAATGTTATCTTATTATAATTGTGTGGGTGTGTGGTTGCATGAACGTGGGGAGGGACACCTCTGTGGGCTCCCTGGTGTGGGTGCTGGGAACCAAGCTCAGGTCCTCTGTAAGAGCAGAACATGCTCTTAACCTGTGAGCCATCGCTCCGACCTTGTCTTATTTTCCTGTTTCTGAGCTATAGTTCATCATTAAGCCTGTAGGTGTCTTTTTCTAATTACTAAGTTCAGCATCCGTGTTCATTATAGAAACAGTTAATTTCAAGATTAGAATTTTTTTCTAGCTAATTGAAGAACATAGACTCAATTTTGTTGTGATTTTTTTCTTGGTTGTTAGTTGGCCAAGTGGAAGACTGCTGAGGAAGTGGCTGCCCTCATCCGATCTCTGCCTGTGGAAGAACAGCCTAAACAGATCATTGTCACCAGGAAGGGCATGCTGGACCCATTGGAGGTAAGAGGTGGACACAGTAGAACAAAGTAGGCCCTTGCCCCCGGCCTTGCCTCTGACCTCGGCTTTGCTCTAGGTACACTTACTGGACTTCCCCAACATTGTGATCAAAGGGTCAGAGCTCCAGCTGCCCTTCCAGGCGTGTCTCAAGGTGGAGAAGTTTGGGGATCTCATCCTTAAAGCCACAGAGCCCCAGATGGTCCTCTTCAACCTCTATGATGACTGGCTCAAGACTATCTCATCCTACACGGTAATTTGATGCCTTAGGAAGAGGGTCTTTCTGGGATGGATTTGGAGCCAGAAGAAGATTCTGTGCCTCGGGAGTCTCCACAAGCCACTTGATGAGGTCATTGTAAAATACAAAGAGCAGGAACTCTGAGCCTGTGAGGGTTGGCACCGTAGCACTTTGGAGACAGTGCTTGCCTCCCTTGAGACTCGGCTGAAGGAGGGAAACCCTCACAGAGCTGACGGCCCCTGCCCTTCCCCACCTCTCCGCAGGCTTTCTCCCGTCTCATCCTGATTCTGCGTGCTTTGCATGTGAACAATGACAGGGCAAAGGTGATCCTGAAGCCAGACAAAACCACCATTACGGAACCCCACCACATCTGGCCCACGCTGACTGACGAGGAGTGGATCAAGGTGGAGGTGCAGCTCAAGGATCTGATCCTGGCCGACTACGGCAAGAAAAACAAGTGAGCAGAGCTAGGGGCCGCGCTGCGGAGAGGGGCGGCGGCAGCTCAGGCCTGGGGTCTGAGGTTTGGAAACATTGAGGCTCGGAAGTTTCTCAGATTTTCTAGCTGTGTTTGGTAACGCATGCCTGTAATCCCTGCACTTGGTAGGTAGAGGCAAAAGGATCCGGAGTTCACAGTTATTCTCAACTCTACAAGTTAGAGGTTAATCTCGGCCATGTGATGTCCTGTCTCAAAAGAAAAGTAATGCTCAGAGGTTTCTAGGAAGAAATGTAGTCAGCATCTAGTCTCACTATTGCCCTAATTCTCAGTGAAGGTACTGGTGGTGCCATTTTGAATAGATGACGCTCTCTTTCACTCCCGCTCTCTCCATTTCTCTTGTGTTTGAGACAAAGTTTCATCATGTATCCAGACTGGCCTTGAACTCCCAAAATCCTCTTACCTTAACCTTCCAACTGCTGGATTATTGGTATGTTATAATACACCCAATTTGGGGTTTTTATTTTTGAAAGTTGTCCTGTGTCAGGGTAATTTTTGTGGAAGAAAAGTAATAAGTACGTGTGCTGTGTCTCCTCCAGAGTAAATTTAAAAATTACAAAGAAAGAAGAGATGTTACTTGAGAATTGTCTTGGCACAGAATGCCCTGCCTACCCAGTTCTTTTTTGCCGTCAAGGCACAAGTGACTGGGGGAAGGGATTCTGTTTAACTTACAGTGTGTCCCCACAGTGTGAATGTGGCATCACTGACACAATCAGAAATTCGAGACATCATCCTCGGAATGGAGATCTCAGCACCATCACAGCAGCGGCAGCAGATCGCTGAGATTGAGAAGCAGACCAAGGAGCAGTCCCAGCTCACCGCCACACAGACCAGAACTGTCAACAAGCATGGTGACGAGATTATCACCTCCACTACCAGCAACTATGAGACCCAGACCTTCTCATCAAAGACTGAGTGGAGAGTCAGGTACTGTGGAGGGCACCAAGGTGGGTGGACAGGCCTGTCAGTGTTGCTGAGTGTGCTTGGCCTCGGATGCTGACACTCCCTGTCTGTTCTGTAGGGCCATATCTGCTGCCAACCTGCATCTACGGACCAATCACATCTATGTTTCATCTGATGACATCAAGGAGACTGGTTATACCTACATTCTTCCCAAGAATGTGCTTAAGAAGTTCATCTGCATATCTGATCTCCGTGCCCAAGTGAGTAAGCACACACCTGGACCATAGCGTGAGCCCACTTAGTCGGGTCCTAAATTTCACTTGATAATTCCAGGAACTTTGAGGTGCTGGTTTCAAAATTCATGGATGAATGAGTAACTTAAAAAACACTACACAAACAAGAATATATAAAAACATTTCATAAAGAAAGAAAAAAAACATTTCATAAAGCTATGGCATTTAGTATTGCTAATATTATTGGGTAGAAGGTATTGGCAGAGAATAACAAATAGGTTCAAATGTGTGTATAGGTGATGTGCTATATCAAATCCTACATGACTGCGTACCACTCACAAAGTAAAGTCTAAATAGAGTTTTTAAAAAAGAATGTAAAATACTATACTAGAGTATTTAAAGAAAATACTGATGACCTTAGTGTTGGGAAAATCTTTAAACACATTAAACAGCTGGGCATAGTGGTACATACCTTAATCTCAGCACTTGGATGACTGAGGCAAAAGGATTGCTGTGTGTTTAAAGGCAAGCTTTAACTACAAAACAAGTCAGCTGTGGCTTAGCTATATCTGGTGGCCAGGCCTGTGACCCAGGTTTGAGAAGTAGAGGTGGACGATCAGGAGTTCAAAGCCAGCTTCTGAGTGTTGAGTTCTAGTCCAGCCAGTACCAAATGAGACTTTCTCAAAGAAATACACACAAACTCATTATATACTTATATGGGAATGGTGGGCTGGTGAATCCTCTGGAAGGTGCTTGTTGTCAAGTCTGCCAGCCACAGCTCAAGCTCCAGAATCTACATGGTAGAAGGAGAGAATTGACCCCTGCAAACTGTCCTGTGACTTCCACATGCCTGGTGTGACACACATGCACACACACACACTAAGTACATGTTTATAAAGATATTAAAACAAAACACCCAGAAATTGTCATTGGGCAGCAGATGTGCTGCACAACACTGACAACCCGAGTTAAGTCCCCAAATCCCACTATGAAGGAGGGAACCAGCTCTTCACCGTTGTCCTCTGACCCCCACATGCACACCGTGCCATGCATTCATCTACGGGTGCACATATAATAATAATAGTAATAATAACAGTAAAGGAAAGAAAGAGAAAGAAAATCCCCTTTTGTAAGAGAGGACCATGTGAGTCAAGGCCACCTTGGTCTACATAGTGAGTTCCAGGACAGCCAGTAGGTAAAGCACTTTCACACAACCTGAGTTCAGTTCCCTAGAGCCCCTGTAAAGGTAGAAGGAGAAAACCCGTTCCATAGAATTTTCCTCTGACCTTCACACACACTCAGTGCCACACACAAGTCCTCTCATATACTCATACAGAATAACAATGCAATAACCCCCCCCCGGGGGGGCTGGAGAGATGGCTCAGAGGTTAAGAGCACTGCCTGGTCTTCCAGAGGTCCTGAGTTCAATTCCCAGCACCCACATGGTGGCTCACAACATCAGATAATGTGATCATCTGATGCCTTCTTCAGCAGATAAAGCACTCATATACAATAAATAAAATAAATCTTTAAAAAAATTTTTTTTATGTAGGTGTTTTGTCTGTATGTCTGTGCACTATATGCATGCAGTACCTGTAGAGTGCAGAGGAGGGTGTCAGGTACCCTAGAACTGGAGTTACAGTCATAAGCCACCATGTGGTAGGAATCCATCCCAGCTCCTCTGGAAGAGCAGCCAGTACTCTTAACCACTGAGCCATCTCTCTAGCTTTGACAATGAGTTTTTTAAAACTTTTGAGTTCAGTGAGTAGAGGCACTTGCCACCAAACCCAATGGCCCAAATTTGATTCCCCCAGATCCTGGGGACAGTTTGAGATGAGGTCCACAAATAACATTTTGAGCAAGTAACCAAATGATTCTGCCCCAGGGGTTTTGACTGTGTTTGAAAAACCGCCTACCTAGTTCTTGGGAATGGGAAGAAATTCTGGCGCTCTGGGTTGGTACTAAGAATGGTCTCTGATCCCTCATCTCTAGATTGCAGGGTACCTGTATGGGGTGAGCCCTCCAGATAACCCTCAGGTGAAGGAGATCCGTTGTATTGTGATGGTGCCACAGTGGGGCACTCACCAGACCGTGCACCTGCCCAGCCAGCTGCCGCAGCACGAGTACCTCAAGGTTCGTGGTGCTGAGCCCTGGGCCTTGAACTCACTGTCATGTTACTCACTGGGCGGCGTTTGTCTGCAGATAGGTTGCACATCTCTCTGTTGCTCTTTGCCTACAGGAGATGGAACCCTTAGGTTGGATCCACACTCAGCCCAATGAGTCTCCCCAGCTCTCACCCCAAGATGTTACAACTCATGCCAAGATCATGGCTGACAACCCATCTTGGGATGGCGAGAAGACAATTATCATCACCTGCAGGTGGGTGTGGCCTCCTTGAGTAGGAATATTGTAGGCCAGGACCTGGATTGGTTGTCTAATCCCTCATCCTGTCTTTTTCCCTTCCCCCAGCTTCACACCGGGCTCCTGCACTCTGACAGCCTACAAGCTGACCCCTAGTGGCTATGAGTGGGGCCGACAGAACACAGACAAAGGCAACAACCCCAAAGGCTACCTGCCCTCACACTACGAGAGGGTCCAGATGCTCCTATCAGACAGATTCCTTGGCTTCTTTATGGTCCCTGCCCAGTCCTCCTGGAACTACAACTTTATGGGTATGTGGTTGTGCACGGCAGCAGCATAGAAGTGTGGGCAGGGTGGGCTGAGACAGGTCAAGCCAGCATGCTTGCCTCTTGGGGCCTGGCTACCTTGGAAATGGCCCAGGGGCTCAGGCTGGGTGAGACAGGCAGCCCCTTGTTAACCCTGATATTTCCCTTTCCCAAAAGGTGTCCGGCATGACCCCAACATGAAGTACGAGCTGCAGCTGGCAAACCCCAAGGAATTCTACCATGAGGTCCACAGGCCTTCCCACTTCCTCAACTTTGCCCTGCTGCAGGAGGGAGAAGTCTACTCCGCAGACAGAGAGGACCTCTATGCCTAGTTACTCCTTCTCCCTCTGCTTCAGATTCCCGAAGGCTGGAGCCTCAACATGCCCTCCCCACAGACAAGCTGCTGACATTCAGCAGCCTGGCCCCTTGTGCTTTGTGCTTGTGTTGTTGATAGATTGTGATCCTGAACAAAATGTAATAAATTTTATATAAATAGGAAGGAGTACTTCTGTTTTCTTGCTATTATGAATTCAAATTCTGGGTGTACATAAGTTTGGGGGCTGAAAACTAATGTGGGCAGTTCATAGCAAGGTACTGGGCCCTCCCTGCAGCGCTTCGAGGCTCCATATACTCAGCTGAGTTGCTGCTTTCACACTCCACTACCTTGACCGTATTTGCTGGTTTCTCTAAAGTACTTAGAAACCACCTGTTTCCAGCATCACTTCGAGGACTCTGGTCCTTCTGGAGCTGCGGTGCCCAGCCTAGCTCCTGTGTAAACTTTGTGTCGTTTCTGGTGGGGTAACAAATACTTAAGTGCCTGTCCCGCAGTCCAGTAGAGGCTGTTTGCTGACCTTGTTGTCTTTCACCTCTGGAGTGCCTGGCAGCCAAGTCCAAAGGGGTGGAGCCTGGGTCAGGCGCTATGGGGAGGGCTTGCCTAAAGTGACCACTTACAGCCCTGGTCCTCAGCTCTTGGCTACCTGCCTGGAACTTGGCTGTCCTGTGTCCAGTGACCTTGTAGGTGTACCAGAACAGGGCTCAAGGACCCCAGGGCACTCTCCCACCCAGGGCCCTTTTCCCTGTTTGCTCCTCCCTTGTCGCTTCTACCCCGCCCCTTAGGGCCCTAAACTTCCTGGGCCAGAACTGTTTGGCTTTTTCCTGCCCCAGTTGAGGGTAGGGGTGGCCTTTGGCCTTAAGAAAAATGGAGCCCAGGAGGGCAGCGCCGGGACCACCCAGCCAGGGCTCTGCCGTGGGCGCGGGGTCAGCTGCAGAGCTCGTGTACCATCTAGCTGGGGCTCTGGGTACTGAGCTACAGGAGCTGGCACGCCGTTTCGGACCCGACGCGGCGGCTGGGCTCGTGCCACTAGTAGTGCGAGCGCTGGAGCTCTTGGAAAAGGCCGCCGTGGGGCCGGCTCCGGACTCGGTGAGTCGCCGGCTCCTCCTTTCGCCCAAGGCAGCTGGCAGGCCCTAACCCTGAGACCCCTGGCTCCCCCAGCTGCAGGTGTCTGCACAGCAGGCCGAGCTGGAGCTGCGGCGGCTGAGCGAGGAGAACCGGCGCCTCCGCCAGGAGCTAGGCTCCGGGCCGCAGGGTGAGTGCGGGTCCCGCCGCAGCACAGCGATCTGGGGGCACCCCGGGGTCTGCGCACCCTAGAGACCGGTGGTGCTAAGAACACCCTTTCCTCAGAGGAGCGCGCGCTGCTGCGACAGCTCAAGGAGGTGACTGACAGACAGCGGGACGAGCTGCGGGCGCACAGCCGAGAACTGCTGCGCCGGAGCCAAGAGACTGAGGCGGTGAGGGCGGGGCCGGACGGAAGCGCGGGGTGGGGCGGGGCCGCGGCGGGCCTGGAGCCCCGCCCACTAGTTCTCTCGCCCCACCCCCAGCTTCAGGAGCAGCTGCAGCGCCTCCTGCTGGTCAACTCTGAGCTGCGGCACAAGCTGGCGGCAGTGCAGACCCAACTGAGAGCGGCACAGGACCGGGAGAGGGAGCGCCAACTAAATCGGAATGGTTCCCGCCAGCTGGCTGAAGAACAGAGGCTGGATGACCCGGTGAGAGCCGGAGTGGAGTCAGGATACATCCTAGAGCTCACAGAACCCAGCACTTGGTGGGCGCGGCCTTGGTGTGCCATGTAGGATAAAAGGTCCTAGCAGACAATTCCCCTAACATTATTGTGAGCTCTGGGACTTAGGGGAGAGCTAAGAGAGACTGCTCTCTGACCATACCTGACCTTGCGCAGGCGGATGCTCAGGAACAGCCAGCGTACCCTCCAGAGGCTGTTCAGTGTGGCTTCAGCCGGGAGGAGGTTGACCAGCTTCTTCAGGAGAGGAACGAGCTCAAAGCCAACGTTTTCTTGCTCAAGGAGGAGTTGGCCTACTTCCAGCGGTGAGGAGCCAGAAGCCAGGACGCCTGTTTCTGGGCCACAGGTCACCCCACCTTGTTCTTTGGATCATTTATAGATCAGCAGTGACATTTGCCAGTGTCCTGCTCCAGACTGGGGAAAAAGTAAATCCCATAACCCCTGCCCTTCTGGACCCTCCTTCAAACAGGGCAGCACCAAAGGTCATCAAGGCAGGAGGTCGGCGGAGGTTTCCTCAGGAGGGGCCGTCTAAGCTCAGTTCAGAGCTGTAGGCAATATAGAGCCTTCGGGTGTTGCCAGGGGAAACAGTGAGCAGAGCTCAACTTCTGTTGGCATTCACACTTTGTGCCCCCCTCCCACCCTCCTCTTTAGAGAGCTGCTCACAGACCACCGGGTCCCTGGGCTTCTCCTTGAAGCCATGAAGGTGGCAGTCAAAAAACAGCGGAGGAAGATCAAGGCCAAGATGTTGGGAACGCCAGAGGAAGCAGAGAGCAGGTGAGATCCTGCCTCCATACCCATGGACCAATCCCTTTGGCCTGTGGCACCCAGTGACCCAGCTTAGCCATGCCCTGAGCTCACTGAGCCTGCTGTGCAGCTGTCATCCTGCCGCCTGGAACCCACTGCTCCTAGTTGCCTTGGCTGCTGGGCATCCTGCTGAAGAAATTACTGATGCTGCGTCTGCCCATTCATATGTCCTTCCTTGGCTGCGTCTCTTTACCGAAGGAAGCTGTGCAGCCTTGTGAGGGGCTGTTGTCTGCCTCCAGATGTCCTGTATCCCCTCAGTGTCCCCTCCCCAGTCCTGAGGCCATAGTATCCCCTTAGGCCCTGTTATACGGCCCTTACATTTCTTTATTTTAGTGATGATGACGATGGCTCCTGGCTCCTGCTCTCCAATGACAAGGAAGATGTTTCCCTAGTTCCTGAATCCAGAATCCGGAATTTGTATGTTGGAGGAAGGGAGGGGAGGGGAGGGGAGGAGGGTGAAGGCGGGGCCGGTTTAGCTCTTCTCCACTCTTCCCTTCTGCTCCACTGCCTTTCACACTGCTACCTCCCGCTTCTGTGCTCCTGCGTGTGCCTTCAGGTCCCTGTGACTTGTGCTGTCCTTTCCCCAAAGCCTCCTTTTCACCTCTCTCTCTCTCTCTCCCCTCAGCCCACATCCTTGACATCTCCGTCTTCCTGGCTCAATGCGCCTCTCTTGGCTCTCCTTCCAGCTTTGGCTTATGGTATCGCGGCGAAACTGGGGGTCCTGAAGCAGAGACCAGCAACACAGCTCCCAGCAGGCCACAGGAAGGAGAAGAGACTCCACAGCACTCCTCCCTGGCACCTGTGGTCAGCCTTCCAGCCCCCAACTCCTGATAGGTCATCCTCAGCTTTCAGTGACCGGCGTGGTCTGAGGGCTTCAGCTACACAAGAGGCCCTAATTTTGTGTTCTGGCTGTGGATAGAGGTGTGACATCAAACAAGGATGAGGCTCCCCTCTGTGCCTAGCCTGCTCTAGGCATGATGGGAGTTTTCAGCATGCCTCCCTTTCTTGACATCTCTGTACCACACTTCAGAGCTAGAGGTAAAGATGTCTCTGAGCTCCGCTTTCCCCGTTGTGCCACGGAGGGCTGCCTGCCTGCCTCCCTAAGGCTCCTGCAGGTGACCAGTGCAATAAATATCCATAATACCCCTAAAACTGCTCACGGTCTGTCTGTCAGTGGTCTGTGCTACCTCCCAGCCCTGCTAGGAACTGAGGCCTGGTGACGGTTCATTACAAGGTCTCCTTGGCTCCTCACTGGAAATGAGGAGAGTCTATTTTGGGAGTATGGCCCCCCCACCCCTTTGGCTGTCTCCAGTACTTAGAGACCCTGTGGCTTCAGTCCTTTTTGGTTCCTTCCAGGCTAAGCCCACTCAGTTTCCACCATCAGCCTTATGTTCTCTTTCATTTCTGGTGCTAAGCTGCCTGCCCTCTCAGGGATGTGCCTCACTGCTGCCCGCCCTCTGTTCTGGCTTCCTCAGGAAAAGCCTTGGGAGGAAGCAGGGAGGGGGTTGGGAGCTGTGGGAACCAGATTGAACCAGGCCCTCCTTACTACGCTGGCCGCCATGGGACTAGGGCTGCTGTTCTTGCTGCTGCTGCTGCTGCTGCTCTGGACTCGGGGGACCCAGGGATCCCCATTGGATCCAACTGGCCAGCACGTCTGTATAGGCAGCAGGTGGGTCTTGTGGGAATCTAACTGATAGAGATGGCTTCCGCCTCACGTGGAGTGATTTTGGAGAAGAAAGAGGTGGCTGGGAGGTCATGGGTCTGAAGGAAGGGGGCTGTGAGAGGCAGCAGTGCAGATGATAGCTGGCCGGGACGGATGATGGGAAGGTCAGGGAAGGAGCAGAGAGGAGTTGGGAACGTGGACACTGTGACTGGTGGGCCGTGACACCAAGGCTAGATTTCCAAAGTGGAGTGGGGGAGACTCCCACATCGCAGCCAGCATTAGCAGCCCATGCTATGGGACCTGCTGTCCCCTTTCTGACCCACAGTCCCTCTGAGATCCAGTGCTGTCCAGGCTGGAGGCAGAAAGACCAAGATTGCACCATCCGTGAGTAGCCAGGACAGTCCCCCTAGCCAAGGAAAAGGAAGGCTATGACCCAATGACGACCCTACCCACTCCATGTTCCCTCCTGAGCCCTGGGACCAGTGTCTACCCTATGATACCTTACCCGTCTTGGGCACTAAGAGGATGGCTTTAAGGGAACAGA
The DNA here is from genome assembly GCF_903995435.1 of Acomys russatus. Lineage (NCBI taxonomy): Eukaryota > Metazoa > Chordata > Mammalia > Rodentia > Muridae > Acomys > Acomys russatus. Next base: position 2,427,437 of record NC_067152.1, read on the forward strand.
GTCCCAGGAGTGGGTGAGAGGGCCAGGGGTACCCCTTACTTGTTTGGGACCCAGTCTTTTCTAGCTGGGGCGGGGATGTTTTCCAGCCATCTGTGAGGGACCCGATGCCTGCAGGAAAGATGAGGTGTGCGTGAAGCCAGGCCTGTGTCGATGTAAACCAGGATTCTTCGGAGCCCAGTGCAGCTCCCGTGAGTTTCAGTGGCTGGGTGAAGTTGCCGGGTAGACCTGGGTAAGGAACAGGAAGTAAACAGAGCAAGGAGACGTGTCAACCTAGAACGGTCCGGTCAGAAATCCCCTAAGCTTTGCTGAGAAAAAAAAAAAAAAAGGCTCAGAAATGAGAAATGATACTGGAAAATGCCCTGGGTGGTGGTTAGCTTTAACCCACAAAGCCCTGCTTATCAGGGGCTGGAGAGATGGCTCAGAGGTTAAGAGCACTGCCTGCTCTTCCGAAAGGTCCTGACTTCAATTCCCAGCAACCACATGATGGCTCACAACCATCTAAGATGAAATCTGGTGCTTTCTTCTGGCCTGCAGGTGTTACATGTAGGCAGAATACTGTATTCTAAATAAATAAATCTTTAAAAAAAAAAGCCCTGCTTATCTGGCACCTTTACTTTTAACTTCTCAGTAAGGACAAATAAAGAGCCTGTGAGCTCTCCTCATTCCTCATACTTGGATGATGGGTAGGAGGAGCCTGGAACCAGGCTCTCCAGAAAGGGGTGGGTGGCAGGCACTAAGAGTCCCTGGGTCGGGAGGAGACCTATGTAGCTTCCTGTTCCCTGCCCCTGTAAGCATCTTCTACCTAAAACCCAGGTGCCAGTAATGGCCAAGGGCAGGGTGACACCTTAGCAGGGAGAGGGAAGGGACATGAATGAAGTCCCATCCACCTGAAAGACTGAGTGTGTCACTGTCGAACTCAAGATCTGTGCTTTGGAATGTGAAGTGGAGGCCAAGCCAAGGCGAAGGGTTTTGTCATCCGAATCTGGGGCCGGAAATGAGCCGAGTCCCCGGAGGAGAGGCTGCCAGCTGTTCTCAGGGTCTGTCCTTGGCTCTTGAAGAACAGACCGTATCTTCTTCCTTTAGGAAGGGACAGGGCATGGACCCGTGCCCAGTCCTGAACTCACTCATCTCCCATTTCCTAACCTCACAGGCTGTCCAGGCCAGTACTGGGGCCCCGACTGCCGTGAGGCCTGCAAGTGTCACCCACGAGGCCAGTGTGACCCGGCCACGGGTGTGTGCCAGTGCCAATCCAGCTACTGGGGTAAGCTCTGTGAGTCCACCTGCAACTGCGGCCCCCACGGACGGTGTGACTCAAAGACGGGCTTGTGTCACTGTGACCCTGGCTGGTGGTCATCTACGTGTCGTCGCCCATGCCAGTGCAACCCAGCAGCGCGCTGTGACCAGGCCACCGGAGCCTGTGTATGCCCGACGGGCTGGTGGGGCCGCCGCTGCAGCTTCAGTTGCACGTGCCACACCTCGCCCTGCATGCAGGACTCTGGCCGCTGTATCTGCCTGGAAGGCTGGTGGGGTCCAGAGTGTAGTCGTAGGTGCCAGTGTGTGCGAGGCCAATGCAGCGTCACTTCTGGCCACTGCTCCTGCCCTCCCGGCTTCCGTGGAGCCTTCTGCGAGCTGTCCTGCAACCCTGGCCGTTATGGAGCGCAGTGCAGAGAAAGGTAAGCCAGCAGTCGGGTAAGGGGAGCTGCAGGAAGCGGGGAGGTATCTCAGGCAATCTCCAAAATATATACAAGGCAGGAGTGGGGGGGGGACCACTTTATACATCTAGGTGTGTTCATACCTACTTCTCTCAGCCCGTTAATATTAAAAAGTACAAACCAGTGAGCTGGAGAGACAGCTCAGTAGTTAAGACTTCACTGTATTGCTCTTTCAGAGGACCTGAGTGGCGTTCTTAGTACCTGTATCTGAGCTGGCCCTGCTGGCACAAGCCCTTAATCCCAGCACTCAGGAGGCAGAGGCAGGCAGATCGCTGTGAGTTCAAGGCCAGCCTGGTCTACAAAATGAGTCCAGGACAGCCAAGGCTACACAGAGAAATCCTGTATCAAGAAACAACAACAAAGTCGGGCATGGTGGCGCACGCCTTTAATCCCAGCACTCGGGAGGCAGAGGCAGGCGGATCGCTGTGAGTTCGAGGCCAGCCTGGTCTACAAAGTGAGTCCAGGATGGCCAAGGCTACACAGAGAAACCCTGTCTCGAAAAACCAAAAAAAAAAAAAAAAAAAAGAAACAACAACAAAAAAAGTACCCACATCTGTTGCCCTCTGCTAGCTGGTAAATGCACTCATATCCCCACATAGATGTACATATAAAGATACATATATGTATGTATGCATAAATATATTTTTCTGAGCATAGTAGCACATGCTGTTAATCCCAGCTCTGGTGAGAAGAGGCAGATGGGTCTCTGAGTTTGAGGCCAGCCTGCTTTACATAGTTCCAGGATGTTCAGAACTACGTAGTGAACCCTGTCTCAAAATACATGTGTGTAGCCTGGTGTGGTGGCACGCGCCTGTAATCCCAGCACTCGGGAGGCAGAGGCAGGTGGATCTCTGTGAGTTCGAGGCCAGCCTGGTCTACAAAGTGAGTCCAGGACAGCCAGGGCTACACAGAGAAACCCTGTCTTGGGAAAGAAAGAAAGAAAGAAAGAAAGAAAGAAAGAAAGAAAGAAAAGAATGTACTGTCATTTTTGTTTTCTGCTTCCTTCCTTCCTTCCTTTGGTTTGGTTTCAGTGTGCGTTCCAATCTCATGTGGATTAGGCTGACCTCAAACTCCTGATCCTCCTGCCTCCACCTCCCAAGTGCTGGGACTACGGGCATGTACCACCACAGCCTGCCCCTCTTCTTCCCTTTTCTTTGATATTTTAGAGACGGGGTCTCACTCTGTAGCCCCAGCAGGTCTGGAACTCACTATATAACTCAGGCCATCTTCCTATCTCTGCATCCAAGCACTAAGATTTCAGGTCCGGGGCTGGAGAGATGGCTCAGTGGTTAAGAGCACTACCTGCTCTTCCAAAGGACCCGGGTTCAAGTCCCAGCACCCACATGGCAGCTCACAACTGTCTGTAACTCCAAGATCTGACACCCCCACACCAACTCACATAAACTAAAATTAAATAAAATATTAAAAAAAAAAAAAAAAGATTTCAGGTCCAAGCTGCCACTCCCAGCTTGTAGTTCCCACCCTCCCCCTTCACTCCCCAACTCCCCAACCATAAAATTATTTTCATTGCTACTTCATAAACATAATTTTTCTACTGTTATGAATCATAACTAAATATCTGATATGCAGGATGTCTGATCTGTGACCCTTGTGAAAGGGCCCTTTGATCCCCGCAGAAGGGTGGTGACCACAGGCTGAGGGTCACTGCTCTACAAAGACAAATGTTGTTAACTATTGAGTCATTTCTCGAACACCTATGTATTTCTGACTTTCTTTTTGTTTTGTTTGTTTTTTGAGACAGGGTTTCTCTGTGTAGCCCTGGTTGTCCTAGAACTAACTATGTAGACCATGCTGGCCTTGAACCTTAATCTCTGAGCCATCTCTCTAGCCCCCTAAATAAATATATTCATATACCTTAAAAAGAAAGAAAGAGTGAGGGGGGTAGGGAGAAAGAAAAAGAAAAGACAAGGTTTCTATTGGCTGCCAAGGCTGTACCGTGTGTGTATGTTCAGGAAAAATGACTCTGTAGACTTTCCCGTTATAGTTAAATTCATATACCTTAAAAAAAAAAAAAAAAAATCAGGGTCTCTCTCTGTTGCCCAGGCTAGTCTCACAGTCTCCTAAGCAGACCCTAATGTGACTTGTGTCTCTGCCCATGGCCACTTGTTCCCAACCTCAGAGACTGTGGGCTGGAAAACAGAACAGAGAGCAGGGAAGAAGACGCTGGGTGGGAGGAAGCTAGGATGAGAGCGGATTGGGCTTCTCTAGTTGGACTGGTAGCTCCTGGCATCCTTTAGGAAGCCAGGGAAGGACTGAGTCTTAGAGAAGAGAGTCAGGCTTACGATGGATGCCTGACTCCTCAGAGGTCACCTATCCAAACTTTCCAAGGTACAACGCAGAGAAACTGAGGCTTCGGCCTGAGTGGTCGGTCCGTCGGGGACCTGGATTTCTCTAGCGCCCCGAGGTCTGAGTGGACAGTGTGGGCAGTTCACAGGTTGGAACGTATGGCACTTAGTGTAGCCCCAGTGCTCCCACGAACCCCTTTTCTTGTCAGCTGTGGCCACTGTGCGCAGAATACAACGTGCTCTCCAGTCACGGGCAACTGCGAGTCCTGCAAGGCGGGCTGGAATGGGACTCAGTGCAAGCAGCCGTGTCCTCCGGGAACTTTCGGTGAGAGGTGCGGCGAGCAGTGCCCCCGCTGCTGGCTAGGGGAGCCCTGTCACACAGAAACTGGACACTGCCAGCGCTGTGACCCCGGTTGGCGAGGGCAGAGGTAAGACACTGCCTTGCCCAGAACTCGGGGATTCTCCTAACCCCCTCTCAGCTGCACTTTCAGGGAGAGCTTCGGCTTTTACAAAGCTTAAGGACCACTTCCTGGCCAGGCTGAGGGGGCTGAGAAGGTTCTGAGGGGGCTCTGGAAAGCGTGTACATCTAGCCGCTTCCTCCCTGGTCCTTTGCCTCTCCCTTCAGGGACCTGTAGTTTGTCACCCACTTTGGTTCAGCTCCTGCTTAAAGGCCATGTACTGGAGCTCTGCTACAGGAGACTAGCCCTTTTAGGACCCCATGTCCGGGGACGTGGGAGAGGCTGTAGGGTCCTCCTGTCCTCCCAGTCCTGAGCTTTGCTTCCTCTCTGTGGCCCCAGGTGTGAGAACCCTTGTCCCCTCGGTACTTTTGGGGAGGGCTGCAGCTCTGCCTGCCCCGCCTGTGTTCAGGGGACCTGTGATGCGGTGACAGGAGACTGTGTGTGCAGTGCTGGCTACTGGGGCATCAGGTAAGAATTAGGCCGTGGGAACAGCGGGTGATGAGAGATGAGGTCAGACCTCTGTGTAATGTTTCCTAAATTTTCCTCACTGAGCCTCTCTACTTCCCAAAAACCCGCTCTCCCACCCTGTAACTAAGAAGTTAGTGGCATCTTCTGAGGAAAGTCTGAGATTAATCTAAAAGGACTAAAAAATAAACGAAGTTTTTTGTTTTCTTTCTTTTTCTTCTTTCTTTGTGTGTGTGTGTTTTGTTTTGTTTTGTTTTGTTTGAGACAAGGTTTCTCTGTGTAGCCTTGGCTGTCCTGGACCCACTTTGTAGACCAGGCTGGTCTGGATCTCACAGACATCCGCCTGCCTCTGCCTCCTGAGTGCTAAGATTAAAGGCGTGTGCTACCACGCCCAGCTGGGTTTTTTAATTTTTTTTAATGTTATATGAGGTTTATTAAATGAGCATAAGGGAGAAGGAAAGGGGGAGGGGTACCACAGAGACAGACAGCCGGACACAGAGACAGCCGGACACAGAGACAGCCGGACACAGAGACAGACAGAGACAGAGACAGACGGACACAGAGACAGACGGACACAGAGACAGCCGGACATAGAGACAGCTGGACACAGAGACAGACAGAGACAGAGACAGACGGACACAGAGACAGACGGACACAGAGACAGACGGACACAGAGACAGACAGAGACAGAGACAGACGGGCACAGAGACAGACAGACACAGAGACAGACAGACACAGAGACAGCCGGACACAGAGACAGCTGGACACAGAGACAGACAGAGACAGAGACAGACGGACACAGAGACAGACGGACACAGAGACAGACAGAGACAGAGACAGACGGACACAGAGACAGACGGACACAGAGACAGACAGAGACAGAGACAGCCGGACACAGAGACAGCCAGACACAGAGACAGACAGAGACAGAGACAGACGGACACAGAGACAGACAGACACAGAGACAGACAGAGACAGAGACAGACGGACACAGAGACAGACAGACACAGAGACAGACGGACACAGAGACAGCCGGACACAGAGACAGCCAGACACAGAGACAGACAGAGACAGAGACAGACGGACACAGAGACAGACAGACACAGAGACAGACAGAGACAGAGACAGACGGACACAGAGACAGACAGACACAGACAGACGGACACAGAGAACAGCCGGACACAGAGACAAGCCAGACACAGAGACAGACAGAGACAGAGACAGACGGACACAGAGACAGACAGACACAGAGACAGACGGACACAGAGACAGACGGACACAGAGACAGACAGACACAGAGACAGACGGACACAGAGACAGGAAGAGGAAGAAAAAGAAGAAGGAGAGAGAACTGTTTTGGGGGGGTTGTTTTTGTTTTTGTTTGTTTGTTTTTTGAGACAGGGTCTTTCTGTGTTAGCCTTGGCTGTCCTAGACTCACTTTGTAGACCAGGCTGGCCTCGAACTCACAGCGATCCGCCTGCTTCTGCCTCCTGAGTGCTGGAATTACAAGTGTGCGCCACCACGCCCGGCTCTGTTTTTTGTTTTTTAAGGAAATAAAAAATAAAAAGATTTTTTAAAGGGCAAAAAATATCAGGAGAAAAAGAGGAGGGTGGTGGTGGCTCATTCATATGAGGACTTTACTTAGGAGTGGGACCCAGACCCCACTGTTGTTTCTCAAGTTCTTTGGCCAGAGGTCCTGAGTTCAAATCCCAGCGACCACACGGAGGCTCACAACCATCTAGAATAGGATCTAGTGTCCTCTTCTGGCCTGCAGGTGTATATGCAGGCAGAACACTGCATAATAAATAAACACATAGCCGGGCGTGGTAGCACACGCCTTTAATCCCAGCACTGGGGAGGCAGAGGCAGGTGGATGGATCTCTGTGAGTTCAAGGCCAGCCTGGTCTACAAAGTGAGTCCAGGACAGCCAAGATTACACGGAGAAACCCTGTCTCAAAAAACTAAAAATAAATAAATAAATAAATATATAAGTAAATCTTTTTTAGAAGTTAGAGGGGTCTTCTGACAGGGTGTGGGGACAGTATCCAGAAATCTGCTTTACCTTCCCCTCTGTGGCGCCTTCAGTCGGCCTGTCTGTTACGTATCCCTAGCTGCAATAGTTCCTGCCCATCTGGCTTCCATGGAAACAACTGCTCTACCCCCTGCCAATGCCCAGAGGGGCTCTGCCACCCTGTGTCTGGGGCCTGCCTGCTGGGTAAGTAGAGAGAGGACGAGGAGACACTTGGTCATTCCTGTGGGCCACAGGGATGGATGGGAACACTTCAGAGATGGGATCCTCAAAGGCCATGGATATGTGGCTGCCTCCTGTGTTTGTAGGCCATGGTGGTAAAAACGCGCTCATCGTGGGCATCCCTGGTACCTCTGCTGCTGCTTCTCATGGGCATCATCTGCTGTGCCTACTGCTGCTCAGCTACCCGACTGGACCCCAAGGACAGGTAAACACGGCCATTATGTGTGTTCCTTTGGGGCTGGGGACAGGCTGAACACGTCACTCTTCAGGTAGAGATGCTTGGCACAGACTGAAGCCACTAGTCTTCCTTAAGAGCCTTTGACAAGCCGGGTGGTGCTGGCACATGCCTTTAATCCCGGCACTCAGAGGCAGGTGGATCACTGTGAGTTCGAGGCCAGCCTGGTCTACAAAGCAAGTCCAGGATAGCCAAGGCTACACAGAGAGACCCTGTATTGTAAGACAAAAAAAAAACAAAAAAAAAACAAAAAAAAAACAAAAAAACAGCCTTTGACAAGAAGTGTCTGAGTCACATGAACAGGAGCAGGGTGTGCTGGGTGGCAGGGGACTCAAAGTCAAACCTGCAGCAGAAGGTTGAACTGGTGACACTGCTGCAAGAGCCGGGACAGAGCAGAATGCACACATCTCAGCAGAGAAGGGAAGAGGCCAGATCTCCAAACGTTAGGGAAGAGGAGGACAGGAAAGTCTGAGGCGTGGTTTTGCAGAGAGCACGGCCTGAGGGATGGAGCATGGAGGAGAATCAGCCAGGACCAGGAGAATGTGTTCACTATTGCGTTCTTCTTCGTATCTCTTGGCCCCTTGGGCACTCAACGCGCCGAGGAAGTTTGGGACAGGGAGTGTGGTGACAAGAGGGCCATTTTCCTCGATTACAAAGATGCTGAGGCTCCCGGTGTCTCAGCTGCTCCTGGCTCACACAGAGGCCCTGCCTGGCTGTCTAGACACTTTGCTCTCTGTTGTCCCTCCTCCAGCATGCGGGGACTTGGAGCCAGGGCTTGCACGCGCTAAGCGAGGGCTCTGCTGCCGAGCTACATCCTCAGCCTCAGCCTTGTTTGCCTGCTTGGTTTCTGAGAAGACGCAGCTCGCTGTGTAGCTCGGGCTGTCATGAACCGGCTGTGTTCGCGCCTCGGCTGCTTGAGTGCTAGGAATCCGGGAATGTGCCGGTTCTACTAGACCCTAATCCTTGCCTTTGTCCTCTGTGCTGTGGGGCACACAGAGATGACTGTGCAGCCTGGGGGGCAGGAGAACTGCCAATCCTGCTGCCCCCAAAAGAAGATGGAGACTCGTCCAAAGGATGTTTAGAGAACTCTGACAAGCTGTCACTCCAGTTTGGGGTGGAGTAGAGTATGGACAAAGGCAGGTTCCCGGGATTCAGCTAGGATGCAGTCGTAAAAGCTACATTTTTGAGACACCATTGCAGGTTCCTAGAACTGGTACCCGGTGCTAGGCCCTGCCAAAAGCTCTCTTAGATTTACAACCGAGGCCAAGAAAAGTGAAATCAAAGCCTACATGGCTACTAAGGCCTGCCTGGCTCTAGAGCAATGGCTCGCAACCTTCCTGATGCTGCGGCCCTTTAATACAGTTCCTCATGTTGTGGTGACCCTCCAACCATAAAATTATTTTTGTTGTCACTTCATAACTGCAATTTAGCTACTGTTATGAATCATAATGTAAACTTTTTTTTGGAACTAGAAGTTTACCAAAGGGTCGCCACCTACAGGTTGAGAACCACTGCTTTCAAGCCATGCTGTCTTCTGTGAGTTAGATTTTGGATGCCGTAGCTTGGGTTTTTTTATTCTGTCATCAGGGTGGGGCCATTGGAAATGTAGTGACCTGTCACATCCTGCTCGTATAGCACGGGCCCCTTTGTGCTTTGTACACTGATCACCGTCCCTCTGCCACCCTCTCAGGCCAGAGAGAAATGGAACTGCCTTGTTCAGAATGAAACAGCAGGTGTGGGGGGCCCTCACCAGCCTAGGCTCAGCGCTGCCCTGTGGCTCGCTCAGTAACTACAAGCTACCCTGGGTGACAGGTAAGTGGGCACTGGGGGTCCGGGTCAGGAGTCTAGGGCTTTCCGTGAGGCCCCGCACCTGACCTGATACCCCTGCAGTTTTCTCACCACGACCCGGAAGTCCCCTTCAACCACAGCTTCATCGAGCCGCCCTCTGCCGGCTGGGCCTCTGATGACTCCTTCTCTTCTGATCCAGACTCTGGAGATGAGGGCGACGCTCATGAGTACTTCATGCCACCTCAAGAAGGTAGCCCCTCGCCCCCCATCGGGCCTGCCCCACCCAAGCTGCGGCGTCGCCATGCGCGTCCCTTTGCTGGATGCGTGTGTCTGGGATTATTTTCCCGCCGCTTGCTGTTTCTGGCTCTGAGAAAGAGTTCAGAGGAAAGAGTGTCCTGTCTTCGCCAAGCTTGCAATCTGGTGGGCGGTAAAAAGCTATATCATGCCAGGCACGGTGGTGCACGCCTTTAATCCCAGCATTTGGGAGGTAGAGGCAGGTGGATCTCTGTGAGTTCGAATTTGAGGCCAGCTTGGTCTACAGCATGAGTTCCAGAATAGGCAGGAGTATGTAAAGAGGCCCTGTCTCAAAACAAATAAACAAATAATAAAAATAGATTTTAAAAAAATGTCACCAGACATAGAGGACAGGCTGGGTTATTGTTGCTAAAATTCCTCCCCAGGGGAGACATAAGCAGCATCTACCCCCTCTGCTAAAACTAAGGGCCCAACAACAAATGGAGGCCTGATGCCATGAATGCTCATTCTGGGAACCAATGACTTGATTGGGGTTTCCTATAGAGCACAGGTAATGGGTTATTTACAGGGGTATGAGTGTTCCTCCCTGCAATAGGCTGCATCTAGAAAGTCTTTACCCAGCCACAGGATGGAGCCCTCCTCTCCTGTGTATTCCCCAGCTTACGTATTCTAACCCTGCCCTAAGGTAGAGCTGCATACAACAGGTGGTGGGGAGGGCTGGATGCTCAGATTAGTGTCTCTTGACTGCCCCCCCACCTCTCCGTGTGTGTGTGTGTGTGTGTGTGTGTGTGTGTGTGTGTGTGTGTGTGTGTGTGTGTACATACAGTCAGTGAGCCCGTAGTCTTTTTCCTACACAGGTGAATATTCCAATGTGGCAGTTGCTTCATTCAAGGGACAGTAGCAACAGTCATGCTTTAGTGGAGTGTGTGAAAAAAAAGGAGGGACTCCAGCACTACCCATGTCCTGAGTAACTAGGGGTTAAGGAACGTGTCTGTTAGAAATAGCTGTGTTGAGCTGGAGAGATGGCTCAGAGGTTAAGAGCACTGCCTGTTCTTTCAAAGTTCCTGAGTTCAATCCCCAGCAACCACATGGTGGCTCACAACCATCTATAGTGAGATTTGGTGCCCTCTTTTGGCCTGCTGGCTCACACGCAGGCAGAATACTGTATAAATAATGAATAAATCTTAAAATAAAATAAAATAAAATAAAATAAAAAAGAAATAGCTGTGTTGAGTTTGGCAGAATGAGTAGGAGTTAGCCAAGTGAAAATTAGGCAGTAGTGATGGTGTTTTGGATAAATGGAACCGTGTTTAGTGGTTCAAGCAAGGAGGGGTAGAGAGAGATGAGGGAAGAAGAGGTAGGTGTCTGTTGTGCCAGCCCCTCCCTTGTCTCACTCTTCCTTGCCAAATCCTGAGGCCCCGGGGAAAGACTCTGCACCCCCGGGGTTAGAGTGCGCACCCAGCCTTACACAAACTTTTCTGTCTTCTCCCCTGCCAGAGATGGTCCCTGTGACCCGGGAAGAGCCGCCAGCAGCTAGCCTTCCTGGAGGCCCCTTCCCTCCCCCTGAAGATGCCTCCACACCGTTCCCCATCCCACGCACCTCCAGCCTGGCTCGGGCCAAGAGGCCATCTGTCTCCTTCGCTGAAGGCACTAAGTTTGCACCACAGAATGGCCGAAACTCTGGGGATCTCTCCAGCCCTGTACGAAAACCCAAGAGACTCTCCAGAGGTGCGCATTCGCGTCCTGAAGGGCAGGAGGCTGAGGAGTCCGCAAGCCCCGAGCAAGCAAACGCACAGGAGGATGTTCCTACCCCCGCAAGCCCCGGAGGAGATGCTGCCACTAGTCCCCAACACCCACCTGGTAGCCAGACAGTAGCCGAGTGTGTGGAAAGCACCGATGGCAGCGTCCAGGAGAGCTCGGACTCTGTGGCTACAATCTATATGCTAGCAGGGACACCCCAGAAACCTGACAGCCCCGTCTGGTCTGTCTTTCGTCGTTTGGGAAACTGCCAGAAAGATCAGGCAGCACCCAAGGTCAAGAGCGCCATCCCTAAGCCTTTACGCCGATCTCTGGGTCGGAACCTGGGCAGCACGGGGCTGCCCCAGAGCTCTGGCTCAGCTCCAGGTGCCACGCTTTCTGCGGCCACGGAGTCCACGGCAATTAGGCCGGAGGAAGCATCCAAAGGTCTGGGAGATGGCACTGAGAGCTTAGGGACGGTCCAGGAGCCAGTGGCTGCAAACAGTTCCCCGGAACAGGGTTCCCCGAAGCAGGCCGAGGAGAAAGAACAAGGGGAGCCCCTATATGAGAATGTCGTGCCCATGTCAGGGCCACCACAGCACTGAGGACCTTGAATTTGGTGAGTGGGAAGACTGGATGGGAATGGGGGCACAGGGATATGCTGAAATTTCCATGGACCGGATCAGGCTTTATGCTGGAAAATGATGCCAAACCTGCGGAAACTGCCCTGGAAAGGCAAGGGTTAGAGGCCACCTGGCTGTGGGTCGGCCCTGGCAGTGTCCCCAGATAGGCCTAGAAGGCCTGGGTAGAGACCCTGTAGACCTGGGTCAGAGGAAGGAGGGGATGGCAACAGGACTTTTCCTCTGCTGCTCTGGACTCTGTCCCGAGACTGTTCTTTCCATCACTTTAAAAACATTTATTTTGGGTGCTGAAGAGATGGCTCAGTGGTTGAAATCGCCCGCCTGTTCTTCCAAAGGTCCTGCATTCAATTCCCAGCAACAACATGGTGGCTCACAACCATCTATAGTGTGATCTGATGCCCTTTTCTGGCATGCAGGCAGAGTACATAATAAAAATAAATCTTAAAAAACAAAACAAGCCGGGTGTGGTGGCGCGCACCTTTAATCCGAGCACTCGGGAGGCAGAGGCATGTGGATCGCTGTAAGTTCGAGGCCAGCCTGGTCTACAAAACGAGTTCAGGACAGCCAAGGCTAACACAGGGAGACCCTGTCTCGAAAAACCAAAAAAAAAAAAAGCACTTGGGAGGCAGAGGCAGGTGAATCTCTGTGAGTTCGAGGCCAGCCTGGTCTACAAAGTGAGTCCAGGATAGTCAAGGCTACCCAGAGAAACCCTGTCTCGAAAAACCTAAATAAATAAATAAATAAATAAATAAAACATTAATTTTTTTCTGAAATGGAAAACAACCTAAATGTTTGGTGATAAAGACTGATTAAGGAAACATTTCTCCTATAAAATTAATCAATCTGAGGGGAAAGTATGTGCCACAACATGCCTGTGGAGGTGAGTGGCCAGCTCTTGGGAGTTCCTTCCTGTCACCTGGGGATGGCACCCACGCCTGTGACCCAAGCACTTCTAACCATTGGGCGCTGCTAACCATTGGGCACTTCCTTTTTTAAAATATATTTTATTCATATTACATCTCAGTTGTTATCTCATCCCTTGTATCCTCCCATTCCTCCCTCCCATTTTCCCCTTACTCCTCTCCTCTATGACTGTGACTGAGGGGGACCTCCTCCCCCTGTATCTGCTCATAGGGTATCAAGTCTCTTCTTGCCATTGGGCGCTGCTAACCACTGGGCAGCCTCACTAGCCATCCTTTTGTGAGACAGGGTCTCTCTCACAGCCCAGGCTGGTCTCAAACTTGCTCTGTGGCTGAGAACGCCCTTGAGTTGATGCTCCTCTGTTTCCCAGTGCTGGCTTGGAGGACCTGTGATGTCTGGTTTTACAGGGCTTCATGCACGGTAGGTAAGCATGCTACCAAGTGAACTACACACCAGCCCAACGGAATAGATATTTCTTTTTTTTTTTTTTAATATTTTTATTTAATTTTAATTTATGTACATTGGTGTGAGGATGTCAGATCTTGGAGTTACAGACAGTTATGAGATGCCATGTAGGTGCTGGGAATTGAACCTGGGACCTTTGGAAAAGCAGACAGTGCTCTTAACCCCTGAGCCAACTCTCCAGCGGAATAGATATTTCTTACAGCTGGTTTCTCTACACAGTGGTGGCTAAGTATATTATTAAAAAGTATCTGCTACGTAGGTAATGTTTGCTGGGGAGATGGCTCAGTGGGGAAGAGCGCTGAGCTGCTGTTCTAGCGGACACGAGTTTGATTCCTAGCACCCACAAGGTGGCTTACACCCTGGTCTCTGAGGACCCAGGCATGAAATAGCTTACAGACCACACATGCATACAAAGCACATGTATATGTGAAATACAATTAAAAAATTTAAAACCTGAGATGCGAGAGAATAAAGTAAGTAGCCAATAGGAGGCCCTGCATCGTTTCTGTTCTTGTATGGCTGTCTTTTCCGTTCAGTGCTAGAGACTGGGCCTGGGCCCAGGGTCTCACTTGTGTTAAGCATTTGCTCTACTGCCAAACTAAGTCACTGATCCCAACTTCTCTTTACATTTTTTTCACTTGAAATTAAAGACAGAGAGAGAGAGAGAGAGAGAGAGAGAGAGAGAGAGAGAGAGAGAGAGAGGGGGAGAGAGAGAGAGAAGCACTGGTGGTACACACCTTTGATCCCAGCATTTGGGGAGCAGAGGCAGGTGGATCTCTGAGCTGGAGGCTAGCCTGATCTACAGAGTGACATCCAGGGCTACTCAGAGAAACACCATCTCAAAAGCCCCCCCTCCCAAAATTTAAGATGTATTATTTATGTATTATGAGTTTTGTCTGCACATGTCTGTTCCTGCGTATGTGCCTGGTGCCCTCAGAGGTCAGAAGATGGCAGTGGACTTCTTGGAACTGGAGTTACAGACAGTTGTGAGGCACCCTGTGGGTGCTGGGAATCAGATCCTGTGTCCTCTACAAGGACAAGTGCGCTTGACCATGGAGCCATCTCTCTGGACCTTCTCTGTCTCTCTGTGACCTTCCATCCTGTGCGTGCATCCTTTCCAGTGCATTTCTGTGGAGCTTAAAGAACAGTTATTGGATACGGGTTCTCTCTTGCTACCTTGTGGATCCCAGGGACGGAGCTCAGGTCATGAGGCTTTTGGGCACCAAACCACTTGGTCAGTCTCACTTAAAAAAAAAAAAAATAAATAAAATAAAATAAACTTTCTGGCTGGGCCTTTAATCCCAGCACTCGGGAGGCAGAGGCAGGTGGATCACTGTGAGTTCAAGACCGTCCTGGTCTATAAAGTGAGTCCAGACAGCCAAGGTTACACAGAGAAACCTTGTCTTGAAACAAACAAAGATAAAGAAAAAAAATCATGGGGCTGGAGAGATGGCTTAGAGGTTAAGAGCACTGCATGCTCTTCCAAAGATCCTGAGTTCAATTCCCAGCAACCACATGGTGGCTCACAGCCATCTATAATGAGATCTGCTGCCCTCTGCAGGTGTGCAGGTGTGCATGCAGGTAGAACAGTATATACATAATAAATACATAAGTCTTTTTTAAAAAATCATTTGCTGTTTTTGAGGAGCTTCTCATCTTCTGGGCAATTCAGCAAGCTCACTCCAGTTCTAGGCAAGCTGCTGCCCTCTTCTGGCCTCCATGGGTAATTCATGTTGTAGTGCTTCGTTTTCTGAGACAGGGTTTCTCTGTGGTGCTTATTTCAGATTCACCAAAAGTTCTGGAAGTCTAGCTTGGGCACACCTTACTTAAAAAAAAAAAAAGTTTAATTCAAATGGACCTGGGTCATCTCAACGTTTACTTCTTTGGAGAAGCTGCCTAAATCCTCATTTTTTTTTTTTTTTTTTTTTTAAATCTGGAATATAGGGATAACAGCTAGATCTAGAGTGGTTATAGGGATGAGGCAGCACAGAGACTGGAAAAGCACCTAGTAAACGTTTATCTATCAATAAAAGGTGATTATCACTGATCCGACCTCATCCTTCCAGCGCCCGGTGATCGTGCGTCCTGGAACCTGGTACTCCTCGCCGCTGGCTGCTGTTTTCATCCCACACGCTCGTATTGCGCCGCCTGCTTTGAGTTTACTTTAGTATGAAGGCCTAGCGGTACCACGGACATGTCTGCCCCAAGGAGTTTGCCAGTCAGTGGGAAATGGGGGTACATTTTATAAGGCATTGCAACCAGTAGACAAAGAGAGCAAACGGCATTATAGAGAGTGGCTAGGGGAAGGCTTGGGGGGGGGGTGCTGCCCAAGAAAGGGTCCCTAGTGAGAGAAAAAGAAAGCCAGAAACCACAGCAATTCGATGGATTGGTGCATCCAGGACCACGGGGAGTCAGATGAGCAACTGAAACTTTCATCTCACAAAACAAACGGTAGAAGTCTCTACAGGATCTAGCAAGGAAGGCCAGGTTTACATTTCCCACAATTCACCGCGGTGTGGCTATGCGATGCAGAGATTACTGGGTGAGTAGTTGTGTTCCAGGGACAGAAATAAATGGGCAGATTAGATAAACAGGGTGCCAGGTTATACTGGTACAGCGGGGGTGGGGGGTGGAGAGGAGAAAAGAAGAGGGAGACCCACAGTAGATAGTCTTAACTTTGCTGTTGAAAAGCTAAGTTCACAGTGTCTAACTTCACGAGATGTTGTTGGCTCAGTGTGGTGCTGTTGATCCCAGCAACCGGAGGCAGAACAGAGGCTGGCCTGCTCACCCCCACCCCTCCAATATAGATGGTACTAAAATCTGAGGGAGAAGGGGAACACAGTTTAGAGATACGTCTGGAGAAGGTCCTCAAGCAGATGGCTCAGGGGAAAGGACGGAAGGGTTGAATATATATTGGCAGGGTGGCATGTCCAACTTGGAGCTTGTGAGATTCTGCACAGTGCTCAGGCCCCAAACCCACCGGCAAGCCTAGACCAAACCTGGACTGCTAACGAAGGCTCGGGGCACCAGGGGGCGCACTCGAGCTGAGGGAAGCTGAGCCAAGCTGCTGGGGACTCCCATAACCCTAAAAGCAAGCCGGCTCTTTTAAGTGTGGAAAATCTGAGGGGCACAGAGTGTTTTCTGAGGGTAGGCTAGTGCCTTTCGTCAGGAAGACGCAGCCGGACAGCTAAGCCTCCCGAGCCGAGGCTCCAGCCCCCCGTCCAGGCAGGTCCTCAGGGCAGTGCAGCTGTGCTGATGACACAGAAAGGACTGAGCTCTCTAGGCACCCAGCGACCTGTCACTCTCTCCAAAGCCAGACTTAGGCTAAGGTGCTTGGGGTTGCCCACAGCATGACGGGTGTAAGAGAGACTGTGCCAGCCACATGAAAGAGACATTTGGAAGACAAGGAGAGCAGGGCACACCAAGGTGACCGGCTTTAACACTGACGGGTCTCTTAAGGCATCGAGAAAAGCGGGCTCGGGATGGGGATGGTGACGTCTGGATGGAGGACCAGGGTCGTTCTGGGTTCTAGAACTAGACTACAGATCCTTAAGGGACACCGATTATGGACCAGGCAGGAGGCACCTGAGAGCAAGGACCTGGTGAATCTGGAGATCTATCGGGGATGCGGTACATGATGTTCCGATACTCGTAGACAGCTCCTGGATAGAACAACTGAGGCGAGTCAGCGAGGAACCCAGACACAAAGCCCGAGGACCGGGCGGGCAGCGGCCGCACAAAGAGTCAGCAATATCCCTCGGAGCTGGAGCATCCGGCCGTGGTTCTCGGGGCGGAGACGGAGGGTCTACACTGCGAGCCTAACGGGACGGTCCTGGAGCCCAGCTCGGTGTGGACCAAGACTCCCTGAACCACGGACCCAGGGACTTAACAAGAAAGAGGACTCCGAGGAGGGCGTGGGGCGATGCTCGCGGGGGTAGCGGGTCGAGGGGCACTTCAGTTTAACTGGGTAGAGCTGGGCTTGCCCCAGCCGACAACCCCAGCCCCCCCATTCCTCTTGTTTGTCTCCAAGTCCGGCCGGAACCGGCTTCTGCTCGCCGGGGGGCGGGCGGGTAGCTGCTGATTGGCCAACGCCTGTTTCCAGCCCCACGCAGCCAATCAACGGGCAGCAGTGTTTTTCATCTTAGGGTAGGAATAAAAGGGCTGGAAATAAAGGGGACAGAAAAGGCACCGGGCGGGCCCGATACACGTCGGTAGGAGCTGGGCGAGCTGAACTCCCGGGATCGGGGCCCCGTACGAAGGTGCGGGAACCTGAAGCTGCTCTCAGGCAGGGGTTAGAGGGAAGGTGCGGGCTTGTCAAGCGGGAAGACATCCCGCGGGAGACGTGACGAAAAAGAGCGAGGAGGAGGATGGAGGGACGGGGGTCTGCTCCCATGGAAACGGGCTAATTTCTGGGGTAACAGCCCGGTAAGCGGGTCGCGCGGCTGGCTCGCGCCGCCGGTTTGAACCGGCTTCGCCTCTCCCATGCGGGGTTCGCGTGGCGGTAGCGCCTAGCGACCTAGACACTGACCAATGGCGCGGCAGTTCCTGTGCGGTCCCGCCAATGAATGCGCCGTGGGCGGGCCGTTCCGGGGCTCCCGGGGCTGATCTTGTGGTTGTAAGAACGAGCTCTAGGGAAGGGTCTCGAGTGCGGGAGGGAGGGAGCCTGTCAGGGTCCCTGGGAGTGGCAGCTCTCAGGTGTGCCTCTGCTCAGGTGCCCTCACCGCCAACTGCCTCCCTTTTCGGCCCCCAGAGTAGCTACTCAGTCCTGTTTGGGGTCAGGACCAGCTCCACGTCCTTGAGCATACATTAGTCCTTTTCCAGCTGCCATGCCTCAGTTTACCTCCGAGTGATCTAAGGGAGAAGCCTCTCCACTTGGCCAGCAGGGCTCTACTGTGACCGAAGGTAGCAGTACTAGCCAGCCGCGGGTTCGGGATGGCCCAGGTCCTGCACAGGGCTAGGGTTCGCTTCTGCGGCGGCGTGCACCCATAGCTTGGGCTGCAGGGGGCTGACAGGCTGGCCGCTGTACGCCAGCGGCCGCACGGGTTGGGTAGAGCCACCGCTGAACCCGAGGTCTGTGCGCAGGTGTCCTGCAGAGCCGGAGCTCGGCCGCCGCTGCTGCCGCACCGCACCATGGCGCCCACCCTGGCCACTGCCCATCGGCGCCGCTGGTGGATGGCCTGCACGGCCGTGGTGGAAAACCTCCTCTTCTCGGCAGTGCTCCTGGGCTGGGGCTCGCTCCTCATCATGCTCAAGTCGGAGGGCTTTTACTCCTACCTGTGTACGAAGCCAGGTGAGATGGGCGCCCTTGTCGGGGGTGGAGGGGGCAGGTTCCTACAGTGGGTCTTTGGGAGAGAGCGGATGGTGGTGACGATCTAAGCTAGCGATGCCCGCTTGTTGCACAGCGCCGCCTCCGAGTGCCAAAAGGCCCATCTGATTGTCTCTGGGTGCAAATCATTACCATCGTCCCTGTTTGTGGATGGAGAAACTGAGGCTGAGACAGTCCTCCTCCCCCCTCCCCCAAGCTTCAGACTAATAGACTCAGAACCCTTGCGTGCACTCAGGGACATTGCTGGCCTCCTGGCCTTCCAGGGCCTGCAGAATCGCTTGTCTTGCAGTAAATGCGTAAGAAAGAGGAACTTGATTCAAAGGCCGGGGTGCAGCAAGAGAGAGGAAGTGGCTTCGCCTCCACCCGAAGGAAGGCTCATCATGTTTTTAAGTCAGGCCATTTTGGAGTCTCCTTAAAGGCTTGCCAAGATAGAATTTCTTGTCTATTTTTTGCTGCCTTATGATTCTCCAAAGGCCATTTCCTCTTCTGAACTGTGAGAACATCTTAGTGGCTTCCAAATCATAGTAGGGAGGAAGAGGAAGGGGACAGTAAGGAACAGCACGCTTGGTCAACGTTTGGAAGGCAGGCTGAGGATGGCCTCACCCCCCACCCCCCCCCCACCCCCACCCTTCTTTCTTACATTCCTGTCTCCCCATCCTGGTTGCTGCAGCTCAGCAGTGTCATCAGGAGGGCCCAGTCAGCTACCAAACTCTCCCCCATTTCTTAGGCATCCTCGGTTTAAAAAAAAAAAAAAAAAAGAGCCTCCTGTCTTTGCTGTGGCCCACCTGTACTTCAGTTCTCTGATGAAGCCGGCCCAGAGTGGACTCCTCAGGTCATTGCTAGCATGACTTTTTATTTCTAGAGTCCTTTGGTTTATTTTTTTTTACTTAAAATTTTTCTTACATTTATTTGCTTGTTTATTGGGGGGTGGCGCAGAGCATTGTGTGGGAGCCGAGGTCAGCTTCTGATTGTGGGTTCTCTTCTTCTGCCACGCAAATTTGTGAGGTAGAACTCTGGTTGGCAAACTCGGTGGCAAGCGTTTTAACTCCGAGTGCCACCTCTAAAAGTGTCTTATTTGTTTGTTTTATTTATTTATTTTCAAGACAGGGTTTTTCTGTGTAGCCCTGTCTGTTCTGGAACTCACTCTGTAGACCAGGCTGGCCTCCAACTCAGAGATCCACCTGCCTCTGCCTCCCAGCATCAAAGACTTGCACCACCACTGTGGGGGCCCCAAAGATGTTGTTATTGTTTGTTTGTCTTTTATACTTGAGACAGGGCCTTGTTCTGTAGCCCAGGACAGCCTTTAATCTGTAATCCTTGCGTCTCATTCTCCAGAGTGTTGCGACGGCAAGCCTGTGCTACCTAACCCAGCTTCTTATTCTTAGCAGGAAGAGAAGTCTTTGGACCCACTGCCAGTACCTCTGAGTCAGCCTTTGTTTCCCTTCTCTGCTCTGGGCAGAGGATCCTTAGTGTACAGAGCTTAGCCAGAGAGGAGACAGGGAGGGAACTCAAAGGCCACCTGGGAGAAGGCAGAAAGTCTATCATTTATAATCAACCTTTAGCCTTTAGCACTGAAAAATATTTCCTAATAGCCTAAGGGTTCTTGGCAGATCTTTCCCTACATCAGCAAGAAATCTTGAGAGATGGGAGAGTCAGACCTTGTTCCCTGACCAAGCTTTCTGTTTTGCTTCAGAGATGTGAGGAGATTAAAGGCCCTTCTCAAAGGGACAGGTAGGAGCAGTTGGCTCTTTCTCCCTTTGTTACAGAATACACCAGGGTGGGAGGTTGAGTTTAAAACACAGAAAGAACTTTTTTAAAAAGTCATCAACCCCAGACAAAACCTTTAGCCAGGTGATGGTGGTGCACGCCTTTAATCCCAGCACTTGGGAGGCTGAGGCAGGTGGATCGCTATGAGTTCGAGGCCAGCCTGGTCTACAAAGTGAGTCCAGGAAAGCCAGGGCTACACAGAGAAACCCTGTCTCGAAAAACAAATACAAACAAACAAACAAAAAACCCTTTAGTAGTGTCTCACCCAGACCAGAGGTCTGCTGCGCTCAGATTTTCTTCTTTTCTTCCGTTTCTTTTTCTCTTTCTTTTTTTTTTTAAGAAAGATTTTTTCATGTTTAATACTTTGTTTGCACTTTATATACATTGGTGTTT
The DNA here is from genome assembly GCF_903995435.1 of Acomys russatus. Taxonomy (NCBI): domain Eukaryota; kingdom Metazoa; phylum Chordata; class Mammalia; order Rodentia; family Muridae; genus Acomys; species Acomys russatus. Next base: position 2,448,157 of record NC_067152.1, read on the forward strand.
TGCCTGCACGTATGTCTGTGTGAGGGTGTCAGATCCCCTGGAACAGGAGTTATAGACAGTTGTGACCTGCCATGTGGGTGCTGGGAATTGAACTTGGGTCCTCTGAAAGAGCAGCCAGTGCTCTTAACTGCTGAGCCATCTCTCCAGCCCCAAAGATAGACTCCTTAGCTGGCCGTGTTGGCTCAATACTTGTTTTATTTTGGGTTTTAGTTTTTTGAGACAGGGTTTCCCTGTATAGCCTTGGCTGTCCTGAACTCACTTTGTAGACCAGGCTGGCCTTGAACTAACAGAGATCCACTTGCCTCTGCTGCCCTGAATGTTGGGATTACAGGCATGTGCCACCGTGCCTGGCTTCTCTTCCTTCCTTCCTTCCTTCCTTCCTTCCTTCCTTCCTTTCTTCCCCTGACTCATGGTGCTGGTGATGTCACATTGTCCACTTACACAATCTCTCAGATGGTACAGGCACCATGAGGTCGGAAATTGCTTTCCCAAGGAAACCTTGTCTTCTTCCTTCCTTTGGGTGAGAGGCGTGCAGGGATTGTGCCAGCACAGCACTGCTTTGGTATTTAAGCCCCGGAGAGACTTGACAGGTCACTCCTACAAACCAAGTGAAGGGGAAGGGTCAGGGTCATGGGTTGAACATCAACTTCTTATCCCTTGCCTTTGCTCGTGTGTCTGATTTAGGTTTCTCTGATTATCTGGCAAACCCGCTGACCTAGCATCCCCAGCGGGGAAAGCCTGCTGATTCCACACAGCTTATCTTTCCAGCCTCCTTGCTTCTCGGAGTCCGGGTAACCCGTTGACTTTTGGGGCCAGACGCTTGTACGCTTCCTTGACTGGGAGTGCCTGGCAAAGTTAGGGCCAAGGTTTGCTCTGTGGCCCAACACTGTCAACCTTGGCAGATGGCTTGATTTGATGGCTGTACAGTTTTAAAGAGCCGACTGCGTACAGGGTCTCCAATCCTTGCTGTCTTTAAGGTTGATGGCATGGGTTTGCTCACCGAAGGCATTTTGCCTGAACCTGTTGATAGGTTTTCAGAACTGTGTTGGGACTCTGAGTCAGAATATGGCTACAGTTGGGGTATTGGGTTCCAGTTTGATGATGTGGGAAAAGGAAAGGAATTCCTCGCATTGCTGTGGCCCCTCAGATTGCTTTGCTTTTCCTGTCACAGGGACAGGGGCTAGGGCTTGGGAGCTGGGTCTGGACACTTCCTGAGTTTTGTATAATGCTCACCTGGTAATGGCAACTAGAGACCGCTCCTGTCCTCCTGGTATGGACGACTGGGTGTCTAGTGTGGGAAGAGTGCGCTTTTTCCAAGCTGAGTCCTTTGGTCTCTCTGTGACCACCATAGTTACCTGACGTGACCTGTTTCTTCCTTTTCTCTGTTGTTCTTTGGTGGATTTGGGGTCGTTGGTTTGGTTTGGTTTTAAGACAGGGTTTTATCATATAACTCTGGCTGGCCTGGAATTTGCCATGTCGAACAGGCTAGTTGGACCACCTGCCTCTGCCTCCTGAGTGGCTGGGGCTACAGGTGTGTCCTGCCACATCCTGGCTCGTTGGTGGGTTATGACAGGGTGTAATAGGCTAGCGGTATCTGTGAATATTGTTTCTTCTTATTTAGCTCATACATTCAGTAAGCGTTATTTTCATTTATTTGTTTTCAGATAGAGTCTCTATTATGTAGCCCTCGATGTCCCAGAACTCACTATGTAGGCTGGCTTTGAAGTGACAAGAGTTCCTCCTGCCTCTGGGATTTAAGGCCTGTACCACCATACCCGGCTTAATAAGCAGCCGTGAGGTGCTAGAGTAGGGGGTTCCTAGAAACAAGTCCATAAAGTGGGGTGGTGGTAGGAATGAGACCAGTGGGGTAACCTAATGCACAAGCCTAGAGGGTAACAGAAGGGGGCCCAGTGTGTGGGAGAGCCCGAGTAGGCTATGTCCGACACCTCACAGGGGAAGACAGACAGGGCTGGCACAGAAGGGAGACAGATGACTGGGCAGGTGGAAGGCCGGAAGGAAGCCAGGGAGGCAGAGGCCTGCCAGAACCCAGCGAAGCTCTCAGGCGCTTGTGGACAGTTGAGGGCTTGCCACAGGCCTGGTGTGGGTCGAGTGAGGACTGCAAAGATGGAAGCCTCTGTGGCCCCTGCAGAGTTCAGCCTAGCCCCAGACGTGAAGACAGACCCCCATCTGTGTGTACATATGCATGCTGTCATATTTATGGACACGTGTGCCAAGCTCCACCCCCCCCCCCCCCCACCCCCCCCCCCCATACCAGACAGAGTTTCTCTGTGTAGCCCTGGCCTTCCTAGAACTTACTCTGTAGACCAGGCTGGCCTCGAACTCTCAGAGATCTGCCTGCCTTTGCCTCTGCCTCTGAGTGCTGGGCTTAAGGGCGTGCACCACCGCCATCCTCTCCACTGTCCACTTGTTAGAAATTATTTGTTTTTCAAAACAGGGTCTCTCTCTGTAGCCTTGGCTGTCATGGGCTCGCTCTGTAAACCAGGCTGGCCTTGAACTCACAGCCATCTGCCTGCCTCTGCCCCCCAGGTGCTAGAATTAATTAAAGGCTTGTGCCACCATACCTGGCTCTACCGTCCACTTTTATTTATTGAGGCTCAGTGACAGCACTGAGCTCAGTGTTCACAGCTCACTGGGGATCAGTGAGCACTTTACTCCCCGCCCTGACCCGAGAGGACCTCTCAATGCTGACAGCAAGAAGCAAGAGGGCAGAGGGACTGCTGTCCCCTGGGAAAGACGCCACACCAGGCAGCCTTGAGATGTGGACAGGGAGAATTCAAGGGCTTACCTGTGGCTCTTATCCATACCTACAAGCCAATGATAAAGTTGGAAAACTTTAGACTTTTATTGCTTATGACTGTCTTAGAGCGTGACTGTATTTCCTTTGAGACACGTTCTTACTATATAGCTCAGGCTAGCCTTGAACTTAGGGTTCTCTTGACTCATCTTTCTTTCTTTCTTTCTTTCTTATTTTTCTTTTTCTTTCTTTTTTTTTTTTTTTTTTTTTTAGGTTTTTTTCCGAGACAAGGTTTCTCTGTGTAACAGTCGTGGCTGTCCTGGACTCACTTTTGTAGACAAGGCTGGCCTTGACTCACAGTGATCTGCCTGCCTCTGCCTCCCGAGGGCTGGGATTAAAGGCGTGCACCACCTCACCTGGCTGCCCCTAGTATATTTTGAATTCAGAAAAATTGCAGAAGAAATAGTAAAAGGGCTGAACGGTTGTACCCACAGCCTCAAAAACATGTCACAAAGAATACCCTTAGCTGTCACCACCACCCTCTCACCCTTCTCATGACCTGATTTCCCTCCCTGACATCTGTCAGCCTATTTTATCTTAGTGTCTGTCTCATGAAGGTCCTGTCTGCTTGGGTTGGCTTTCCGTGGCTTTGTGGGAGAGCAGTGGGACAGCCCCATTCTCCCTAGGCGATAGGAAGAGCCTCTGGTGCTGCCCAGCTTTTTCCCAGCTTTGTTCTCTCAGCCTTCCAGACTGCCTCTAAGCTACAAGGACAGCACAAGCAGAGTCCCTAGCCCTGACAGGCTCCACGAGGCTTTTCACAAGGCCCTCACCTGCTCTGAAATTCCACATGGAATATGGGGTCAGAGTGAGAGGGTGCTTGGCTGCCTGAGGAAAGACCCCTAATGAACAGCTGGTCAGCGCTCACAGGCTGTCAGCAGGGGGTGGCCGCTGCTGCCGGGACCTCGGTGAGAGGGCCCAGTGGTACTGACTGTGTCCTGCCTCCTGCTGGCTCTGTGGTTTAGGCGACCTCTCACCCACATCTCCCCTGCGCTGGCCTGACTTGCGGCTTCCTGTTGCCGGATAGACTAAGGATGAGAGAGAGGCAGGAGATGCTGAGGCAGGTACCCTCAGGAGGCCTGGCCCGGGGCTCAGCACCACGGAGGGGAGGAGCTCAGTCACCAGCCACAGCCTGAGAAAAGGCTGCCGAGGAACTTAGAGGCCTTAGAGGCCGTCTCCATCTGTGTGCCTCTGTGTTCCCTCTGCGCCATGGGGAGGTGTGCTGGAGTTCCCCATTCTCTTTGTTTGCCTGGGGTGAGGGGAGGACTCTCTCTGACCCTAGTGAAGCCAAGGGGAGCCCTGAGTCCGGTCACAGAACCCTCTTGCCTCCTCTGCCTTCACTGTTAAGATTTTTGTTTGTGAGTGGAGCCAACAATACAGGGCATTGTCCTCCCGTCCTGGGCCTGGCAGCCCTAGGCCTGTTCTCAGCATACTCTGGCACTCCACTTTATCCTCTGTCTTCTTGCTTGTGTTGTCGTCTCCACCCCCCCCACTGCCCCCCTCCCCCACAGGCCTGGCCCAGGCTGCTGCTCCGTGCTGGAGGCACCTGTTTAATAAACAGGTGCAGGCGAGACCCAAACAGGCTGGCCTGAGCTGGGTTGGCAATGGCTACACTCTTGGCTGAGCAGGGGACACCTTGGGGACCTCACACTTCCTAGTGCTCGTCCCTTTGCTGGCTTTCTGTGGCTGAGAGGGAAAAGGAAAGTCACGGACAGCCTGGGTATGAATGGGTATCTACTGGGACCAGGAAGATTTGTGTGGCCTGTTTATTGTTAACAGAAGTCCAGACTCCCTGAGGGTTCAGTTTCCTCCCCATGTAAGGGACACTCAAGCTCCCCAGACAGAGAAAAGAATGTTATTTGGAGCCGGGCATAGTGACGCACGCCTTTAATACCAGCACTTGCGAGGCAGAGGCAGCCGGATCACTGTCAGTTCGAGGCCAGCCTGGTCTAAAAGCAGGTCCAGGATAGTCAAGGGTACACAGAGAAAGTCTGTGTCGAAAAACCAAATAAATAAATAACCAAAAAAAAAAAAAAAAAAAAAACCAGAAAAAAGCTGTTTGATCCCCTAACTCCAAGGTCATTTGCTCCTAGACATCACCTCCTGGAGGCAGGTGAGCAGAGAGAGTTGATGGGGATTTAAGAGCAGATACTGGTGGCTTGAAGTATTGGTCCCTGCTCCTGGCTGTAGCTGTTCTAGCAGCAGTGAAGGAAGGATGGACGACAGCCCTCCCTTCCAGCCCAGCCCCTCTCCTCAGATGCCTCGTGTCGAGTTGAAGACCAAACAGATCATCAGGCTTCAGATGTTCGGCCGCATGTGCTCACTTCCACCATGTCAGGAGGCTGTGAGGGCCTTGGGGCTGATTTTTTATTTTATTTTATTTTGGTTTTTCGAGGCAGGGTTTCTCTGTGTAGCCTTTGGCTGTCCTGGACTCGCTTTGTAGAGGTTGGCCTCGAACGGGGTTTGAATTTTGAAAATTATATTTAGCTATTTGTATGTGTGTGTCTGTGTATGTGTGTCTGAGTACGCATGAGGCACAGTGTACATGTGGAAGTGAGAAAACAGCTTGTAGGAGTTGGTTCGTTGCTTCGACCATATGAGTCCTAGGGATGGATCAAACTTGAGCTGTCAGGCTCGGTATCTGCTGAGCCATCTCACCAGCCCATCTTAGGATTAAAAAAAATTTTTTTAAGATTGATTTATTTTATGTGTATAAATGTTTTGCCTAAATGTGTTTATGTGCAGTACATGTGTGCCTGGTGCCACTGGCGGTCAGAAGACAGCACTGGCTCCTCTAGTGCTAGAATTTCAGCGCTTACAGGCCACCACGTGGGAACTGAGCCTAAGTCCTCTGTAAGAGCAACAAGTGCTCTAACCACTGAGCCATCTCTCCAGCCCCTAAGACTTTATTTTTATTAACCTGCAATGCTGAGAATTGAACCCGCGACCTGGGGCTGTACCCAGCCAGTGCCTCAGGATTTTGCCTTCTATCTCTTGATGAGAAGAGTCATGGAAGCCGGGCATGGTGGCACACTTGGGAGGCAGAGGCAGCGCAAATCCCTGAGTTTGAGGCCAACCTAGTCTATAATGTAAGTTCCAGGACAGCCCTCTCGGAAAAGCAGAAAAAGAGAAAGGAACAGTGGGAGAGAGTGCCTTTTAATAGGCTGCACCAGCCTTGTGCCCTGCCCCCCTAAAAAAACCCCCAAAAACCCAAAAAATAATAAAAACAACCCTTCCTCCCCTGTTCCACCTTCTTGAGTGGAAATAACTGACTCCAGACCCTGTGTGGTCAGGTCTCTCATGCTGGCGTGCCCTCCCTCCACCTGTCCACTCGGTCTTATCTGTGCTGCCTGGTTCATACCTGTGTGATTGCCTGGAAGAAGTGCTCCTAAGCTGGGTGGAGGCCCTGTCCGCCTCCTTCAGGTCCAGTTCCTGTTCCGCTGGCTGGGCTGACACCCGAAACCAGCCTCCTTGTTTCCAGGAACTGCCTCACACCTGCCAGCGGCCACAACAGCACGTGGGACCAGTGGGCTCAGAGGCCCCTGCTTGCCGTGTGTTTGGTTGTCAGCGTGGAAGGTGACGTGGAGTGGGGATTGAAAGTGGCAGGAGCGGGTTTTGTTCGTGTGGGTTCAGGGTGTTAACTTGCGGCTCTGATCTCCCTAAGTCCTTCTGTCTTCGGCTTGGTTCTGCGCATCCTATTTCCTTTCCCTTCTTGATCCCTTTGGCCACTGGGATCTGATTCATCCTTTCCACTCATTCAGTAAACAGCTCCGGTGGCCAGGGCCCACTGAGAGACCGCTACACAGTAGCCAGAAGACTGTCCCTAGCCTCAGGCTCAGCCCAGGCACCCCTAAACCCACAGCTCATGCTGTGACTCGTTGATAACAGCACTGTGTTCCTTGGCACGGTGAGAAGCTGCTGTTCCATTGAACCACCCCCATCCTGAGCCCCACAATAACAGTACTTACTTACCACACACTTTGCATGCCCGTTGCGAGTTCTAGAATGTTTTTTCTCAACGATTGTCCCCAAAGCTCTAGAGGTACACTGTAATCAGACTCTGTCTAGCTCTAGCAAAGCAAGTGCAAGTCACATTCCAAGGTTATACAAGACGGAGCAGGAGAAGGGAACTTAGAATCCAGAGGCGGGTCAGCCACTGTCGCCTCTGTGTGCCCCTAGCAGGGCTCTTGGGTCAGAAGAGGTAGGCATATGCCACTAGTCACCCCAAGTGCTTCTTCCAGTTACCTTGGGTGGCTGCGAGAGGGCCCCCCGCCCCCCCCCCCACAGGCTTTGTACACCTCGAGGGCGGCAGCTGGGAGGCCGGCAGTTAACCTGGGGAAGAGTTTCCTTGGCTCTTTGATGGCACCTCAAAGTGAATATGAACGCTTGCTTCTGCAGGAGTAGTTTGCATCACTTAAAGGAGTGGTCCCAGCAAGGAGGGTTCCTCAATGCCATCCCCAGCTGGCCCCCACCCTCTCTCCTGCCAGCACTGTCCTTTTGTGCAGTTTTCACTGTGGGTGAACTTTGGAGGGGGTTCATATGCATGCAGGTGTGGCTGACACAACAGGCGGTGGGTGTCGTCAAGGGAGGTGGGTGGCCATCAACAAACACAGTGACTCCAGTAAGAGGGGTAAGAGAGGTGCGTCTCTGTAAATGAAAGAAAATAGCTCCTGTGCTCTTAAGGAGACGAAAACTCGAGCTGGGAGCGTAGCTAAGTGGTAGGTGGCTTGCCTTATATACATGTGGGCCTGAATTTAATGTCCAGGATCTCAAAAACAGACCGGGATCTCCAACCCTTTTTTTTTTTTTTTTTTTTTTTTTTTTTTTTGGTTCTGAGTAGCAGTACATGGTGTTGGGAGGCCTGGAAATTCTACGGTGGGAGACGTCATATGCCACATGCAGTGGTCCAGAAGCACGGGGCCATTCAGTTTGCAGCCTGTCTTTCCCAAGTCCTCTTCCACATTGGCTGCTTGTGGTTATGTTTGAGACAGCCTGGGCCTCCACAGCTAAGGCTGGACCCTGAGCTATGGACACTGTGATTGGGTGTAGGGTATAGAATACTGTAGAATGCAAATCACTTTTTAACTAACTAATTAATTAATTTTTGGAGACCGTGTCTCTGTGTAGAGTTGGCTGTCCTTTTTTTTTTTTTTTTTTTTTTGAGTTGGCTGTCCTTGAACTCACAGAAATCCATCTGCCTCTGCCTCCCAAGTGCTGAGATTAAAGATATGGGCTGCTAGCCGGGCGTGGTGGCACACGCCTTTAATCCCAGCACTCGGGAGGCAGAGGTAGGTGGATCGCTGTGAGTTCGAGGCCAGCCTGGTCTACAAAGTGAGTCCAGGATGGCCAAGGCTACACAGAGAAACCCTGTCTCGAAAAAACAAAAAAAAAAAAAAAAAAAAAAAAAAAAAAAAAAAAAAAAAGATATGGGCTGCTGCCTCCTGGGGAATCATATTTTTGAGATGAGGTCTCACTCTGAAGCCCAGGTGGCCTTGTGTATGTGTGTGAGTGTGCTCATGCCCACTGCATACATGTATGTGCACATGTGCATGTTTGCACATAAGCATGTAGAGACATCCCTAGGCGTTGTTTCTTTAGGAGCTATCCACCTTGGGTTTCTTGTTTTTTAATTATTTATTTATTTTTTGCAGTAGGGTTTCTCACTAACCTAGAGTTTGCCAAGTAGGTTAGACTGACTGAACTGACCATTAAGCCCCAAGGATCCATCTTTCTCTGCCTCCCCCATTTGACACCATACCCAAGTTTCCTTCCTTCCTTCCTTCCTTCCTTTATTTGGTTTTTCAAGACAAGGTTTCTCTGTGAAACAGAAGCCTGGCTGTCCTGGACTCAGTTTGTAGACCAGCCTGGCCTCGAACTCAGAGATCTGCCTGCCTCTGCCTCCCGAGTGCTGATGTAAAGAAGTGCTGTGCCTGTGTACACAGCTTCTGCGCTGCTTTATTACATTTATTTAATGTGTGTGTGCGCACATGAGTGCGCATGTTCCCGGCATGCAAATCACAGGACACAAGCAGAAGTCAGCACAGTCTCTGGGAGTGATCCTCACCTTCTGTCACGTGGGTCCTGGGGATGCAGTTCGGCTCGTCAGACTTGGTGGCAGGTGCCTTTACCTGCTGAGCCATCGTGTCCCACTCACCCTTTTGACACAGGGTCTCTTGTGGTCTAGACTGCCCTCCGACTCCTTATCTGTCTGTGGGTGACTCTGAGCCCCTGATCTTCCTTCATCGGCCTCCCCTGTGCTTAGATTGTAGGCATCTGCCATCACGCTAGATTGGGAACCTTAATCTGGGACGGAAGGTGTGTGTCAAGGAACACAGGGAGCCCTCGAGGTTGTGGGCAGCGTCTTTGCTGAGGAGTGGCTCTCTCTATTGGATTCGTTGCCTGCTCTGTGCTTTCTACAGATGTTGCAAACATCTGCATTATTACTACAGGGGCTCTGGGAAGAACAAAACACATCTTGCCAGTTGCTGTGAGCCTTGCGGCGCACAGAGCAAGCTTTGGCTTTCTCGGTGGTGTAATTCTGAAGGTGCATCTGCCGCTTGAGTCTTTGGGGATGCCTACCATGTGCTCTTTCTTTCCCCACACAGAGAATGTCAGCAATGGCACAGTTGGGAGCACCGCGGAGCCAGAGCAGGAGGAGGTGATCCTGGTGAACGGCTGGCTCAGCTGCAAGGCCCAGGATGAGATTCTAAATCTGGCGTTCACCGTGGGCTCCTTCCTGCTCAGTGCCATCACCCTGCCCCTGGGCATCATCATGGACAAGTATGGTCCAAGGAAGCTCAGGCTGCTGGGCAGGTCAGTACGGGTTCCTTGAGGCGACAGGGGGATAGGTGATACCTTGTGCTGCATTCCCTGCTGTAGGGAGTCTTGGAATGTGTTAGCAGGTGCACCATGAGGCTCTCTAAATGCCTGCCTGGGGCAGGGTTACTACTACTATCTGGCACAGAATCGGTAGACGCTGTGATCCTCACTGTTTCTGCGTGCACTTCTGCATGCAAGCTGCAGGACTCCCACCCGTCTGGGAGGCCCTGAGCTTGTTCGGCTTTTAACATTAGCCTTTGGGGCCATTAATTGGCCCTTCAGGGAAAGATACTTGCCACCAAGCCTGATGACCTCAGTTCTGTCCTCGCTAGAGAACTGACTCCTGAAAGTTGCTTGCTGACCACTGTTCTCGTGCCGTGTGAGATGGACACACACTAAGTAAAATAAGCAGAATAGAGCATTGGTTTCCAAAGACTTCTGGCCTTATACTTCCTCCAGAAAAAGAAAAGTTTTGAACATATATAAATATATGCAAATGTAAATTAGATATACATATGTCATTCTTCCTCCTCGTGTGTGTGTGTGTGTGTGGGGATGAGTGTTGCTGCACATTAAACTCTGCCATATGTGTGCTGGGCAAAGTGTTCTTTCTACACCTAAACTATGGCCCACAGATGGCTTTTTTTTGTTTTGTTTTGTTTTTTGAGACAGGGTGTCTCTGTGTAGCCTTGGCTGTCCTGGACTCACTTTGTAGACCAGGCTGGCCTTGAACTCACAGCGATCCACATGCCTCTGCCTCTCGAGTGCTCTACCACCCCTGGCCCTCACAGATGGCATTCTTTTGTTGTTGTTTGTTTTGTTTTGTTTTTCGAGGCAGGGTTTCTCTGTATAACCTTGGCTGTCCCAGACTCGCTTTGTAGACCAGGCATTAAGTGCTTTAAATATAAAGGCTGTGGATGAGGCTCAGGCTCAGTGGGAGAGTGCCTACCAAACCTGTGCATGGCCCTGGGTTCTACCGCCAGCAAAACAAAACAAAACAAAACAAAAACAAAAACAAAAAACCTGAGTAAAGTTAATTAATTAATTAAAATGAATGAAGGTTTTTGTTTTGGTGTGTGTGTGTGTGTGTGTGTGTGTGTGTGTGTGTGTGTGTGTTTGCAGACAGATTTTCTCTAAGTACTCCCTGGTAGTCTTGGCACTCCCTCTGGCCTTGAACTAAGAGATCTGCCTGGCTCAGCTTCCTGAGTGCTGGGACTAAAGGCGTGTGCCACCACAGCCTGGCAAAAATGAATGACATCTTAACAATTATGAAATGCGGCTGAGGATGCAGCTCAGAGGTGGCACTCACGTAGCATACAAAAGACCCACAGCGCAGTTCTCAGCACTGGAAACAGTGCTAATGGGCCAGCGTCCTGCATAGTCCTGCAGCCCCCCTGAGGCACTTCCCGGGTTGCCGTAGAACTGTTAATTAACACGGATAAACATCCCAAAGCGACAATAAAGACCCACACACAGCTCTGCACTAATAGCAGCGGATGGCGTAGTGTAAACCGTACACTCTCTGTTTGGTTTTAGTGCCTGCTTCGCCGTCTCCTGCTTGCTGATTGCATATGGAGCGAGCAGCCCAGACTGTGAGTATGCTTTTTCTTCCTGCCCCCCACTGAGGGAAGATCCATTATCCACAGATGCTCATTGGCCCACCTGTCTTGGGTGGTGGTGGTGGTGGTGGTGGTGTTGTGTGTTAGTTATAGCTACACTAGGCTTGATGTCACCAAGAGGATTACCTGTTGCTGGCCGGCTCCTCACTAATCTCATGGGTGGCTGTGGCAGCTTTCTGCCAGTCTGTTGCCTAGGATTTAGCTCTTTCAAATGCATGGCTACTAAGAATAATCATCTCAAGCAAACATGTGAGACGTGTTCCCAGGGCATGTGAGGCTTCTAGTGGTAGCATCATTGGTGCCACGTGAAAACAAGGTTTATCTATCAGGCCATCTACTGGACATGGCTTTCCATGGTGCAGAAATGGTAGGCTGAGCCATCTCCTTCTCCTCCTGCTCCTCCCCCTCTTCTTCTTTTTCATTCAGTTTGGGGAATTGAAGCCAGGGCTTACAAATGCCAGGCAAGCAAGCACTCTGTCACTGAGCAAATGTCCCCAGTACTTGGCTCTTTGAGACTGAGGTAGCCCAAGCTAGTCTTAGGCTTACAGTCTGGTTCAGCCTAAGGGCTGGGATTACAGCCTGATGCATCACACCAGCTCAGCTGAGCCCTCAAGGCAGCCCAGGACAACTCTTTAAAAACAGCTTAGGAGACACCTGGATCCCATCCCCCAGCCAGAGAATCTAAGGGCTTTTAGAGCCCCAAGATCCGATGGTTGTGGCGCACCACTTAGGAGGCAGAGGCCGAGCACCAACTTAGTGGCAGAGGCAGGTAGATCTCTGTGAGTTTGAGGCCAGCCTGGACTACAGAGTGAATTCCAGGACAGCCAGGGCTACACAGAAGAACCTGTCTCAAACAACCAACCAACCAACAAATAAATAAATAAATAAATAAATAAATAATGTATGTTGGAAATAGAACATCACCAAAACAGGACATAAATTTTCACAACTGTCTTCTCTAGGCTCATCCACTGATTTTCAGGAACCTGGGTTTTTGGTGCCTGTTAGCAGCTTTTGGGGGGCTGTCTGCTTGCTGCTAGGTTAACAGAGAGAAGAGAGTGAGTGTCAGCCTTTTGCTAGGACTCAAGCTCCATGAGGTAGGCAGGAGGATGAGAGTGAGGTGCCACCAACCCATGGTGGCCGAGGCTTTATTTTTGGCTCCTCTGTAGCCTTCTCGGTGTGGAACACTGTGCCCCTGGGCTCCCCTACTTAACGACTTTCTGTCTGTCCACAGCGCTCTCTGTGCTCATCTTCATCGCCTTGGCTCTGAATGGCTTTGGGGGGATGTGCATGACGTTCACTTCGTTAACAGTAAGTATTGGCTTGTTATGTTAAGGAGCATTTTCAGCTGAGTAAACTGTGAATGCGGGGCATATCTGTTGGTTTCTGGGTCCTTTCCTTCCATTCTCAAATACACTCGGGTGTCCCAAGCAGTGTAGGGGCTGTGCGTGCGGTGGCCTGACAGCAAAGCCAGTCTCATAGGCTCGAAGGCGGGCAGATGCTCCTCCCAGGGTGATTTGAAGTTTCCTCTGGCCTTGCTTTGCCTTTGGCATTGGAGGATGCAGGTTATTAATCGTGTGTCCAGAAAAGACGCTCTCTTCCATGGCTGCTGTCCTGAAGGCTCTCCAGGAAAGCCATTTGTGGACAAGCCTGTCCTGGAACCACTCAGCCCCAACCTTTGTGGATGCTTAGAACTGAGTGGCAACATTGTGACACTCTTCTTGGCTAGGGCACAGTTGTCTGCCCAGATGGGTGGGGCCATTTCTCGGAACTTTGAGCATATTCTTCCTAGGACCACGAGGATGCTACAAAACGGACTTCTTATTTAAATGGGGAGGAGGGCTGGAGGGGGCGGATGTATAGAAACATCTTTCGCAGAGGGAGGACTGTAGACTTGCCCTGCCAGCCCATGGTACCATCCAGAAGCTTCTGTTGGCAGGGACATCCTCCCTACTCAGCTCACCTCTGAGGAAGGGCTGGGGATTCACCAGCTGCCATTCTGTTAGCAGTGAAGTCTGGTTCTGAGTTACCATTGTGCTTGAGTCAGGAGCCAAGCTGTTGAGAGGCCTTTTCTGGAACCTTCCTAGTCCTTTGACAAAGGAGCCTGAAGAGACGCTAGCATCTCTGTGCCCGCCTGCGGGCCCACCTCTTCTCTGCTCCCCTTTCCTGTGCTTTGCCCCCGCGGGGAAGGAAGATGACTGTCTGGGCCTGTGCCCATGGACATGGGTCTTTCACTGCAGTCTCTGTTCAGCGAAGAAGACCCAGTATAGACAGTGTGTGTGCTGCGCCCTGGGTGTGGGTGGTGTCTGAGGGTGGGCAACACGCTTAAGCCTGGGGACTGAGTTGCTTTACCTCTATTGCATGCCAGGTAGATTTACTTTGTATCTGTTAGGGCATTTATTATTTTATTTTTTAAAATCAGATGCATTTAAAAATAAAAAAATAGATATATTCTCTCGTAATCCCAGAGGAAAACAAATGTTGAAACAGCGAGAAATATGTTCATACTGTGAAAAGTACACAAATTCCACTAGGTTGTGTAAGTGTGAAACAGGAGTCACACGCCGCCCTGTTTGTTCTTGGGCAGCATGAAAACCACCAGGCCTTCTTTTTATCAAGATGAAAAATAAAGCCTGGCGTCGCCCCTGCTATTTCAGTCACGCTGGGCATCTGCTAGGGCAGATGTGACCGTCAGGGATGTAAGTCTGAGATGAGGAGCTTAAGCAGCACAATGCAGACCGATGCTTAGTCACTGTGAGGCATGCGAGAAATACGGGCTGGGGTGCAGCTCAGGGGCAGCGCGCATGCGTCTGACTCCAGGTACCAACCCCAGCAGGGAAGAGCTGGCTACAGCCGTACCCACCTGTAATCCCAGCACTCCAGAGGCAGAGGCAATCAGAGCTACAGAGCAAGTTCCAGGACAGTTACAGCTACACAAAGAAACCCTGTCTCAAAAACCCAAATCAATCAAACAAACAAAACGTCCTGTAGGCACCTGCTGTGGTGGCCCAGGCCTTTAATCCCAGCACTTGGGAGGCTTTGTGAGTTCAAGGTCAGCCTTGGTCTATACTTTGAGCTACAGGATGGCCAGGACCATAGAGAAACCCCTTCTCCAATAAAATAAAATAAAAAATTAAAATAAAAAAATTGGTAGGGCAGATACAGTGATGTGCCTGTCACGCTGCTTCTGAGGAAGCTGGGACAAGAGAATCAAAAGTTTGGAGCCAGCCTGGGCTACGCAGCAGATTCTATCTCAAAAACAAAACAAAACACCCAAACCAAAACAAAACCATACAAAAAAGAGAGGGAACCTTTATTTTGTGTGTCTACTTCCTTCTTCATTGCTTTTTTTAAGTTAGTATACAGAGTGTTAGATCCCGTGGTGACACTTTCACACATTTGTGCCTTTGTGCTTGTTCATAACTCTCCAATGATCTCCACAACATTAAAGAAAGCCTTCCAAACGCAGTGGGAAGCTCTAGTCCAAGGCGCTTCTAGGAAAACGTGACAACTCATAAGTGCTCTTTTTACTTTTCTTATTATGCTGTTGTTATAAAACAAAAATATTCTAAATATTCAGCCTTTCGGAAATTTAAATCCTAGGCTGCAAAGGTTCTAAATGTCTACCTTCAGGAATTTAGAACACATCCTTCCATGGTGTTTTGTCTGTCTGCATCAGTGTTACTCTTTTGGCTTTAACTGTATCCATTTGTTTTATCTATATAACGTGTCTTCTGTATTCGGGCTACTACCTAGAGCTCCGTGCTTTGTTTGTTGTTGTTGTTTTGAAACAGGGTTTCTCTGTGTAGCCTTGGTCATCCTGGACTCACTTTGTAGACCAGGCTGGCCTTCAACTCACAGTGATCCACCTGCCACTGCCTCCCAAGTGCTGGGATTAAAGGTGTGGGCCACCTCACCTGGCTCTTTCTTTAGTGTCCAGTGAAGGTCCTCGCTATAGCTCAGTTCTGCACTCCCTATTGTAGAGACAAACTGTGATTCACTCAGCTAGTTTCCCACTCATGAACGTTCAGGTTGTTTCTAGTTCTTCCCTTTATGAATATGGTTAAAATAAACCATCTGTGTGTGCATTTCTGTAAAATAAGTCCCGGGAAGTGGAATTTCTAGGCCTTGGGTTACTAGTGTTTTAAATTTTAATAAATGCTTTCAAGCAGACTCCGAAAGTGGAGTTCACCGTCTGCACTTACAGTCCCAGTAACCTGTCTGAACGTACATACCTTTTCATATCCCCCTCCAGGACATCGTTCGCCTTTGGCATATTTTTTATGTTTATTTGTTTGCTTTGCTTTGTTTGTTTTGTGTGTAGGCATGTGCTCATACTGTGGTCTGAGGAGAGTTTTCTCAGCTTTCTTATCAAATGCCTTTATATGCTGAGCCATCTTGCTGGTCCTCTTTTATCTTTTACTTGTTTCTTTTTTGTTTGTTTGTTTGTTTGTTTTTCTTTTTTAGATTTTTCAAGACAAGGTTTCTCTGTCTGTGTAGCCTTGGCTGTCCTGGACTCACTTTGTAGACCAGCCTGGCCTCGAACTCACAGTGATCTGCCTGCCTCTGCCTCCCGAGTGCTGGGATTTAAAGGCGTGCGCCACCACCACTCGGCTTTTGTTTTGTTTCTTTAAGGTCTCACTATGCAGCCCTGGCTGGCCTGTCACTTGCTGTGTAGACCAGGCTAGCCCCAAACTCACAAAGTCTGTTTCTGCTTCTTATGTGCTGGAGTTAAAAGAGTGTTCAAATGTTTTCATCTTTTTTTGTTTGTTTGTTTGTTTTGGTTTTTCAAGACAAGGTCTCTCTGTGTAGCCTTGGCTGTCCTGGACTTGCTTTGTAGACCAGGCTGTCCTCGAACTCATATCATTCCACCTGCCTCTGCCTCCCCATTGCTGGGATTAAAGGGCTGCGCCACCACGCCCGGCTCATCTTTTAAACTTTAGGCAGTTTGGCTGGCCAGTGATGGTGTTTGAACTTGCTGTGTAGCCCAGGCTCCTTTCATTCCTGATCCTCCAGCTTTCACCTCCCAAGTGCCAGGATGGGTGTGTTCCACCATCCCAGCCCTGTTGTCACTGTGCACTTTCAGTGAATTGCTCCTTTGTATCATTTATCTAATTCTCCTTTGTGTGATTTTTTTCTTCCTTGTACTTTGTAAAAATCTCTTTGAAATACAAATAATCTCTCTGTAGGAGTAAAGGTTTACCTAGGGTTTTTAGATTTCTAGATGGGCCACGAATAGGCTCTAGAAAACTATGCACTTGGACCACAAGCAAATGTGTACATACAGGCTTTGCTGGGGACATTGGCTTGCAGACTATGGGTTGCTTTCAGCTTCTCTGTGTGTGTGCGTGTGCCTGTGTGCATGTGTGTGTGTGTTTCTAGTAGCTCCTGGCTGTCCTATCCACTGGATGGTGAGTGGACACTATGTAAAGCATTTGGTAGCAGGGACCCATCCTTGCAAGGGAGGGTGTGGGGCTTGTCCTGGCTTCTGTACATTGGACCTAGAGTACAGGGGTCAGTGAGCTGCTACCCCAGGGCAACTCCAAACCTCTGTCCATTTACATAAACAAGGCTTTGCCTGAACCACATCATGCTTGTTTGCTCACCTGTTGTCTGGGATGCTCCCATGCCACAGGGACTTTCAGGGTCTCATGACAGAGACCATCTGGCCCACAAAGACAGAAATGTTTACTCTCTGGCTCTTTATGGAAAACATTGGCCAACTTTTGGTCTAGAGGCTCCAAGAAGCTACATTGTTGTCCATCTGAGGGCAGAGGGTCAACACCCCTGCAGACCGCCCCCCCCAGGTTGTACAGGGTTGTTCTCTGAGCACTGTTTGAGTCCCCCCCCCCCTCAGGCTGGAGGGGTCTCCTTGGGCATTCCCCTGTCTCATGTTTCTTCCCACGGGACCTGATCTCTCATGAGACTATACCCTGAGAGGGACGAGGAAGCGGGTCAGCGAGGACAGGCTGGGGCTGTTAGGCAATGTTCCTGGGCTGGCGACGCCTTCTACTGAGCAGAGCTGAACGTGGTTCTGACACAGCCCAGGCCTTTAAAAAGCAGAACTGTCAGGACCAGCTCCCAGAGACACAGCGCTGGCAGCACAGCGTGCTTTCTGTTTGCATCTCCCATCCCTGTTTTCTTTTTTTGGAGACAAAAGAGTTTTTTAAGATTGCCTTTAGAACTCCCTAAATCAAATCTACATAGACTTTTAAACAGAGAATGGCTCCTTGATAACCTGGGAATGTGGGGGGAGTATGTTGTCAGGGAAACCTTCATTTGGGGACTTTCTCAGGCCAAAGGGGCTTTGTATGACATGGGCTGGGGGCTGTTAGACCCATTGGTGGAGAAGGGGCCCCAAGTTGGCAAAATGCCTTTTCCTCACAGCCGCAGGAGGAGGTGGCCTATAGCTTGCACCCCCACCCCCACCCTCAGCCACCCTCCACTCTCACTGAGCCTGGGAAGTCTGCATTCTGATCTCCACACTATAGCCCTCCCCTTGAGTGTGATGGTTCAGAGGGTATCAGCAGCCAGGGCTCTTGTAGCACGAGGCTGGGGCATCCCTGAGGGAGGGGCACACTAGTCCACCGGTGCAAGCCCACACGCCATGGTGTGGAGCCTTGGCCTCCCCCGGACATCTGGTCAGCACACTCTCTGGTCTGTTTGCTCAATGTCTCTAATTTGTACAGCCCTTTAGCTCGGGCCATCAACTGAAGCACAAACATCGGCCGGCGGCTGAGGTGGCATCTTTGGGCCGCCACCCCACAATCGAGGGCCTGGGTTGCTTAGAGATGGGAGCAGATGGAGCCAAATTTGTGAACATATCTTTTCCACTTCATTACCCTGACCCTTGTCAGTGTGGGCGGGATGGGGCGTTCTGGTCTGAATCCCTCACAGAAAAGTGGTTACAAAATGTTCAGGAGAGGAAAAATTCTCCTCTGTGGGCTTTTCCCATTTTATTCATTGAAGTTTGACTTTAAAGCTGAGGAAGAAATGATCCCAGGGGAATTAGATTGGACTTTGCCGAGGACAGAGCGCGCACATACACATCCCTCTCTTTAAGGACCCGAGGGATAGGTGTGGAAGCAAATGCCCCCTGTGAGCAGATGGGCGAGTCCAGCCGTCTTCCTGCGCAGCCCCACTCCACAGCCAGGCAGAGTTTCCTTTGTTTCCTACCTGGAGCGCCCAGGTGCCAGGCAGGGAGGGCCCTCCTGGTAGGACCAGAGCCCACTTAACCTCTGCTTTCCTATTTCCTATTGCCTTGGGAAGCCAAGGCAGTCAGCTGATGGCCATTGGCCTGGCAAGGTTTGGCCCATCAGAGGGGTTCCACCTGACGGCTTTGCTCCACATGACATGTGCAGGGCTTGACAGGAGGCAGTGGGGGTGTCGGCAGAGATCTGGGCCTGGCAGGTGGAACGGGAGGTGGCTGGGAGAAGGCAGTTTTCCCTCCCCACCCCTGCACCAGTGAAGCGAAAAGGTGACCGCAAGGACCTTCCCCGTGGTGTGTGCTGAGGGTGCCCACTTGTTTCCGTTAGGGAACGGCCCAGCTTTACTGAATCCACTTGTCCTGACTAGTTCCTGGCTAGACAGTCTGGACAAGATAGACTGGACCCTGGCCTGTACAGGCTTTACTGAACTCAGGGTGTATATGCCATCTCTTTGAGGGACCACAGGCCTAGAATGTTAGCCCCCACCCACTGCTTGGCTCTTTGACTTCATTAGAGAGTCTGGGTGAATCCTCAGGGAGAGTGGATTCAGGAGGCCTTGGATCTGAAAAAGGAGTGTCACTTACCCCGAGGCCTCCCCTGGGGTTTCCTGTGAAAAGAGGCACACGTCTTTGGGCTTCTTAGGGTCCCTAAGGAAGATGGTCCAATCTGTTTTTGGCAGTGGCCTCTGGGGATTCTTGTCCAGTGACCTGAACACTAGGGGAGGGGCGGCCCGCAGCTGCTGTTTTCCCCTCTGGGGATGTGACACAGCTGGGCCTGTTTACGGTACAGCTGAGAGAGTGAGTCATCAGGGTGAGGGCAGGCCTACCATGAGGCCCAAGAGCTCAGGCACTGAGGACAGGTTTTGCTTAGCAGAATAGAGGCAGCAAGGTGGCTGTGAAGAGAAACCAAGAGCTGGGAGAGGGGCTTACGCTGTCCTGCCTGTGAGTGTGTGCCGGGGAGCCAGGAAGCAGCCTCTGCAGTGTTTCCCTGGCACCTGGCACTGCAGCACGGCTCCCGCTTCCTATTTGGCAGCAGATCTGGCTTTCCCCTCCAGCAGGCCCTCGAGGCCCCGCTAAGGCAGTCAGCTTAATACTCAGCCAGCACTAACTACGTCACCACCACTTCTCAGCACCGTTATGTCTGACAGGAGGAGAGAATAAGACCAGTGAGAGAGAAGGGGGTCCAGGCCTGGAAGAAACAGGCAGTCGAGTCCGTATACAAACACACATCCCCGGGTGGTATGGTCCTGGCTCACAGGGATCAGCCGAGGGCAGGGGCTGGGAGGTCTAAAAGGAGCATCCGAAGGGATATCAGAATCCCCAGTGGATGGGTGTGGTGGTGCACGCCTTTAATCCCAGCACTCGGGAGACAGAGGCAGGCGCATCGCTGTGAGTTTGAGGCCAGCCTGGTCTACAAAGTGAGCCCAGGACAGCCAAGGCTAAACACCCACCAAAAATACCAAAACAAACAAACAAACAAAACCAGAAGAAGAAAGAATCCCCAGTGAGCTTGAATCTGCCTAATAAGGAACATGTAAGGGGAAAAGATGACAGACATGCGAGGCGAAATGGCTTGAGATATAAACCAGAAGAGTCCTACCAGCCTTGACCCACTACACTTTTGAGTCCTAACTCTGCCCTTTACTAAATGTGTTGTTCTAACATAGGCTGGCTGAGGGTGACCGTGAATTTCTGGTCCTCTCACCTCCTGAGGGCTGGGATCAAGGTGTGTGTCGCTGTGCAGGTGTGTGTCGCTGTGCAGGTGTGCGTCGCTGTGCAGGTGTGCGTCGCTGTGCAGGTGTGTGTCGCTGTGCAGGTGTGTGTCGCTGTGCAGGTGTGCCTCGCTGTGCAGGTGTGCGTCGCTGTGCAGGTGTGTGTCGCTGTGCAGGTGTGCGTCGCTGTGCAGGTGTGCGTCACTGTGCAGGTGTGTGTCACTGTGCAGGTGTGTGTTGCTGTGCAGGTGTGCGTCGCTGTGCAGGTGTGTGTCGCCGTGCAGGTGTGTGTCGCTGTGCAGGTGTGTGTCGCCGTGCCCAGTTCAGACCCTGAGGGTTTTGTAAGCAGTGGATGAACATGACGAGGAACATTTAGTCGCTTTCAGGGCTTTAAAGATGTTATAGAAAGCACGTGCTAAAAATAGCTGCTGCTAGTATACACGCTCTTTAATGGGAAGGATACGTGACCGTGCTGCCCCTGAGCCAGCCATGAGGGAAATCTCCAGCAGGCAGGTCCGGGTTGGAAAGAGGAGAGGGACCCAGCCCAAAGAGAGCGCGTTATCATTTAGGTACAAGGTAACCAACCCCACAGGGGAACCCTCACCTTACCCTGTTGTGAGCCCGCTCGCTAAGTGTCTGGATGTTTATGCTGCGGGCTTCTTTAGTCAGGGTCAGCCTGGCTCTCCTTGCTGGGCGGTTTCATCCCGTACAAGCCCCGGGTAGTCCCTAAGCTGAAACACTTGGACTGTCTGGCCCTCTGTGTTTCCCCCAGCTTTTGAAATAGAGTTAACTTACTTAACCGAGCCTGGCCACAAGCCCTGACTCTCTGGTCGTCACTCCATCAGTGCTAGGATTATAGAAGTGTGCCAGTGTACCCGCTTTGATCATTTATTTAAAATATATCTTTCTGTTAATTTTTTGTTCAAAAATTATGAGCCAGGCGGTGGTGGCGCACGCCTTTAATCCCAGCACTTGGAAAGCAAAGTCAGGCAGTTATCAGAGTTTGAGGCTGCTCTAGTCTTCAAAGTGAGTTCTAGGACAGCCAGGGCTTCACAGAAACCGTGTCTTAAAAGCAAACCAAACAAAATTATATATATTAAGAGGAAGTTAGATGACAAAGAAACCCGTACTTATAATGTGGGCACACTGAATGCCCAACTCTTATTTTTGATTTGCTTTTCTTATCAGAGCAGCGTAAGTCCCTAGGACGTGTGCATTCCTTTTTCCTTAACAAGTTTTGGCGGGGGGTGTGGGGGGAGGAATTTACCTTGAGATGAAAGCTACCTACATTCCCCTTCATCCTTAAGATTATCCACTGAGGACTGGAGAGATGGCTCAGAGGTTAAGAGCACCGACTGCTCTTCCAGAGGTCCTGAGTTCAATTCCCCGCACCACATGGTGGCTCACAGCCATCTATACTGTGATCTGATGCCCCCTTCTGGCCTGCAGGGGTACATGCAGGCAGAATGCTGTACACATACTAATAAGTAAATCTTTAAAAAAAAAAAAAAAAAAAGTCGATCTAGGTCGTGCAAGCCTTTCATTCCAGGATCTGTAAGTTCGAGGCCAGCCTGGTCTACAAAGTGAGTCCAGGACAGCCAAGGCTACATAGAGAAGCCCCTGTCTTGAAAAACCAAAGACTGAGCTGCCTGTGGTAGCTACTTAGGAGGCTGGGGCAGGACGCCAATAAGTTCAAGATCACAACTAATGTAAGAACTTGTCATTTTGTTTTGTTTTGTTAAACAAATTAGGCCTGGCAGTACAGGGCCTGTACTGCTAGTGATTTGGAGGTTGAGATTGGAGGATCTGCTTAGGCTGTAGAACCAGTTCAAGGTCAACCTGGACAAATTAGTTTAAAAGAAAAGTAATACCCTATGAGCATATACGGGGGGAGGAGGCCGCCCTCAGTCATAGGGGAGGGGAGTAAGGGGAAAGTGGGAAGGAGGGAGGAATGGGAGGATACAAGGGATGGGATAACAATTGAGA
The DNA here is from genome assembly GCF_903995435.1 of Acomys russatus. Lineage (NCBI taxonomy): Eukaryota > Metazoa > Chordata > Mammalia > Rodentia > Muridae > Acomys > Acomys russatus. Next base: position 2,470,312 of record NC_067152.1, read on the forward strand.
TATAATATGAATAAATTAATAAAATTTATAAAATTTATAAAATTAATAAAAAATATTAAAAAAAAAAAAAGAAAAGTAAAAGGAAGGCTGGAGAGGTAGCTGAGTGGTGGAGTGCTTGCCTAAGGTGTGCACAGGCTTTGCATTGCAGCGCCAGTACTGAACCCCCACCCCAAGAGATTAACATCTTTTCATGAATAAACATAAAGGGCCTATGGTCTAAAACCAGACACGTGGTTTCCTAAATTATAGACCACCCAGATAAGGAATTACTAGGCAGCCATTTTCACTTGTGTCAGAAAGGAACAGTAAAAAAGTTTAGAAAACACTTTATAATATCAGATCAGAAGGGAAAAGTGATGACACTCCCTGTAATCCTAGTTCTTAGGAAGCAGTGCCAGAAAGTCATCTCTCCAGCCCTCAGAGCAAGTTTGAAGCTACCCTGGGCTACATGGGACCCTATCCTTAAAAAGGCACCGTGGAAGGGCCGGGTGGCTCAGTGGGTAAGTGTAGCTGCTCCTTGAAGAGGATCTGAGTTTGATTCCCAGAACCCACATGGCAGCTCTCAACCACCTGTAACTTCAGTTTCAGGGAATCCAACTCCTTCTGGCCTCCTCGGGTACTCGTAGGCAAGGGGGTGCATAGATGTATATGCAAGCAAAATACCCATACACATAGAAAAATGAAATACTAACAAAAATAAGGAAGTAAAGAAGCCGGGCGTGGTGGCACACCCCTTTAACCCCAGCACTCAGGAGGCAAGAAGCAGGCGGATCTACTTGAGTTTGAGACTAGCCTGAGTTACAAAGTGAGTTCCAGGACATCTCGGCCTGCTATACAGAGAAACTCTGTCTGGAGGAAGAAAAGAAGTAAAGAGAAAGCTGGCATGGTGACACACCCCTTTAGTCCCAGCACTCGGGAGGCAGAGGCAGGTGGATGGCTGTTGAGTTCAAGGCCAGCCTAGTCTACAAAGTAAGTCCAGGACAGCCAAGGTTAACACAGAGACACCTCACCCCACCCCTGCTCCCATCTCGGGGCGGGGGGGGGGGGGGGGAGAAGTAAAGAGAAAACGAAGGGTTAGTTGGATACAGTGGTGCAAGTCTACAGTCCCAGCTATTTGAAAGATGAAAGCAAGAAAATGACTTGTGCCCAGGAGTTCAAGACCAGCATGGCCAACACAGTGTAACATATTCAGAAAAAGTTTATAAAACAGTGTCTAGGGCCAGACGTGGTGGCTTAGGACTTTAATCCCAGCACTTGGGAGGCAGAGGCAGGTGGATCACTGTGAGTTAGCGGACAGCCAAGGCTATACAGGAAGCCCTGTCTCAAACAAAACAAAACAAAACAACAACAACAAAGAAGACAGTGTGTAGGGCTGGTGAGCTGGTTCAGTGGGTAAAGGTGCTTGCTGCCGAGGCTTATGACCTGAGGACACACATGGTGGAAGGAAAGAACCAGCTCTCCAAAGCCCAAGTGTTTTATAGTAGATATGTATTCCTTTTCTAGTTAGGAAGAATATTCATAATTTAAACAACAATAAATACACTCAGGAGGCAGAGGCAGATGGATCACTATGAGTTTGAGGCCAGCCTGGTCTATAGAGCGAGTCCAGGACAGCCAAGGCTACACAGAGAGACCCTGTCTTGAAAAACCAAACAAAAAACAATAAATAGAAGTTGATGGGAAACTGTCTAATGTGGTTTGCCCTGAGGCTCTGTGCTGCCCTTGGAATGGCACACTGGCCAAAATAACATGCGTTTTCATGGTTTGGTAACACTCTTCCAGGTAGGAGGCTGAGTGTGGTGGCTCATGCCAGTAACCCCAGCACTTTGATGTGTGTGGGGGGGGGGGGGTCGGGGCTAGTAAGAGTGAAAGATCATAGGAGACCTTGTCTCAAAAAACAGATCAAAAATGCTCCAGGCAGGTGGATGGGAGGGAGAGCTCAGCTGCTGCCATCGATCCTGCCCAGGGCAAATGATTGCATCACAAACAAGTGAACCATCCTTGTGTTCCCATTCCGAGTCTAGTATGAGGAGGTCAGAGCAGGGCCACACACCCTGCGCCCTCACTGTGCTGCCTTCTCTCTCCTGGGTAAGGGTTAAGACGGGCTTGGATGAAGATAGAAGAACGGGGCCGACCAACACCAGGTCTGCTTTTCTGGGTGTTTCCTAGCCCCGTAGAAGAGGTCCTGCCCGCGGCTGGTTCTGATGTTGGGAATTTTCCCTAAGGCGTAATAGCTGTGTGCGCAGGAATCTCCACTTGGCCCTGCCTGGGGGAGGACAGGCACAGGCGCATGGCCTCCAACTGCTCTTCTAACCCTCCTCTGATCTCTCCCTTTCCCCACTTGTCCTGACCGGACTGGAATCCCCTGCAGGTGTATTTCCTTCTTTCCACGTAGGCAGTTGTCATCTTTTGATTCTCCCCGAGGTGGCTATGGCTCCCATGGATGCCTTTCCTACAAGTATGTTTTGCCACCTGAATACGTGCTTTGGGACACATGAGTTTGTCCTGAACACAGCATTCCTTCCAGGCAGGTGTGCAGTGCTCACCTGGGTGTGTTTGTGCACATTTGGCCAAGTCACATTTCCTCTGTCTCCTATGCCCCTCACTTGGCCCCCTCCCACCATTCCTAGAAAATCTAGAATGATAAGAAAAAGTGGGGTTTTTTTTTTGTTTGTTTGTTTTTGTTTTTTGAGACAGGGTTTCTCTGTGTAGCCCTGATTGTCCTGGACTTACTTTGTAGACCAGGAGAAAAAGCTTTCGGCGTGCTAAGAATTTGGGAGAAAACATAGCTCATCATCCTGGCCTTGTACCATAAGACTTATCAACTTGTTAATGTTCCTCCCCCAAAACAGTCCTGTTACGTACTAATATTCTGAAAAGCATTAATGGCCTATAATTCACATACTGTTCATCTCGGCTTAGAGTGTGTGCACCCAGGGAGTTTTAGTGTATCCACAGAGTTGTATGGTCGTCACTTCAGTGAACTGCATCAATCTAAACAAATCCTGCAGTCCTTTTTGGTCCCTGGCCTTTGCCGGTCACTAATCTACTGTTTGTTTGTTTGTTTGTTTGTTTGTTTGTTTGTTTGTTTGTCTTTTCCTAGACAGGGTTTCTCTGTGTAGCCTTGGCTGTCCCGGAACTCACTCTGTAGACTGGCATGGCCTTGAACTCAGATCCGCCTGCCTCTGGTTCCCGAGTGCTGGGATTAAAGGCATGCGCCTCCACCGCCTGTCTCTTTGGATTTGTCTACTTGGGATATTTCATACAATGGATGCATATAACATATGCTCTTTTAGGAAAACTTTATGTGTAGAAATGTTTTGTCTGCATGTATGTATGGGTTTGGGGGGGTTGTTTTTTTGTTTGTTTGTTTGTTTTGAGACAGGGTTTCTCTGTGTAGCCTTGGCTGTCCTGGACTCTCTTTGTAGACCAGGCTGGCCTCGAACTCACAGCGATCCGCCTGCCTCTGCCTCCCGAGCGCTGGGATTAAAGGCGTACGCCACCACACCTGGCTCTGCATGTATGTATGTTAACCACATGCATGCAGTGCCCGTGGAGTCCAGAAGAGGGCATCAGATCCCCTGGAGCTGGAGTTACAGATGATTGGTAACCACCATGTGGGTGCTGGAAGGAGCCAGCTCTCCAGATGTGGTCTTCTGTGCCTGGCTTCTCTTTCTGTCTTAGCTTACTATTTTCCCGGGTTTACACCTGTTGTAGCATGTGTCTATTCATCTTGATGGACATCAGGTTGTTTTCATTTTTTTTTCTATTATGAAGAGTACTTTCCTAAACATTTATTCTCAGCACATAATTTTGTATCTCTTAGGAATGTACCTAGGAATAGAGTATCTGGGTTACTTTGTTTTAACTGTCTGAAAAACCAAGTCTGATTCCAGAGTGGGCAGGGGTGGGGGGCGCAGAGGGGTTTATCTTCATATTTCTTCTGGAAGCTTATACCAGCTCCCTCTGGGTTCTCACCAACCTTTGTTACTGTCCAACTTAGAATGGCCACCCTAGTGGGTCTGTGTAGGTCAGAGGAGAGCTTGTGAGAGTTGCTTCTCTTCTACCATGTGAGTCTCAGGGGTTGGAGTCAGGCAGCAAGTGCCTTTACCCATCATTGTCTGTCTGTCTGTCTGTCTCTCTGTCTGTCCGTCCGTCTGCCTGCCTATCTATCTATGTATCTATGTATCTATCTATCTATGTATCTATCTATCTATCTATCTATCAATCAAACTGAAGCAAGATCTCACTCTGTGGCCCTGGCTATCCAGGCAATTGCTATGTAGACCAGGCTGGCCTCGAACTCACAGAGATCCACTTGCTTTTGCCTACTGAGTACTGGGATTAAGGGCTTGCAGTGCTACACCCAGCCTCTTCTCTTTGTTTGTTTTTGTTTTTGAAGCTGGATCTTGTGTGTAGCCCTAGTTGATTTGAAATTAACTACGCTGGGCGTGGTCATGCACGCCTGTAATCCCAGCACTCGGGAGGCAGAGGCAGGTGAATCTCTGTGAGTTTGCAGCCAGCCTGGTCTACAAATAGAGTCCAGGACACCCAAGGCTACACAGAGAAACACTGTCTTGAAAAAACAACAACAACAACAAAACGAAACAAACAAACAAAGAGAGAAAAGAAAAAGATGTAACTGTGTAGACAAAGCTGCCCTCACACTCCTGCTGCTTCTGTCTATCTTGGGGCATAGACATTTGAAACCTTTTTGATAATGTTCATTGCTTATTTATTTAATCATGAGCAAAACCAGGCAGAAATCATGAGAGACCGCAGAGCATCCATTTGGCCCCATTTTAGTAGCAAGGAATGGGCTTGGAGCAGCCTTCTTTTGTCTTGAGCTAGGGTCTTGCTGTGAGCCTCAGGGAACTTTGAGGCCTCCCTTTCCATGTTGGTTAAACAGCAAAGAAAGGAGCACAGCTTAGGGTCACACGCATGGGCTGGATTTAATGAGATAGGGGGACATAACTCTCATGAGCTTGTCCCCAGCACCAGTGGCACTGTTGATGAGCTGGCACAGGCTCCCGAGATGGGAGAAGGAGAAGAGCTGTGGCTGCTGTGGCAGGATATCTTTACTCTGGCGTGTCGGATCCATTATCCATGGCTGCTTGCAGTAGCCCTGGCTGTCCTGGAACTTTGTAGACCAGGCTGGCCTCAAACTCAGAGACTCACCTGTCTCTGCCTACCGAGTGCTAGGATTAAAGGTGTATGCCACCATGCCCAGCATACCACCTTTATTTAGGGGCTGGAGAGATGGCTCAGAGGTTAAGAGCACTGGCTGAATCTTTTTTAAAAATATTTACTTATTTATTATTTATTTATAATGTGCACAGTGCTCTGCCTGCATGTACAGCTGCAGGCCAGAAGAGGGCACCAGATCACATTATAGATGGCTGTGAGCCACCATGTGGTTGCTGGGAATTGAACTCAGGACCCTTGGAAGATAGTCAGTGCACTTAACCTCTGAGCCATCTCTCCAGCCCTGTAAATGAATCTTTTTTTAAAAAGATATTTTACTTACTTGAATGAGTGTTTTGTCTACATGTACAAATGTTTGTATACCATTTGTACACAGAGGTCAGAAGAAGGTGTTGGAGTTAAGGATGACAGCAAGCCACTCTGTCAGTGCTGGGAACCAAACCCAAACCCTCTGCAAGAGCAACAAGTGCTTTTAACCACCAAGCCATGGCTCCAGCCCGTGCTGTGACATCTTCCCAGGCCTGAGTCTGCAGAATCTTTGGGGTTTGGCCCTGAAGTCATTTCAAATGAGCCTGCTCGTGCTTTGCGCCCATGCTCAGAGCGACCCTGGTTTAAACCGCCTGGGCCTTCCTAGTCTTGGCTTTGTGGAGGCTCCATGTGACTCCCAGGCTGGAGTGTTGCAGCAAATCCTCTGCTTACTCTCAGAGACTCAGAGGCAGAGCAGGAGCCACCTGCCACCGCGTTAGGGTTGTGACAGGCACCTAAAGGAACATACTCTCGAAACTGAAAGCAGCTTTTGCTGACATCTGGTCTTGGGGGATTCTTTGGATATTTTTATTTATAAAACGACACGCATTTCCCCAAATAGATTCTTATTTTTGACAGGCTTTCTCCCTTTGAGGGGTGCTTCAGGCTCACAGCTTTGTCCTCTGACACCTCCCTCAAACGTGGTAAAGGGCGGTGGTCTGCGTCAGGATTGGTAGGGGCGTGTGCAGACGAGTCAATGCCGTGTCTGTTCTTTTGGAGTTGAATTTCTTTCTTATGCTATGCCTCCCCTCTCTCTGTCTTTCTCTGTCTCTCTCTGTCTCTCTCTCTCTCTCAATCTCTCTCTCTCTCTCTCAATCTCTCTCTGTCCGGGAAAGGAAAGCGTGCAATTAATTAGTGTCAATTGCCCAGACTGCTGTGCTGTGAATTCCACAGAGCGAGAGCAGGAGAGACGTGAGGTCTGACCATTGCTAGCTTCTCTCTTTTCTCCCCCCTCGGGCCAGTCCAACTCAGCCCAGGACAGCTATGAATGCAGCCCAACACAAAGTCATAAGCTTACTGAAAACGAGATCTTCCTGCCACTTTCGTGAGCTCGGTTGCGTAGTTCCCTGGTATGAATTTTGCAGGTGACAGTGATGTGTCACAGTGTCAAAAGGCGAGACACACCTGTGACCTGCGCCTTTTCTTTCCTCCATCCTGCCCCTCAGCTGCCCAATATGTTCGGTGACCTTCGGTCTACGTTTATTGCCTTGATGATTGGGTCCTACGCTTCCTCAGCAGTTACCTTCCCGGGAATCAAGGTAAGGGCGTGGCCCGCGGTGTCCCTCCGCCTCCCCCAACGCAGGCTCTTTTCCTAGGAACTGTGCAGAGGCCTCCGCCTAGGCCACTGCAGCCTCTCTGAGGAGAGGAGTCATTGTGAGCACTAGGGGTGGCCCCTCAGCTGCCCTTCCCACCTGGGCAGGATGCACCTGGCACCACAGGAGCAAGATAAGAACCCCCTTTCCCCTGGGCCCCTGGAAGAGGAGGGCTTCAGCGTTGCCCTGTGGTGTGTGACCCCAGCCTGTGTGGGGAAGGGAAGGTAGGGTGGCTGAGCTTGCCTCCGCTCCTGGGAGCCTCCAGCCTGTTAATGTTGGCCTGTTGCTCCGCATTAGCCCGGCGCTCTGCCGTTGTCCGCCAAGTTGCTTCAGCTGTTTCCCTTGCAGGCAGGATTCTGAGCCTGTGGAAGTCACGTGAGATCAGGAAGAAGCCTAAGCTCACAGTCCCCAAGGCTCTGCTCCCTCCCCTCTTCTGTTGCTCCTGTTAGCACGTCACCAGGGGCCTTTCCCTCCCTGAGCACTGGTGTCAAGGTGAAGGTGACATCAGTGGTGTTGCTGAGGTGCTGCGATGGCGAGCGGGATCCACAGATGCAGCCGGGGGAACCTGGCCAGCAGTCCTGTGGGCTCTCTCTCGTTCTGGGTGGTGGAGGAAACAGAAGGCCCTTGTCCCCTCTGTATAAGTGCTGGCCTCTGCCTAAGGATCTAGGCAGCTACACGCTACGGCACTTAGGGGACCCTCACAATGGGTTTGGGAAGATATTGGGGATGATCAAGACAGGCTTTAGGGGCACAGGCCTGTAATCATAACTTCTAAGGAAGCCGAGGCAGGAGGGATTGGCAAGGTCAAGGGCAGCCTGGGCCAGTTAGTCTGTACTTGTCTCATAGTTTTTTAAGGGCCATAAGTAAGGCTCACTGGCGGATACTGGCAAACACACAGGCAACCCTACCTCCAATTTCCAGTACTGCAAAAACTAAAAGAAAGAAAGCAGAGAAGAGGAAATACTGTCAATTGGTGCTGCAATGCCCAGACAGCAGTCTGCCCCCTGCCAGGATCACTGCTCACCCTGGCCAAAGGAGAGTGTGAACACCTGCTTCACAGAGGCGCCAACGGGGATACGTCAGTTGGACGTGGAGCTCCTTCAGGCGTGTGTCCTTTTTGCTGTTGTTTCATTTTTCGAGACAAGGTTTCCCTGTGTATCCCTGGCTGTCCTGAACTCTCTTTGTAGACCAGGCTGGCCTCGAACTCACAGCGATCCGCCTGCCTCTGCCTCTCGAGTGCTGGAATTACAGGTGTGAGCCACCACACCCGGCTTCAGGCATGTATTCCTAAAGAGTAGAGAACATTGGTGGGACAGGTGCCTGTCCTTGGAGAGCTAGACTGACTGTCAAGCTTGTAAGCCTAACAGTCTGGAGGTGGAGGCAGGAGGACCAAGAGTTTGAGGCCAGCCAGCGCCGTAAGAGAACCTGTCTCAAAACAAAGAAGGAAGCCAGGCATGGTGGCGCATGCCTGTAATCCCTGCACTCGGAAGGCAGAGGCAGGCAGATCGCTGTGAGTTCGAGGCCAGCCTGGTCTACAAAGCGAGTCCAGGATAGCCAGGGATACACAGAGAAACTATGTCTTGAAAAACCAGAAATAAATAAATAAAACAAAGAAGGAAACCCCTCAGAAAAACCTTAGTGAGCATTGCTCTCTGTGACCCAGGCATGCCCGAGATATGGTGGCCACCTTTTAAGGTGTTGACATTTGATTCTAATTGGATTCCAGGGACAGACAGGTTGGGATTCTCAGAACAGGATTTCTAGTAGCCAAACATCTCAGCTCACAGGGTTGCACCCTTTTATACAGCCCAGCACAGTGGGAGCTCCCAACTGCTCCTGCCCAGTGTCCATTCTGGCTTTCCATTGATAATACTGTCCCCCTCACCTGACAGCTCATCTATGATGCTGGTGCCTCCTTCATTGTCATCCTGGTGGTCTGGGCTGGCTGCTCTGGCCTGGTTTTCCTCAACTGTTTCTTCAACTGGCCACTCGAGCCCTTCCCAGGACCGGAGGACATGGACTACTCGTAAGTAGGAGGGCTCTCTGGCCTACTCTCCCTCCAGCCAAGGGCCTAGGCGGCACTGACAAACGTCCTTCCTGCGGCCCAGGGTGAAGATCAAGTTCAGCTGGCTGGGCTTCGACCACAAGATCACAGGGAAACAGTTCTACAAGCAGGTGACCACCGTGGGGCGCCGCCTGAGCGTAGGCAGCTCCATGAGGAACGCCAAGGAGCAAGCCGCGCTGCAGGAGGGCCACAAGCTGTGCCTGTCCACTGTTGACCTAGAGGTGAAGTGCCAGCCGGATGCTGCAGGTACCCAACCCATTTCTCTCCCCTCCCAGGCTGGCCCACGAGATCTGGGGTCGGGGCAGAGGCAGCGGAGGGCGGGGCTAGATCCTCATTGACGCTGCAGGTGTCACCCAGGGCCCCCTTGATTGGCAATGGTTGGCTGTGTCTCTATGGGTACCCTTTCCCCCAATACCTTTCCTGTCTCAAAGTGGGCAGCGGCATCTGTTTTTTACACGCGCATGCGCTGAGTTTCACAGAGCTTAAGGAGTCTGCTGCTGAGTGTCAGCACCACTCAGGGACCTCAGCAGGGCTCTTTGCTGCCCCTCACCTCCAGCACAGGCTGCATGTCAGGCCTTCCTCCCTTCCCCAGGCCCTGGATGCCGGATGGGCCATGTTTCCTGGCCCTGAGCCCCATGCTTTCTTCCCACAGCAGCCCCCTCGTTCATGCACAGTGTGTTCAGCCCCATCCTGCTGCTCAGCCTGGTCACCATGTGTGTCACACAGCTGCGGCTCATCTTCTACATGGGGGCCATGAACAGCATCCTTGAATTCCTGGTCAGCGGTGACCAGAAGACAGGTCAGTGTCCCCTGGGCCTCGATGCATCCCTCCAGGGTGGGGGCAATTCTGTCACTGTCATTAGCCAAGTGAAGTCCTCCAGCCCCACTAGCTGAAGTATTATGTCAAGCCAGGTCAGTCGGGCTGTGTCCGAGGCCCTGCTCGCCTGACAAGGCTGTTTTGTCACAGCCAGCTTGACGGTTCCTTCCTGTGCCCATCAGGATTTCCAGGCTAAGGTGGGGAGAGGACTGACATGGCTCCGTGTGTTAGGCTGTGGGGTGTGTGCATGTTTCCAGTGCCAGTGGGGCGGACTGTGGGCTGCATCCGTAATGAAAACACTGCCCAGAGCAGAAGACAGCAACCCAGCCCCACCCGGTCACATCCCTGCTCCGAAGACACTGGCTTGGTTCTTGGACATCTCAGGGGCTGAGGGAGGACCTTTGTCCTGGTAGAGGGCTCTGGGTCAGTGGGGGACCCACTCTAGGATCAGTGTCCTGCCCTGGGAACCAGGGAGAACAAAGGCTTCTCAGGAGCAAGTTGGGTTCCAGTTGAGGCTTGTTCACTCTGGGAAACAGAACTGATAACACACAGGAAAACAGCGGCAGGTCTTGAGCTGATGAGGGCCTGGCTGACTCAGCTTTAGTCATCCTGAGCAAGCAGGACAAACACACATTCGGCAAATCCTCTTTGTTGGCAGTCTCACCAGCCTGCCACTTTCTTTTGTTGGCTAACTTGTTTTTACCGAGGGAAAGATAGATAATGCAGTCCTTGCAAGGAGCCAAATACCAGTTTTCCACAGGGACAGCAAGGCAGCCTGCTTTCGCAGAGGGAGAAGCTCCAGGCACCTACCGACTTCTCAGTGGGGAGAGACAGTGGCAAGATGCTGAATAAAACGAACAAACAAATCATGGGGGGGGGGGGGGGCACAGTAACGGCTTCCGGGTTCCTAGGGGAGAAAAAGATCCTTAGCTTTGTTTAGTCTAGTGATAATTTCCTAGCTTTTTGTTTGTTTGTTTTATTTTATTTTTTGGAGAGCAAGTTTTTCTATGTAGCTCTGGCTGTCCTGGAACTCACTCTGTAGACCAGGGTGGCCTTGAACTCACAGAGATCTGCCTGCCTCTGAGTGCTGGGATTAAAGGGATGAGTCACCACTGCCTGGCTTTAATTTTCTAACTTTATATCCCTGGAATTTATTTATTTATTTATTTATTTATTTATTTTTAGATGAGGGGTTTAATGTGGCTTACTTGGTAGCGTGCTTTCTTTCTTTTGTTTTCTCCCGCTTTGGTTTTTTTTGAGACGGGATTGAAGGCGTGCGCCACCACTGCCCTGTGGTAGAGTCCTTTCTTAGCACACTGCATTCGTCAATTTGGTGCTAAATGCCTGTAATCCCAGCACTCTAGAGATGGAAGCAGGAAGATTAGATGTTCAAAGTCACCCAAGGTTGCATAGCAACTCCGAGGCCTGCATGAATTAACGAGAGTGGGTCTGGATCTGGGTGGATCTTGCTTGCTGCTTTGCCTAGACTCTCAAGCCTCTCCTCTACTTCAGTGGACTGTAGCTATGGCTGCAGGTGTGGACCACCCTGGATAGCCAAACTTTTTTTTTTTTTTTAAGATGTGGTAGCCTAGGCTAGCCTGGAACTTACTTAGTAGACCAGGTTACCTTCAGACAGAAGGTAATCCTCCTGTTGCAGCCAAGCACTAGAATTACCATCAACCCAGCTTAATCTTCTGCTATTTCAGTTAAATAAAAACCTCTCTGCTGGGTGCAGTGGTGCACACCTTTAATCCCAGCACTGGGGAGGCAGAAGCAGGCGGATCACTGTGAGTTCGAGGCCAGCCTGGTCTGCAAAGCGAGTCCAGGACAGCTAAGGCTACACAGAGAAACCCTGCCTCAAAAAAACCAAACCAAACAAACAAAAACCACCTCTCCTTGGGATGAGCTCAGCAGGTAAAGATGTGTATTGCTCACGTGGAGGCAGAGCACAACTTTTAGGAGTTGGTTCTCTTCTTCCCCTGTGTATTTTGGACACTGAACTCAGGTGTAAAGCTTATGTGACAAGCACCTTAGCTGTTAAGACATCTCAAACTGCTGGGCACTGGTGGTGCACACCTTTAATCCTAGCACTCTGGAGGCAGATTCAGGTGGAACTCTGAGTTCGAGGCCAGCCTGGTCTACAGCGTGAGTTCGAGGACAGCCAGGGCTATATACAGAAAAATGCTGTTTCAAAAAACAAAACAAAAGATACCAAAAGCCATGAGTAGTGGCACAAACCTTTAATCCCAGCACTTGGGGTGCTGGAGAGAGATGGCTCAGCCGTTAAGAGCACTGGCTGCTCTTCCAAAGGTCCTGAGTTCGATTCCCAGCAACCACATGATGGCTCACAACCTTCTATAATGAAATCTGGTGGCCTCTTCTGGCTTGCTGGCTCACATGTAGGCAGAATACTGTATAAATAATAAATAAATAAATCTTTTTTTTTTTTTTTTTTTAAATCTCAGCACTTAGGAGGCAGAGACAGGGAGATCTCTGTGAGTTTGAGGCCAGTCTGATCTACAGAGTTAGTTTTAGCACAGCCAGGGCTACACAGAGAAACCCTGGCTTGAAAAAAACAAAACAGGGGCTGGAGAGATGGCTCAGAGGTTAAGAGCACTGGCTGCTCTTCCAAAGGTCCTGAGTTCAATTCCCAGCAACCACATGGTGGCTTACAACCATCTATAATGTAACCTAATGCCTTCTTCTAGCCTGCAAGCATATATGCAGGTAGAGCACTGTATACATAATAATTAAATACATTTTGAAAAAGAAAAAGAAAAAAACAAAAAAAGATGGACATCCTGATACACTCCTGCAATCTCAGGTACTAGGCAGGCTGAAGCAGGAATTCATCAAGAAAACAAAACCATTGGTCAGCTTCAAGAGCAGAGGGCATCAGGAGGGGGACTCTTGAGGTATAGTGACAGGAGCTCTGCTCCTCGAGTCCCCAAGTCTCTGGGGTCCAGCATCCACAGGCCTGCCTCTTCTCAGAAAGGCTGCCTTGGGGTCAGGGAGCTGTTCAGGGAAGAGGCCTGGCTGTCTAGGGGGAACTGTGGTGTCAGATGACTGTGCTTGGCACGGCATCCTTTGCTCTTTCCTTCTCCCTGAATGCAGCAGAGGTAACAGTGACAGAGTAGCTTTCCCACAGGGCCACATGGTAGAACTCTGATTCTGCCAGGCTTTCTGCCTTCAGCGCGTCACTTCCCCATCATGGTGCCTGGCCACAGAGCTGACTCCCCAGCCTGCCTGTGATGATTAACCAGCAGCCAGAAGCGCATCAGCAGGGCTGGGCTGGCGCTCTCTCTCTCTCTCTCTCTCTCTCTCTCTCTCTCTCTCTCTCTCTCTTTCTCACATCTAACCCCAGAGCTGGAGTGGGCAAGGCCTTGGTCGAGTGCTCTGGGGCGCCGGGGTCTTGTGGGAAGAGGAGTATATGTTGTTAGGTGCCTAAGATCTAGCTGGCCTGTGTCCTTCTTGTTTGCGTTCCTGCCACTGACCTCTCTCCTTTCCGCCTTTCCACCTTTGCTTTCTCAATGAAGTGATGGCAACCGGTAAGCGGGGGTGGGAGTGGAGGGCTGGGAGCTGGGGGTTGGATGGTCATGAGGGGGGACATTGAAACACCCTTCAGTACTGTCTGCTTGGCCCAAAGACTTCTTGCCTCAGATTTGAAACATCCCTCTTGACTAAACTGGTGGGGTAAGGGTGGAGCATTTAGCGGTCAACTCTTTTTTGTCCCTGCCCCCTATAATTTTAAGTCTCTTTGAAGATGGGATCTCTGACGTCAGAGTCTCTGTGAACGGAGCCTTCCTGGTACATTTCTGGGGGCAAAAAAAGGATGGCCGGTCGCATATAAAGCACTAGTCATGGGCATTGGTGATTTTGTGGTTTCCAAGTCAGAGTGACTTCCTGAAACTTTGGTCGCAGGGGGTCATTGTGACATCCTGGATTTCATTAGCTGTTTCAGGGGAAGCAGGAGAGGTTTGGAGCAGAAAATTAGCATTTGTCTTAGTGTTGATTGTTCTAGTGTTAAGGTCTGAAGGTTTTCTTTCAACCCATAGTGACCAGGGGGCTCCAAGGCAGACCTCTGAGAGCCTACAGAGTCTACTCACGCTGATCCCCAGAGCGATGTGCCTGGAGCGCCCCGTGACGTGCCATCTTCCCCCTCTCCCCCCAGTTGCCCTCTATACCTCCATCTTCGGCGCACTCCAGCTGCTCTGCCTGCTGACAGCTCCTGTCATCGGTTACATCATGGACTGGAGGCTCAAAGAGTGCGAAGATACTTCCGAGGAACCTGAAGAGAAAGACGCCCCTCAGTACGTAGGCCACAGCCCACTCTAGGCCCCCCCCCCCCCAGAGAAAGAGAGCTAAGACTGATTGCATATTAGGAAGGACCTGGTGGGCAGCAGGGACAAGAGGTGCACTCAGGACCCTGGCAAGGTCACCACACAGCATTCCTACCTCTGATAAAGTGTGGGAGACACTGGGATGTAGACGAAAGCAGAGGGAATCCCCGGGCCCCAGGCTGGCGCTCATCACAGCGTTGGCACAGGCCACACAAGGGGGCTGTTGTAAAGCCACTGGGGTCCTTCCTCTCACTCGAGTTGTAAGCTACTCTAGCCAAGTGTGCCACTGACATGCTCCCTGTGAGGAAGAAACAAGGCCCTGGAGTCCCGCCTTATGGAAGGGCTGGGCTCTAAGATCAGAGGGTGAGTTAAGAGCCGTCTTCTCCAACTCGCGTCACGTGGCAGCCCGTCCTTTATTGTGTCAGGCCCAATGCCAAGCACTAACACGCGAGTCTCTCGCTTCAGCCCCAGGACCATGATGCAGCGTGTGCTAGTGCTGTGCCCATTGTACAGACGAGGGGACCGGGCTCAGGTGCCTGAGTCCCCTTTCAGAGCTGGTACAGTTAGAAAGTGGTGGGCCTGGGAATTGCTGCCCTCCTTTGAACGTCTGCCATTCGTTCATTCTTGTGACCATCCATGGGGTTTCAGTGTGGGTGGCTGGAATCAGTAATAGTTAATCCACAAGGAAATAATTACAGAGGCTCTCTGTTATCTAGGTTAGGCCCTAGAGCCAAAAGGCTATTTGTCATCCCAGTTCCATCTGCTGTGTTATTTGTTTCCCCTCACCCTATCCTGCCCCCCAAGGGGAAACCAACTCACTCCCTTATTTGGCTTATTATCTGGCTTATTACCAGCTTCCTGCAAGTTCTTGGTGCAGTGAGGCTTAGCTGCATCCTCGGTGGGGCAAACTCTGCTCCCCCTCCCCCAACACATATCAGCTGAACTAAGCAGGGTTGCCTATGATACTGTTCCTCAGCTGTGAGAGGCTCCACTTGAATCAGCCTCCACTCAACTGAGACGGCAGCCCACAGAGTGCCCCTAGTGCTGGATTAACACAAGTTGTGTGCCCAGGCCCTGTGGGGAGACAGAGGCAGGCAGATCTCTTTGAGTTTGGGGTCAGGCTGGTCTCCAGAGTGAGTCCAGAGCTATATAGAGAAACCCTGTCTACAAAAACAAAAACAAAAACAAACGAACAAACAAAAATACAAAAAACAAAAACAAAAAAGGAAAGAAATGCCTCCAGCACTCTGGAAGCAGAGGCAGGTGGATCTCTGTTCGAAGCCAGCCTGGTTTACACAGTGAGCTCCAGAAGGCTGGGCGTGGTGGCGCATGCCTTTAATCCCAGCACTTGGGAGGCAGAGGCAGGAGGATCACTGTGAGTTCGAGGCTAGCCTAATCTACAGAGCAAGTCCAGGACATACTAAGGCTACACAGAGAAACCCTGTCTCAAAAGACCAGAAACAAAAACAAAACAAAACAGAGTGAGCTCCAGGCCAGCCAGAGCTACTCAGAGAAACCCCATGTTAAAAACAAAAACAAAAGCAAATATGGTTGAGTGACTGGACTCAGTCCACACACTGGGATCCCTGAGGCCTGACTTTCTTGGGCGGGCCCACCTTCCTCCAGCGAGCCCCTCCCCACCTAAGTCCTGTGTGCTCTTTCTCCAGAGGTGAAAAGAAGCCGAAAAGAGACAGGCAGATTCAGAAAGTCACCAACGCCATGCGGGCCTTCGCCTTTACAAATGTGCTGCTCGTGGGCTTTGGGGTGACCTGTCTCATTCCTAACCTGCCTCTACAGGTAGGTCTGGGGAGAGGGAAGACCAGTTGGGGGGGAGGGACACAAGTGAGGGGTGTTCAGCGGCTGAAAGGTGCAAGTGACTTCATTCATTCAATTTGGCTGCTGCCTGTGATTGCTGACGGCCTGCTTAAGCCTCCTCCACTCCCCAGCCATGGGCTGGAAAGGAGGGAAACAGGAAGACCAGCTTTCTTTCACAGGACTCTTCTCCAAGATGGTGCATTGTTTTCCCCTATCCGTAGGCACCTGGCGCTCTGTGGGTAGCCCCACCATCTGTCCCTGGAACTATGTGGTTCTGCGTTTTCTCAGACAGTTGACATCTGATTGTCTAAGGAGATTTTGGCCACCAGGCATGGTAATCCTAGCACTCTGGGATTCAGAGGCAGGCGGATCACTGTGAGTACAGGGCCAGCCTGGTCTACAAAGTGAGTTCAGGATAGCCAAGGCTACACGGAGAAACCTTGACTCAGAAAACCAAAACAAACAAACAAAAAAAGAGGTTTTGGTCAAGGCTGAGTGTGGTGGCACACACTTGTAATCCCAGTACTCTTAGTGACAGAGACAACAGTGTCCGCGTGACTGTTATCCTGGAGAGAACAGAGAATGACTGATCCTGGCTTGGTGTCAGACTTCAGAGGCTTAATTCCTTTTTTTTTTTTTTTTTTTTTTTACAAGGTTTCTTTTCTCTTTTGAGACAGAGTCTTTCTGTGTAGCCCAGGCTGGCCTCAGACTTGATTCTCCTGCCTTGGCCCTTCAAGTGCTGGGATTACAAGAATGAATCACCATGCTTCACCTTGCACACAATCATTTTAATTTTTTTTTTTTTTTTTTTTAACCTGACTTGCTGGAGTTTGTAAGCCAAGTAGACTCGCTCCCACCTGGCCCCGCCCTTTGTTCTGTGAAAATGTCCTAGCAGTCCGTTCGGGGCCCAGGTCCCCAGTTTACAAGGCAAAGAAGGGATTGTACCTGATAGCGTTGCTTCCCAGTGGGTGTGGCTCAAGTGCAGCTGCGTCTCACGCCGGCTCTGGGAGGACGAAGAGGCTCTTTGTTTACAGAGTGCCAGGTGTTGAGCTACGTTGAGCACGCAGGTGTGCACACCCACAGGTACTGTCACACATACTTGCTGGCACTGGGTGTGCAGACCGGAGTAAGCCATGGGAGACTTGCACCAGGAAGGAGAGCCTCACACACCCTCGTCAGGACCATCTTGTCTAGCAGAGAGAAGATGCTCACTAGAAGACAGTCATCCACGCTTTGTTTCACTTGGTTCTCTCTGAAGGCCAGTTGTGCAAAGGCAGCATTTGAAAGGAGAGACAGCCTGTACAAATCCACATGTGTGTAAGGTTTCAAGCCTGCCAGGTGTAGGCCTGGCCCCTCCACCACCCACATTGCTGGGAGCAGGTCCTACCAGCTAATGGAAGATGGAAGAAAGGACAAACACAGGATCCTAGGGTGACAGTGTCTCTCGGGGATCATTAACTAACAAGGCCGTCTCAGAGATTGCTGAGTCTGCCTGTGGTAGCCTTCCCAGGAAGAGGCCTTCCAAAAACGGCAGGTGAAGATGGCCACTTGCCAGTAGGGCCTAGATCACCAGGCAAGGAGACCTTTGGGAAAGTCCTCACATAAAATACACGTGCTTAGAGTTTGGTAAGGGCATCTTGAGCTTTTATGCATTCGTTGCAATGACGCTGGTGTGAATATTGTCTTCATGGCTGACTTCAAGCTTCCAGTAAAACACCAGTGAATGAGGGGCTGGGAAGGGATTCCCAGTAAACCACTACAGTCTGGCACCTCTCCTCCATACGTACCCTGTACAGAAGATGCCCTCAGGACAAACCGTGAAAGACTCAGGAGATGATAAACTTGGAGCATTCATTTCCTTTCTTAAAACATCTTAAAAGATGTGGTGGCGTTGGCCGGGCGTGGTGGCGCACTCGGGAGGCAGAGGCAGGTGGATCTCTGTGAGTTCGAGGCCAGCCTGGTCTACAAAGCGAGTCCAGGACAGCCAAGGCTATACTGAGAAAACCCTCTCTTGAAGGGGGGAAAAAAAGAGAGTCAATTTGGTTTCTTAATTGTAAGTTTATATAATTGAATTTTTCATAACTGCTTAGCAACAGGCTACATCATGAAAGGGTCAGCTAGGTGACTTAGTAGTGAAAGATACTTGCTGGGAAGCCTGGTGACCCTGATGGCAGGAAGAGACAACTCCCAAAAGTTGTCCTCTGACCTCCACACAACATCGTGATGCTTGCACACAGGAAATAAATAGAAGGAAAGAAAAGTTTATTCCAGCACTTGGGAGGCAGAGGCAGGGTGATCTCCATGCACTCGAGGACAACCAGGACTACAAGAGAAACTCCGTTTCAGAGAAAAAAGAAAATAAGTTTAAAACGTCTTCTTGTGTGTATGTGTGCCGAGTGTGTGCTGTGCCTACAGAAACCAGAAGCCATCGGGTCCCCTGGAACTGGAGTTGCAGAGAGTTGTGAGCGGCCGCGCTGGTGAGCCATCTCACCAGCACCAATTTAATGTATTTTTTATTATTATTATTATTATTACAAAAATGAGGACCTGGAGAGATGGCTCAGTGATTAAGGGCACTAGATCCTCTTGTGCAAGGACCTGAGTTCAATTTCCAGACCCCACAGGGTGACTCAGAACTGTCTGTAACTCTAGTTTCAAGGGATGTGGTACCATCTTCTGGACTCTGGCACAAGGTACACACATGGTATGTGTATATGTATACATGCTAAACACTGACACATAAGTAAAATAAAAAAACATACACACATGTGTATGTGCAAGCCTGTGGTTATTGGGCTGTGACTACTAAATTTTCTTTTTTTTTTTTTTTTCGAGACAGGGTTTCTCTGTGTAATAGCCCTGACTGTCCTGTAAATTTTTTTTTAATGTTTTAAAAAGTTTTATCAAGAGCTAGGCATAGTGGCACATGACTTTAATTCCCATACTCTAGAGGCAGAGGCAGGCAGATCTTTGTGAGTTGGAGGCCAGCCTGGTCTACACAGAGAGTTCTCCGAGCAGCCAGGGCTACACAGTGAGACCCTGTCTCAAACAGAACAAAGTGAAATAACAGAGCATTCTGCACCAGAGAGCCAGTGCAGCTCAGCTCTGGGTGGCTCTGGTTTCTACGCCCAAGTCTCTAGGAGCCAGAGGGAGAGGACAGAGGAGGGTCTCCTGCTCACACACTGTTCTCCCTCCTTCCGTCCCTCAGATCTTCTCCTTCGTCCTGCACACAATTGTGCGAGGATTCATCCACTCTGCCGTAGGGGGCCTATATGCTGCCGTGTAAGTCCTGGAGGCTCTGGGTGGTGTGGTGGCCCTAACCCAAGGCAACTGCTGGTGGCACGGAGACCCTGAGACTGGCCTGTTCTTCCCTTCTTGTCGTGGTTGATCTGGCATCAGGGGACAGGTGATAGATTTTCGGCTGCCTGTGTCAGCAAAAGGCCATTGTACACACCTGATAGCGGGTGAGTCAGTAGGCAGGCAGCTGGGTGCCCACAAGCCTTGGCATTTAACACGAAGTCAGTCTCTCAGCTGGGGTCAGTGCCTGTGAGCCCCAGGGCTTGCTCTTCGGCCAGGTCCTGGCACTATCCCTGGCAGCTCACTGGAACAGGGTCAGGTCCTGGCTGCCTGAAGCTAAGTACTAAGGTGTAAATAGTCCTCAGTAGGCACAGTGACATGGATGACTGGTCCCCGAAGTCCTGGGCTGTCCTCACCCAGGGCCTCTGAGGGCCATTTGCTGGCCATAACCCCCTTGGGCCCTGGCTGTGGTGAAACCTGCATCTTTTTCAAGAAGCCACACAGAGCTGTTCCTGCCTCTCTTGCCCAGGGCCACTGCCTGTGACGGGAACAAAGCCTAACCTAGGTCAGGGCTCCCCCACAGCCCTGGGGCAGCAGAGCCTGATGTTCCCCAAGATTACACCCAGAACGCCTTCTCTAAGCAGCATCCTACAGAGGTCATTCCAGGTCCGCCTGCCCCCCCCCCCAACCCCCAGGCTTGGAGGAAGTTGTGGCTGCCCTGGCAGGGTGTGAGGGAGTCGGGCAAAGAGCTGTGATGCTGAGTTTCCGAGATTACGCAATGCTCCTGGAGGAGAGTTACAGCAGAGCCAGGCTTAGCTTCCAACCTGCTCCCCGGGAATGTTTCCCAAGCCGCAGACTCTGGCTGGCACCATGCTTTCCACCCCGCTCAGTCCTACGCCCACAGACTGAGGGCGGATCTGACTGTGGGAGAGGCTTTTTCTAGAGTCTAGAGCCCTAGGGGCCGGCACCCAACCATCCTGAGGCGCTCCCAACAGGCAAGATGATGCAGTCCTGGTTAGCAGCATACCTGAGCTAGGCCAGTAAGGGATTTGGGAAGCCCGTGGATGGCGCCGGTGTGACAAGTCTCATTGCCCCAACAGGTACCCCTCCACACAGTTTGGTAGCCTCACAGGACTGCAGTCCCTGGTCAGCGCGCTCTTTGCTCTCCTGCAGCAGCCGCTGTTTCTGGCCATGATGGGTCCTCTTGGAGGGGACCCTCTGTGGGTAAGAAGGGTCGGGTGTCTCTCCATTCCGCTCCTCGGAAGTAGAGCCAAGGACAACAGGTAGTGTGGGAAAGCCAGACAGAACCCAGTCAGAGGTCCCCTGTGGATGGCGGCCAGGCAGGAGGAGAAAAATGCTCTCTCTGGGTCTGATTCTAGGGTGAATCCCAGGCTTTCCACCCAAAGTCCAGCATTCTATTCCAAATGTCATGAGTTGTCCCAAGCCCAGCCCAGTCCCCCGAAGGCTGCTGAGTGGCACGTGGAGACTGGGGAATTTGGATACTGGAATGTGAACCAACAGCCCTGGGGCCTCTTGAACCTTCCTGTTTACTTTTCACTCTTTCCTCCTGTCGCTACCCCAAACCTGCGTGTGTGTGTGTGTGTGTGTGTGTGTGTGTGTGTGTGTGTGTGTGTGTGCGCGCGCATGGGAGGGTGCTGCCCTGTGGTGAACTCGGCTCCTCCTGACCGCTCGGCTCCCCACCTTCCCAGGTGAACGTGGGGCTGCTCATCGTGAGCATGCTAGGCTTCTGCCTGCCGCTCTACCTGATCTGCTACCGCCGCCAGCTGGAGAGGCAGCTTCAACAGAAGAGGGAAGACAGCAAGCTGTTTCTTAAGATCAATGGCTCGTCCAACCAGGAGGCTTTCGTGTAGCGCCCACCACCTCAGAGCTGTGGCCTCCTGCCTGTGCTTCAGTGACTGACCGCTGTCATCTCCCCCAACCCCAGAGGATCCCGTGCACTCTCTGGGTCTTGCCCTTCGCCACACTGGAGCCCCGTACGTCCTCACAGAGCCCTGGCCCTGCCATGGAGTGCTGGTGTGGAGGGACAGGAGAGGGCCCAGGACAAATGAACCTCCCACTGCCAGAAGCCGGCCTGCCCTGGCCTAGCTGTCACCCCAGGGGCCCTGGGATCTTGGATCCCCATGCGGCTTATACCTGGAGCCAAGGGGACACCCCCCAGCCCCCCATTAAGCAGGCTCACTCTCTCACTGATCTTGATTCTGCCTCTTGCCAAAGCAGAGGGGCCTGCAAGCCTCTACCCACACTACCTGCCCCTGAGCTGCATGTCCACCAACCACGCCTACCTGAGAACAAAGGCTTGCACTGTCTGCAACCCCTCGCTTTGGCCCCTTACCTCCCCTGGCCAGTCTGGCTGCCTGAGGAAGGAAGGACCCACTTCCTGTTGTTGGTGCTAACCCCTTTGTAATCCAGAGCCCCCACCCCCCACCCCCACCCGTGGCTGGTTCCCCGGCCCAGTGTTTTCCTTGAAGGCCTGTGGAGAAGTCCCACTGTCTCAGGCTGGCGAAGGGCAGAGCATTTACACAAAGCCTCAAGAGCGATGGGCAAGGCTTCTTCCTCAGAGTAGGAAGTACATTTGTACCGCTGCCCTTGTTCCAGTCTGCACCGTGAAGGGAACTAGGGACACTACAAGGGCACATTTCTACCCCCACGCAGCTGTTTTTCTGGGGTGGAAATAAGGCTGTGATGGTGGATAGTAAGAGCCAAGCCTAAGTAGGGAAGATGAATAGTGAGGAACCAAGGCGGTGTGTTTGTGTGGTACATGTGTGTACATGTGTGTGTACGGTAGGAGGTTAGCCCTAGGGTGGCTTTTATCTCAGTGGACCAGACCAGAAGCCAGCCAGGCCTACACCAAGCTCAAGATGGGAGAGTCAGCCTTGCTTTATCGTGGGGACCTTGTGCATGGCCGTGTGGTCACAGTGCCCCCTGCTGGCAGACTTCATCAGGGCACTGGAGCTGTTGGTTAGGAGAGAAGCCTAGCTGGCTTGCCTGGCCCAATAACCCACTTACCCTGACAGCCCCAAAAACCCTGTCTGAGACCTTTTGGGGTGCCAAGAGGGGTGAGTTGGCTTTTAAGTCTATGGCTTCCTCTTAGGTTTTGTCAGAATTCTTTTTATGAAGCAATAAATCCATTTTCCTGTTGGTAATGGATGCGTCCCACCCCCACCCCCCAACCTATCAGTTGAGTACTCTACGTGCCTGTTTTATGATTGAGAGGAAAGACGGGGCAAGAGGTTCTTCCAGGAAGGGAAAAAAGACAGACAAACAGACAAAGTGACACACTCTAATACCAGCACTTGGAAAGCTGAAGCAGGCAGAGAGTTTGAGGCAGCCTGGTCTACATCGAGAGTTCTAGGACTTCCACTAGTGACAAACCCAGCTGCCCCAGAGAGGGGCATGGCCAGAGGAAAGCCCTAACCACCAGGCAAATGGGGCTATGGAGAAGTGTGCGCTGTCCCAGCTAGACAGGCCAGGCCAGAAGCCTTCATCTCTACTGTTTCCCTCACCTCATAACCCACAAAAGTTGTTACATGGTGACTCCAGGAGAGTCATAGGCTAAACAGCATATAGATGGGGTGAGGGCAGACAGAAGAGATACCCCCGGGCCAAGTTCAGGCTTGTTAGTAATAGTGGAGTGTCAAGGCTTGGCTCCAATCTGTTCAGACATTAGAGTCATAGCCCTCACAACAGTGAGCTACTGGAAGCTCTTCTCTGAGGCTTTCACAGCTCAGTGGTAGAACTCAACTCTTAGCATGGACAAGGCCCTAGGCTCTGTCACCCAAATGAACTGAGCTCTATTTTCCAGACTGCCTCTGGGAACACTGGGCTGCAGTGTGGCACTGGTGGTTTTGTTTTTGAGAACGGCTAGTCAAATATCAGGCCATGCAGAGCTGGTCAGGCGGGTTGCTGCACAGTGGGTACCACAGTGCTTGCGTTATGTTCGTGAGCACTGGCAGCTGTCTGAGAAGGGCTATAGCACCAGGTGTCATAACAAGAGGATCCTCTGAGTTCAGGGCCAGCCTGGTCTACGTCATGAGTTCCAGGCTAGCCAGGACTACTCAATCAGACCCTGTCTTAAAAATAAAAAAATAACCCCACAAATGTTTGCAAGGATGTGAAGAAAAATAGGAAGGTTATGCATTGCTATCTGAATGGCAGGGCTGTAGAAGTGCAGCACAGTCCTGTTAACACCAGCACCAAGTGGCAAAGGGGTGGCATGTTACAGCCTGAGCTAGAACCCTGCTTCTCATACAAGGTTGTGACATGCTCCTGAGTGGTGACTAATCATAGGAGCGGTGCCCTTCCTGCATGTGTGACAAGGTGGCCACTTGCAGAAGGTTCTGCAACGTTAAGACTAGGCCCCAGGGCTGGGCGGGAATGTCTTTTCTCTTGGTAGCATGTTTGCTCAGCTCACACAAAGTCCTTCATTTGATGCCCAGCTCCAAAGCAAACCCAGTCGTGGTGGCACATGACTGGTAGGTACCCCAGCACTTGGGAGGTGGCGATATCAGGCATTCAAATCATCCTTGGCACACTGAATTTGAAGCCAACCTGGGCTCCAGGAAGTTCCCAATCTTCTAAAAAAACAAAAACAAATGGCTGGCTCCTGGTCTCACCTGTGTCATGGCTTGGTTCTGGTGCCTCCCAGAGGCTAAGACACCTCAGTGAGGAAGAAGGTAGTTTGAGTGACTGACAAAGGCTCTCCCCGCTAGGGACACATCAAGAGGTTGGTCGGACATGACTTGTATGGTCCCCAACAACACTGAGGGGCCACACTTCAGAGCATGACAGTTTAAGGGAATATTCTAGAGTTGAGAAGCTGGACGTATGGGATGGGAGAGGGCACAGAGTCAACCCATAGCAGGGAACAGGTGTGGCAAGCCAGATGACTAGTCAAAGGCCATTCTGCCCCAACTTGGCACCAAGTCAACGTGTTTCCCTAGTGTCTTTGAATCACAGTAGCCACCTAGAGTGAAGTAGAAACAGTCGTAGACAGGTGGAGTCAATTTGCTCGCAGTGAGAGCCAGGGCGCTCTCGTGGCCTCAGTCAGTGAAGCAGCTGAGGCCCTCTTGGCCAGAACATCCCATTGGAAGCAACAGCTCGAGGGGTGCCGGCCTCCCAATAGAATGGCAAAGCCCAAAGAAGTAGTAACAAGCTCAGGACGGTCTCCATGTGTTGGAGCCAAAGCTTTCTCAGGTATGGGGCAAGCTGTTTGCCCAAGGGTCATTTGAGCCCTGAAGGCTGATGGTACAATTCCCTGATCACTTCAGTTTCAAGAGGAATGCCCCGAAATAGGGGCAGAACCACAGGCCAGACACAGGACACAGGCAGCGGCTTCAGTGGCCCCAGGCTTCTCCTCCCGCCTCGTTCTCCAAGCTGGGGGTGATGTGGGGGGTGGTATATGTGTGTGTGTGGAAAGGAACAGGAAGTGATGCCCAGCCCTGTGCTTTCAGTTGGTGAGGACGGAGGCATAGCCAGTTTCGCACTCCTGGGAGCCCCTCCCCCCCTTTGTGGTCTGGGCACCTGTCACTCTGCTGGGACCCTTCACAACTGGCTCCAATCTTCATGAAGGCCCCAAAGTATAGGCCCTTGGGGGCTACCTCCTGTGTTCTGTCCCCCCACTCCCACATCCAAAAGTTCCCATCAGAACTTGCACACAGCCAGCCCATGATGGTAGCACGCACCCCACTCTGCAGCTGTCACCACAGAGCCTCAATGCTCTTCCCTGTGAAGGGCAGTGACAGGTTCTTGTGGACTTTGTGGGCAGCGAGGTGCCTTATCTGTGAAGTTATCAGGGCCAAGCCCAAAGTATATTGGCTATTTTCCTCACATAGAAACTGTGGGCTGTGAGGACAATTGGCCCCAAGTATTTCAGGGCCTTGCTTATTTTCAGCTTGTAGCCCTTCCCTGGCTTGAGGGTCAAGGTGAGACTATATCCCCCCAAGCTCTAACTCATGCTGAGCCTTAGGGTGTGGACAGAGCCTCCTGGGCATTCAGGAGAGTCATTGTCCTCTGTGAGGAAGGCATCATGGCCCACCAGCACAGTCACCATCTGTGCCCCTTGGTCCCTACAGTGAGTCATTACATGGGCAGATCTAAGGCAGGTCCGTGGTTAGCCTCCTAACCTTGACCATGCTCTGAGGGGAGCGCATGGCTTAGCAGCCAGCCATATTGCATTCTCAGGGTATCATTTTCTCACATGAATCGGGAAGCATCTCTGTTCTCACAGTGTGGTTAAGGGGACCCCGTAGGTATATCTCATCAACAGCAGTGTATGTAGCCTGCAGCAGAAACGAAGCCACTGTGGCCCTGGAGAAAGTCAGACAGCACAGGGAACAAGGCAGCCCTTTCCCATGGGACAAACACGCCAGGCTGGTGGCCAGAAAAGGTGGTAAAGTTGACACTACTGACCCCAGTCCCCTCAGAACTTCCCTTACAGTGAAGCCTTAAGTTATTGTCCACTTGCCCACTTTTTTATTTTTGTCTTTCACATTTTGGTAAGATGCTTGACCAAACAGTCTTGGGGTCAAAAGTCCTAGCCCTGGGGTGGCACTTCTATACTGCCTTTTTGAATGACTGTTTGGCTAGGCTCTGTGTGTGTGTGTGTGTGTGTGTGTGTGTGTGTGTGTGTGTGTACGCGCTGAGATGTTCTGGTGTGTCTGTGTTAAGAGAGATGTATAGGGGTGCCTGTGTGCTGTAACACCTGGAGGCAGAGGAAGGAAAGGCCCATTGTGTCCCTTTCTGTTACTAGGAGCATCTAGGCAGGTCAGAATCCAGGCCATGTCAACCCAGGCCTTAGGCTGGGGCCTGAGGGTGTGTCCTTATGTTCACCAGGGTCACATAGTGTCACTGATAACTCAGCAGCTGACCTTGGCTCTTCCCTGTCACTTTACTGTTCTTAGCCCCCAGCATACTCCTTGGCACTTAATAAACGTATGCTGAGAATGACTGAGAATCAAAAACTCCTCTGTGGCTCCCACGTCTCTCTCTCTGCCTGGATCACACCACTCTTGCTCAGACTCCTCGCCCCTAGGGGAAAGCTTGGGTCTCTCTGCTGCTGGTTCGGAGTGGGGCTGACACTCAGGAGAGGGGGCAGTCAGAGGGGTGGGCCCACTCAAGAGAACATGCAGGGAAGGGATGCTAAGATGTAAGCTGAGGGCTGTGAGCTTGGAAGGTGCACTCTGACCGCCCCCCCATCCCGGCCCCCCCCCAGCTCCTCCCCCCACACGTTTTGTTGTCACTATTCCTCACCTCCGCCCCACTTTGGATGGAGATAAAGAAGACGTCTCCTTCTCCGGTACAAGCAGAGCCGCAGCATATGCTCTGTGGCCACACAGCAGTGCTGGACTTTGACCTCCACCTCAAGGGCAAACCAGGACTTGGGGATTGCAGCCCCACTCTACAGAGAGACAGCCGGCTATGGTCAGGTGGAGTGTGCCCCATGGGGCCAGATCTTCCGATATGTTTTTTCCCCCTGAGAAGCTAGGAATCCCGAGTTTTGCATAAAATATCACCCTTTTCAAATGTTAGCTCAAAATAAGTTTTTAAAGAAAAATATCACAGCTGCTCAGATCTGTTTTAACCCTATGTAGGCTAGTGTGGAAGGGGAGGGGGAAGGTCCTCCTGCCTCAGGGATGCCAGGGCCTCCAGCCCAGCCTGGTAGGCCCAGCAGTGTTACCTCCCTTCAGCAATCATAGGGCTTTCTGTCTGTCTGTCTGTCTGTCTGTCTTGGTTTTCTTAATTGCTTCTCTCTATTTCTTTCTCTCCCAGCTTGGCTCATAATGACTCCTGTTTGGAGACAGCAAATGGGTTAAACACTTAAATCTAATTCCTGAGGGGCACGAAGTTCTTATTTAGTCACAGAATTGTCAGGGACACTGAGCAGCTAGCCCTCAAGCCTGCCAACTCCTGTGCCCAGTAGGATCAGTTGGGTAATAGGGGTCATTTGTTTTTATTTTGTTGCTTTTTGTAGTCCTGGGGACAGAACTCAGGACCTGCCCACTAGGAGCCTACCCACTGAGTTCCACCTGCACCCTGCTCTGCCTTGTCTGCCACCAGAGTGAATGTTCCTTGAGAGCTGGCACAAGCCCTGTCTTGGTCATCACTATACCTCCGGGGACTCAGATGGCACCAGTGTGAAATAGCTGCCCAGTAAACACTGTGGGGATGAAATTTTAAAAGATGAGAGAGCTGGGTGTGGTGGTTGTTGCTCACCTGGGATCCCAGCAGCTGAGGCAGGAGGGGCAGGTGGGACAGTCATGAGTTTGAGGGCAGCTTGGGCTACAAAGGGAAGCCCTGTCTTAAAGCCAGAGAGAGGGGTTGGGGGAGACAGGCTAGGAGACCAGCACACACCCTAGCCAGGTAGGCAGAAGATGGAAACTGAAACACAGTCTCCCTGAGATAGGCAGAGATGGGTTACAGGTATGGCTGTAACTAATGGAGGTGGCAGCAAGGGCCGAGCCTTGAGATCCAGAGACACAAAGAGGAAGGGAGTGGGGCAGGGAAACGGGCAAAAAAGAAGAGAGCTGCAAAGAGAAGAGAAAAGAAACAAAGGCTGAAGGTATGCCCTCCCCTCACCTCCCCCCCTCTCCCGGTCCAGAGTCCAGTTCAACAGGGAGATGAGGGGGCTCCCAGCAAGAGAGACAGTAAGCTGATGGTGGGGCTGGAGAGATGGCTCAGCAAGTTCTAGGATATCCAGGGCTACACGGAGAAATCCTGACTTCAACAACAACAACAACAAAAGTAAATAATAGGCCGGGCGTGGTGGCGCACGCCTTTAATCCCAGCACTCGGGAGGCAGAGGCAGGTGGATCGCTGTGAGTTCGAGGCCAGCCTGGTCTACAAAGCGAGTCCATGATGGCCGAGGCTACACAGAGAAACCCTGTCTCAAAAAACCAAAAAAAAAAAAAAAAGTAAATAATAGTAAGTGGAGAGACGACTCAGTGGTTAACATTTGCTGCTCTTGCCAAGGACACAGGTTCGTTTCCCAGTGACCACATCCGATGGCTCACAACCACCCATAACTTCTGTCCTAAGGGATCTAATACCCTTTCCTGGCCTCCTCAGACACCTGTACACATGTGGTAATGTATGTTACAAATACTCAAGATAAAATAAATAAAAATCTTTAAAAATTTCTATCATTGTGTGTGTGTGTGTGTGTGTGTGTGTACGTGAGTGCAGAGCTATCAGCAGAGCTATCAGACTTCCTGGAGCTGCAAACAGTTATGACTTACCTGATAAGGGTTCTGGGAACTGAAGTCAAATCCTCTGGAAAAACAGTCATTGCTCTGGGTTGGGGAGACGACTCAGTGGTTAAGAGGACTGGCTGCTCTTACAGAGGACCAGAGTGCCATTCCCAGCACCCACATGGCAGCTCACAACTGTCTGTAACCTCAGTTCTTGGAGACCTGATGTCCTTTTCTGACCTACTTTGTTCCAGGCAACACAGTGGTACATAACACCCATACACAGAAAATAATAAAATGATTAAAGCAGCATGGATGCCTGCTGCATTCTGCAAATGCTGCATTAAGTGCACAGGCCCCTTTAGTGAGTCCCTCACTGCAAGTCCGTTATGCAGGCATTATCATTGTCCTCGCTTTACAATGACGAGGCTAAGACACCACCGAGGGGTTAGTAATGTGCCCGATGCCACACAGGTAGGCACGTGTAAGGGCTGGGACTCTGAGGCATCAGGCACTGGGCATGGCTATTGTGTGGAAGCTGAGAGGGTGGAGCACGGACCGTGCATCTGAAAGCCTTTGCCTGGGTAAACCAAACTTGCTAGGGTAAAAGTGATGTACAAAACACAGGTCAGGGTCTGGGGATGTGGCTCAGTTGATAGAGCTTGCCCAGCATACATAAAGCCCTGGCTCACCCTCCATTACTACATAAACCAAGTGTCTTGACTCCTGGCTATAATCCTAGCATTCAACACAGGGAGGGCACACCACTGGAAAATCAAGGTCATCTTTAGCTACATAGTAAGTTTGGGGTTAGCCTGGGCTACATAGAACACACAAAACAAAACAAAACAAAAAACCCAAAACTAAAAATGTGTTAAACATCCAGGCATGTTAAACAGCACTTGGGAGGCAGAGGCAGGCAGATTTCTGTGAGTTCGAGGCCATCCTGGTCTACAGAGTAAGTCCAGGACAGCCAAGGCTACACAGAGAAACCCTGTCTCAAAAAACAAACAAACAAACAAATAGCACTACAAATTTAGATGGAGAAATTGGAATATGATTTGCAGGAAAGATAATAAGAATTTAAACCTGATATGGCTGTTTGTGCCTATAATCCCAGCATTCCTGATGGAGGAGCATCACAGGTCCAGGCCAGCCTGGGCCACAACCCAGTTCAAGGCAAACCTGGACTACATGGTGAGACTCTACAATGATGGGCCACGGCAGACTGCTTTAACCCTAGTGCTCTGGAGGGAGAGGAGGGGGGATCTCTGTGAGGTTGAAGGTAGCCTGGCCTACCAAGCAAATTCTAGGACATATAGACTCTTTCTGAGAGACAGACACAGACAGACAGACTTGGGTTTCATATCCTTGGTACCAGTACCAGAAGGAAGAAAAGGAAGGAAGGGAAGAAAGAAGGGAAAGAAAAGGAGGAAGGAAGGAGAAAAAAAGCCTCGTGTGGTGAGTCTAGGAGTACGTCACCCTGACAGCCTCAGTTCACTCCAAGGGACCCATACCATGGAAGGAGAGAATGTTTACAAGTTGTTCTCTCTCCTCCGTGCACAACACAGTGTGGCGTGCACGTGCACACACGAACACGCACGCGTGCACACACACACATGCACACTTTCTACAGGGCACATGTATGGAATTCAGAGGACAGCTTGGAGGAGTCAGTTGTCAGGCTTGGTCACAAGTACCTTAACACACTGATCTGTTGGGCTTCCCCCTGTAATGCAAAAATTTTAATATAACAATAATAATAATAATAATAATAATAATAATAATAATGAGGCTAGAGAGGTAGCTCAGTGTTTAAGAACACTGTTCTTCCAGAGGACCCAGGTTCAATTCCCAGCACCCAAGTGGCAGCTTATAACTGTCTGTAACTCCAATTCTAGGGGAAGATACATGCAGGCAAAACACTAGTGTATATAAAAATAAAAATAAATCTCTTTGTTTTTGTTTTTTTCGAGACAGGGTTTCTCTGTGTAGCCCTGGCTGTTCTGGACTCCCTTTGTAGACCAGGCTGGCCTCAAACTCACAGAGATCCACCTGCCTCTGCCTCTCCAGTGCTGGGATTAAAGACATGTGCCACTGCACCCCGCCCAATACACTAAAAAAAAAAAAAGGCTGGGCGGTGATGGCGCACGCCTTTAATCTCAGCACCTGGGAGGCAGAGACAGGTGGATCGCTTTGAGTTCTAGGCCAGCCTGGTCTACAAAAGCGAGTCCAGGACAGTCAAGGCTACACAGAGAAACCCTGTCTCGAAAAACCAAAAAAAGAAAATAATAATAAATAAATAAAAATATTTATTTATTATTTATACAATATTCTGCACACCAGAAGAGGGCACCAAATCCCATTATAGAGCCACCATGTGAACTCAGAACCTTTGGAAGAACAGACAGTGCTCTTAACCTTTGAGCCATCTCTCCAGCCCAATACATTGTTGAGAGAGAGGTGAAGGGGGGTGGGGGGTGAAATTCACTCATCCTGTTAGGTGTAATAGCAATACTGTAGTTCTGTAAGACAGTGATGGGTGGACGGCTAGGATGACCTGTCTTGGGGACTTTGAAGAAGAACGGCGAGCCTCCAGGTTGAATCTGGACTGTGAATTAGGACTTCCTTAAGGCCCTCTGATTGCTCCCTTATCAGAGGGAGCCTCTCAGCCGGCACCCAAAGTCCCACGCTCAGCCTGGCTGTCTGTAGGCTGCCTCATTTTCAACTCACTGCAACCTGGATGCAGGCTCTGGCCTCCCGCCCCATCTCCAGAGGCAAGCCCTGCCCTGTGCCTGTGCCTCCTGCTCTGCTCTGCAGAGACCGTTCTTTCTAGTCTTCTTCAGCTCAAACTGCCTTCATCTTTTCTTTCTTTATTCAGACAGGAGGTTTCTGTGTAGCCCTGGCTGTCCTGGAACTCAGGGCCATTGTTGTCACAAACTACTTCTTCAATCAAGTTGATGTCTGTGAGCTCCAGCAATGGGAAAGCTGGCCCTCACATTCTGGGGTGTGTGTGTATGTGTGCACGTGTGTGGGTGGGTGTGTGTATGTGTGTGTGTGGATTTTTTTGGTTTGGGTTTTTTCTTTTTCTTTTCTTTCTTTTTTTGGTTTTTTTTGTTTTTGTTTTTGTTTTTTTGTTTGTTTTTTATGAGACATGGTTTCTCTGTGTAGCTTTGGCTGTCCTAGACTCACTTTGTAGACCAGGGCTGGCCTTGAACTCACAGCGATCCACCTGCTTCTGCCTCCCGAGTACTGGGATTACAGGCGTGCGCCACCACGCCCGGCCTTTTTTTTTTTTTTTTTGGTTTTTTGAAGCAAGGTTTCTTTATGTAGCCTTGGCTGTCCTGGAGTCACTTTGTAGACCAGGCTGGCCTCAAACTCATAGCGATCCGCCTGCCTCTGCCTCCCGAGTGCTGGGATTAAAGGTGTGCGCCACCACTGCCCGGCCGGTTTTTGGTCTTTCGAAACAGGGTTTCTCTGTGTAACAGCCCTGGCTGTCCTGGACTTACTTTGTAGACCAGGCTGGCCTCAAACTCACAGAGATCCACCTGCCTCTGCAGGTTTCTACACAGAGAAACCCTGTCTCGAAAAACCAAAACCAAAACAAACAAACAAATATACATGTATAATTATTTTAAAATTAAAAGCTGGACTTCTTCAGAGTTTTTGTTGCTGTTGTTTTTAGTTTCTTCTTGTTGTTGTTTTTGGACAGGGTCTTTTGTAGCCCAGACTAGCTTCAAACTGAATGGGTGGCAAAGGATGACTTTAAACTTCCTGCCTCTACCTCAGAAGTGTTGGGATTACAGGCATGAGCAAAAACCAAAACAAAACAAAAAGCAAAAACAAAAAACAAAAGCAAAAAAACAAAAACAAAAACAAAACAAAAAAAACAAGCCAGGCATGGTGGCTCATGCCTTTAATCCCAGCACTTGGAAGGCAGAGGCAGGCAGATCGCTGTGAATTCGAGGCTAGCCTGGTCTACAAAGCGAGTCTAGGACAGCCAAGGCTACACAGAGAAACCCTGTCTCAAAAAAACAAACAAACAAAACAGGCATGAGCTACCAGACCTTGCTTATGTGTACTGGGAGTTGAACCTGGGACTCTGCAGGTGTTGGGCAAGCCTTCTGCTAAGGGAACCACGTCTCCAGCCTTGATGTTTTGTGGTTTTAGTTCTGCTAGTGTGCAGTGCAGCCCTCCAATCCCAGGCTTCAGGTTTCATCTACTAATTTGCAGCAATTCCTCTGTCTTAACTGTCAAGGTTAATGCTGCCCCCAGGGCCGGTCACCCAATTCAGCTTGAGTAATACTGATCTCTTCTAGAAGCCACATCTGTACGTTTGTATTGGTCTCCTCTCCATTCAGCAAGGGAGGCGTCTTGTTTGCTTGGTCATGCTTTATGTCTTCAGTGCCTAGGAAAAGACTTAGGATGGGGCCAGGTGCTCAATCAATATTTATTGAGTGAATGAGTAAATGCAGTCTCCCTAACTAGACTGTAAGTTCCCAGAGGGGCAGGATCTTCTTACTTCCTGGAGAGAGCCAGCATTTTCTAGAGAACTATCCATTGATACTGTGGAGGAGGAAAAGCCCTGTGCTGGAGGGTTGGGGGATCAGGGACCAGGCCACTTCCTCTCTTGGCTGTCTTCAGTCTTGGCCTTGGATTTCTGGAGCTATTTCTTCCTCACCTCACACTAGAGTTTGATGAAGGAATGGCCCATCCGTGTAACAGTCAAAACGGCCCTGGTGACTGGTCCCAGCTGGGTGACAGTGTGGCCACCTGCTCCCCAATTCCTTCCTGAGACACTGTCTCAGGCTGTTCTCTCTCTATTGCATCCAGATATTTTTCAAGAACCCCCCCCACCTCCACCCCCCCCCCTCCACTCACCCCCACACCTGTTAGTCCCACTGTTTGCCAACCCCTTTCCTGTGTCCTGAGTATAGTACTGTCCCCCTCTTGGCCAATTTGTCAAGTCCCACTTTGTTGTTGTTGTCGTTGTTTTTGTTTTCCTAGCCTGGACTTAGGCAGCTGCCTCCTCACTGGTGACCCTGCCTGTGTCCTCAGCATTCATAGGGAAACGTAAATCTCATCCCATGGCTGAAACCCTGGAATGCCCTCGAATGCCCTCTGTTGGCTTATAGCCCACATTATCATCACCCACTATGACCCTTCTCCTTCCTAGCCCTTCAGCCTCCAAATTCAGCGCTCCAGTTATCTTTCCTCGCCCTGTGCTGGTCAGTTTCTCTCTAAGCTTGACATAAGCTAAGGACATCTGTGAAGAGGGAACGTCAGTTGAGAAGATGTTCCTGTCAGATCTGCCTGACGGCAAGCCTGTGGGGGTCAGTTTTTGGATTAATGATTGATGTGAGAGAGTGCAGCTCACCCTGGTCGGTATACCCCGAGCCTGGGCAGGCAGTCCTGGGTTGCACAAGAAAGCGTGCAGAGCAAGCCGGTAAGCAGCATTCTTCTGCTTCAGTTCCGGTCTTCAGGTCCCTGCCTTGTCTTCCCTTGGTAATGGACTCTATCCTCAAAGACATAATAAACTGTTTCCTCCCCAAGTTGCCTTTGGTCATCGTCTTTATCACAGCAATGGAAACCACACTAGGACAAGACCCCAAGCACATCCTGGTCTCCTTGACGACAGCCTTTATAAAGCTTGCTTCAACTGTCTGCTGTGCTTGTCCCTCCTCAGCATCTTGCCCTCTGGGATGCTTTTCCTCACACACACCAGGTGCCCTCCTGTGTAATCCCATCAAACGCAACTTTCACCCCTCACAGCCTGCTGGCTTTTCTTGCTGTGGTTCTAGGATTGAACCTAGGGCCTCCTGCATAGGAGGCAAGTGTTCTACTACTGAGCTGTAGCCCAGCCCTCTCCTTAGCTTTTTAATTTTTATTTTTTCAAGATGGGATTTCTTTGTGTAACAGAGCCCTGTCTGTCCTGGACTCTCTTTGTGGACCAGGCTGGCCTCGAACTCCAGAGATCCGCCTGCCTCTGCCTCCTAAGTGCTGGGATTAAAGGCATGTGCCACCACCACCCAGCCTCTCCTTAGCTCTTATGAGACAGTGGCTTACTAAATTGTTCAGGTAGGCTTTGAATTTCCCATCCTTCTGCCCCGGCTCCCATCTAGCTAGGATTATAGCCCATGCAGCCCCTTTCATTCTAATGGCCTGTTATCTTCAGCCATCACCTGCCGCCCATCCATCCGATCTCCAGATTCCTAAGGACAAGAGAGTGCCAGTCTTGTTCCCTGTACCCAGGATAGGCCAAGCTCACGTACAAGAGCTTAGATGGATGAGAAGATACCAAAAGTTACGATCTCAGCTACACCCAGCACTCAGGAGCCAGAGGCACGTGGATCTCTATGCGTTTGAGGCTACCCTGGTGAACAGAACCAGTTCTAGTTATAGAACAGTCAGAGATACTTAGCGAGACCTTGTCTCAAAATCCTCCTCCTCATCCTCATCATCACCATCTCAGCGACGTCATGAAGAAGATGTGATGAGCAAACCTAACTTTTGCTGCCTTCTCACCTGTGAATGAGGACAGTAAAAGCACCTTTCTGGTGGAATTGTGAGTCAAGTATTTAGAGAACACATATACACTTTGTGTGTGTGTGTGTGTGTGTTGTTCGTGGCTGAACCAAATCGCCACTTGGCCCATTTTATTTTTGACACGCTTGGCTCTCAACACACCCACCAGAGACGACCTATCATACAGGCACGGCAGCCCCTTTGTTGAAGAGCATTCACACCAGAGGTGTCTCTTTACTTCCTGAGCGCCAAACCCGCCCTGGGCCCAACTTGGATGCTGCTGACATGGATCCGGAGCCAAGGCCCATTTAAGGGTGGAGGGACGGGCCCGGGAAGGCCCCGCCCCGCCCCGCGTGAGGTCAGCGCGCACTGCTGCGTCTGACGCTCTGGTTGCCGCAGAGACGCCCCGCCCCCGCGCGGCGCTGCGGAACCGGAGCTCCGGGCGGCGTCGGCAGAGGCGCGGGAGGTGGCGAGGCCAGGGCAGGGCGGCAGGAGCCCGCACGTCGACCGCAGCGAGAGCAGCGGGGACAGAGCAGACCACGACGAAGGCGCACAGGCAGCCGGGCCGGGCCGGGCCACCGGGAGAGCGGCCGCCGGGAAGCGGGCGGGAGGCCGGGCTGGCAGCTGGCAGCCTCCGATCCGCGAAGCGACATGGTGCTGCTCAAGGAGTAGTGAGTGTCGGGTCGGCAGTGCGGAAGCGAGGCGGAAGGGAGGGTCTGGATGACGGCCGCGAAGGCAGATCGCCTGCCCCGGGATGCAGAACACCGGATGAGGCTGTTGGGCTGCCTAGCAGGGACGGAGAGGACAGCGGGGGCTGGACAGGGCCTGATTAGGTGGGGTTGGAGGGGCCAGAGGGTGACAGACAGCACCTGAGGTGAGATCGAATAAGCCAGAGAGGAGGCCGAGAACCGGTGCGAGCCGGAAAGGGCCTGAGGAGGGGTCAAGGGGACAGGGAGAGCAAGAGGAGGCTTGAGGAGGGGCCCAGGCAATGGAGAGCGCTGGATGTTATGTGGCCCTATAGTGGGCGCTGGGCGATGAAGGGGCAGCCGGAACTGCCGGAGTGACTGAGGAGTTGTATAAGGGGCCAAGGAACAGTGGGACAAGGGCAGGCAGCGCCGGTGAGTTGTCTGACGGTGGGGAGGGGTTTGAGGCTGAGCTGTATCAATGGGCAGGGAAGATCAGATAAGGTACCTCCTGGAATAGAGTTGAGGTGGTGGGGAGGAGTGCCGAGGCGGAACCTGGGGCATGGACAGCGGCTGCCTTAGGCAGCAGGGGAAGGATTGTAATAATTGGTTGCAGGGGGGGAAAAAAAATTCAGTCAGGGCCAGGCCTGGGTGATGAGGTGAGAGAGACAAGCATAGGGGACACAGATAACAGGGGTGGCTGGAGTGACATGGTACCTAAGTAGTAGGTGCAGAAGAGGAGGCTTTTGAAGGAAGCTCGCATGCATGCTTAGGACTTGGCCACACTTGAATGAAGAAGAGTCTAGAAAATACTGGGCAGGGTCTGAAGTGACATGAAGGAGTTCCTGTGACAGAGAAGGGCAGGACACAAGACCATCCAGGAAGCTGGTATAAGAATGCATACGTCTGCTAATGGAGGCGATGGGGACCAAGACAGGGACATCCCAGGCTTAGAGGATTCTGGGTGTTGGACCAGAGAGATGAGGACTTGAAGCGATGGAGGGGGTCCCACAGATACTTTCTGGGTGTGGAGCTGCTGTTTTGGGGGATGGGCAAGGCTTGCCAGGAGGTAG
This sequence comes from Acomys russatus, assembly GCF_903995435.1. Taxonomy (NCBI): domain Eukaryota; kingdom Metazoa; phylum Chordata; class Mammalia; order Rodentia; family Muridae; genus Acomys; species Acomys russatus. The sequence continues at coordinate 2,506,957 of NC_067152.1, forward strand.
ATGGTTGCTCCTGAAACTCAAATGGGGCTATTTGCATTGCTAAGTTTTCAGACAGTGTGACCCACTCCTGAAGATCATGGTTCCCAGTGACCTTCCCAAGACTTTCTACTCTCCTCCAGGGAGAGATCGGATGTGTATAGACTTTTATGGTGAAGCTAACCTTCCCTGGAAGGGTGTGTATGTGTGCTCCTAAGCCCCAGACGTTCAGAAATGGGAAATGTCCAAGTAGAGAGAAACTTATGAAACTCTTAAGAGACCAAGCAAGCGTGCAGAGGACTCTTTCCTCCTTGTCAGTGAAGACACTGTGACCGCCCCACAGGGTTTACTGCTTGGAGGTGTTTAAGATGTTGAAGACACAGTGTGCAGTTTGAATGACAGATGAGGTAGGGAGCCAGACGTCTTCCCTACCTTGACTCTTTCCTGAAGAACATTATTTGGAGCCCTCCCCCTGCTCCCCCCCCCCACTCTTCCCACCCCATCACCTCTCTTGATGTCCAGTCTGCTGGTAATCCAGCCAGAGCTCAGAGCTTCATGTGGGGAAGAATAACACGAGGTGCCAGTGCTCTCCAAGGAGAACATGGTACACTTTGCATTTTAATCCTGTGTCCCACATGAACCCTACAGTCTGTAGAAATGCGAGGTTTTGAAAAGGTCACGCTGGGGAAGGAAGGGCCTTCTGAAGAGATGAAGTGGATTTGGGAGGCAGGCATGCCTTTCCTGTTCTTTGTTCTCCCCACTTGGAGCCTGCCAGGGCCAGGGCCAGGGCCAGGGGTGCCTGTGATGCAGACCCTGCCGGGCATCTGTATGTCATTCCGGATGGACTTGGACCCTGTGTTGTGTGTGTGCGTCCCTGGGCGGGGGACAGGGTGAGACACTGTGGTTGCAGCGCTGCAGCTCTGAGAAGGATGCAAGTGAAGGTCGTGCTGTGGCGAGCATGGCTCCAGTCTTGGCCCAGCTGGGACCCCTTGGCCCTATCCTTTCGAATTGTCCCTGTGGCTGCTCAGGTGGTTTTGTTCCGAGGGGGCGAGGGAGAAATGCCTGGGCGTGTGTACAGAAGCAGGCTCCGGCATCCTTGAAGGCACTGACCGGTGCTAGCTTGTCCCGTGGGGCGGCTTGGATCTGAGGGTTCTTGTCCCTGTTGATTTTTCTGACACTTCCTCTCACAGGATTTTCCCTGATTTGATTTCTGCACATTCTTCGAGGTGGTTTTTGCTGTGTTCTTGAAGATAAAAGGCATATTGTTTTCTAGGAAGTTTCTTCTGAGGGTGCAGAAATTCTTCCCTTTAAGCTGGAAGTACTTCTCTGCACAGTTGGCTTTTTCTTATGGGAGGGTTTATGTGACTCAATTTTTTCTGGAGGAAGGGAGTTAGCAGGCAGTAAAGACTCGGAGCCCGTTTTATTTTATTTTTCCTGCTCGATGCCTGGCTTTTACTGTGATGTTTTCCTCAGGTCTCTCTGTGTGTTTTCTTGCTGCCCGGGAGAACTTGTGGGACTGGGGAATACTAGCTGTTTTGCAGCTTGGAGCAAAAAGCCACAGTTGAGCCTCTGCACAGGGAGGATGCTCAGCTCATGCTATATAAGCAGGCAACACGGTGCAGAGGGCACAGCAGCTTCCAGCAAGGCTCTGAGAGCTGGGAATCTCAGCTTTGCCTCTTGTGTGTCTTATTTATGTAGTTATTTTTATTTTTTATTTTGAGACAGGATCTCTGTAGCCCTGGCTGTCCTAGAACTCATTTTGTAGACCAGGCTGGCCTCAAACTCAGAGATCTGTTTGCTTCTGCCTCCTGAGTGCTGGGATTAAAGGTGTATGCCACCACCACTGGTCTCCACTTGTTCTCTCTCTCTCTCTCTCTCTCTCTCTCTCTCTCTCTCTCTCTCTCTCTCTCCAGGGTTTCTCTGTATAATAAGTCCTGGCTGTCCTGGACTCGCTTTGTAGACCAAGCTGGCCTCGAAGGCACAGAGATCTGCCTTTCAAGTGCTGGGATTAAAGTCGTGCACCACCATGCCTGGCTTTTTTTTTTTTTCCCCCTTCGAGACAGGGTTTTTCTGTGTAATCTTGCCTTTCCTGGACTCACTTTGTAGAACAGGCTGGCCTCAAACTCACAGAGATTTGCCTGCCTCTGCCTCCAATTGCTGGGATTACAGGTGTGCACTACCACTTTTGTTGTTGTTGTTGTTGTTTGGTTTTGGTTTTTCGATACGGGGTTTCTCTGTGTAGCCTTGGCTGTCCAAGGCTCATTTTGTAGACCAGGCTGGCCTCGAACTCACAGCAATCTGCCTGCCTCTGCCTTCCAAGTGCTGGGATTAAAGGTGTGTGCCACCACACCTGGCCCTTGTTTTGTTTTGGTTTGGTTTGGTTTTTTTGAGACAGGGTCTCTCTGTGTAGCCTTGGCTGTCCTGGACTCTCTTTGTAGACCAGGCTGGCCTCGAACTCACAGTGATCCACTTGCCTCTGCTTCCCGAGTGCTGCTGGGATTAAAGGCGTGCGCCACCACGTCCGGTTCTTTTTTTGTTTTTTTAAACAAGGTTTTACCATGCAACTTCTGGATGGCCTAGAACTCTCTAATTAGACCAGGATAGACTCAAACTCAGAGAAACCACTTGCCTCTGCCTCTTTAGTGCTGGGTGGCTTGACTTTTGAGTCTGTTAAGGCCTTTCTTTTCAGCTTTCTGAGGGCAAAGCATGGCACTCGGGTCAGCCGCTGGTCTGTTACAGTTGCAGTTGGCGGGAGAAGTGCCTGTAGTCCTCTCAGCCTCTGGAGTTCTGACCCTCTTGAGGACTTTGCTCCCCATGATTTCTCTGTCACGATTTCTCCATCAGCTTATTTGTGGCACCTCCACCAAGTGGAGATGATGAAAATGGAGGAGGGAAGAAAGTGACAGGTTGGGGTGCCTTTGATCTCCCGGAGGTCAGAGCTGGGTGTTGTCTTTTCGAGCTGCATGAAGGAGCTTGTGGTGTGCCATCCTTGGAGAGCAGAGGTGCTTAGGCCTCTGAGGAACTGGCCCCTTCATAGCCATGGGCCGTGAGTGCTGATGTTGGGACGCTGGGCCCACTGCCGTGCATCCTCCGCAGGGCCACAGGCTTTGGCTGGGTCCTCGGCATGATGAGCATACGCTATCAGCTCCTCTGTTTTACTAGACACATTAGTAAGTCTTGTTGGGGAAGAGACGGTTGAGGGAGTGGAAGAGAAAGATGCTCCTGAGTGGCCTGAGAGCTAGGTAGTGGGGAATTCAGGTTTGCTCTCCATCACAGGATTCTAAATGGGATTCCAGAAGGCGAAGGGGAGCCTAGCCTTGTAGCAGAGAGCCATTCCCTCCTGGGTTTTTGTCAGTGAGGAAAGGGTTGGATGCTACAAGGTATGGCTGTTGTGCTGAGGGATGCTTTGAGAGCCTTGGGCTTCCGAGCTTGGAACTAATACTCTCTTTCCCTCTCTTGTAGTCGAGTCATCCTGCCTGTGTCTGTAGATGAGGTAAGTCCCCTCCCCTCTTTTTTTCCCCCCTCATCTCATCCATAGTTGCTCGTAAGTACCTGTGAACACCGGCTTAGTTAAGCTGGGAGTGGCCCGCTATTTGTGTAGCTTTCCGTTTTTGTTTTAATACAGAGCTAACCAAGGCTCAGTTCAGATATTCCTGGTGCCACTCTGCTAAAGGAGGCCACCTCTGCAGTGAATCTGGGTACCTGGGCACAGTCCATCGCAAGCTGCTGACCTGCTGGGCAGCTGTTCTTCATTGCTGGCATTGGACTCTGGGGCGTGTGATTGATGAGCCCCAGTATGTCCATGCCCAGCTGGGGGCAGTGCTCTGGCTATGAAGCAAACCAACAAGGCCAGAGATCTCTGAGTTTCCAGCCATGCCGGGGGACCGCTGGAATGACCAAGGCACAGAGCCTTCCTTTTACGGGGAGCAGAGGATGACAAACGGGCTTGGCTTGCCCTCCATCCTTTTATGGTGCCTAGGTCTGATAGCCCTGTGCATGTGGAGCTGGCAGCAGTAGTTGCCACTAGGAGGGTCATAGGCTGTGCTGACTCAGAGCTGTCTCTTGGGTAGAGAAAACTGCCACGGAACCTCCCTGTCCCACCCTTTTTCTGAACTTCCTCTATTCTCCCTTCCTGGGGAAGCTTGTTCTTTTTTTTTTTTTTTTTTTTTTTCCTCCTTTGAATCCACAGCTGAAGGCCAGCCTGAACCCCCAGTTGTGGCTCCATTTCTTGTTCCTGTGGGACCAATGGAAATCCTGTGCTCCACACAGGAGCCAGCCCTCTGAGAAATAAAAGCAGGCCAGCAGAGCCCAGAGCTTTCCTCTCTCTCTTTCTCTCTCTCCCTCTCCCCTTCCCTCTCTCCCTCTCTCTTTTCTTTTCTTTTTTTTTTTTCTGTGACAGGGTTTCTCTGTGTAAAGGAGACATCTGGTTACAGTGGCAGAAGAGTTAATAAATCAGAGTTTGAGGCCAGCTTGGGCATACAGTAAGATTCCATCTCATGATAAAATTAATAAATTAATTAAAAATGGAGTAGCTCACACTTCTAAGCCTGACACTTGGGAAGTTGAGACAGGATGATCAAAGCTGAGCTATAAAGTGAGTTTCAGGACATCCTGGGCTACAGAGCGGTAACCTGTATCAAAAAATGATAAAGCTGGGCATGGTGGCACATTCCTGTAGTCCCAGAGCTCAGAAGGCAGAGGCAGGTGGATCTCTGAGTTTGAGGCCAGGCTGGTCTAGTTGGCAAGTCCCAGGCTAGCCAGGGCTACACAGTGAGAGCCTATCTTTAAGAAAAAAAAGAATGCCGAGTGAGGTGTTGCACACCTTTAATCCCAGCACTCGGGAGGCAGAGGCAGGCAGATCACTGTGAGTTCAAGGCCAGCCTGGTCTACAAAGTGAGTCCAAGACGGCCAAGGCTACACAGAGAAACCCTGTCTGGAAAAGCCAAACACCACCCCCACCCCATTTAAAAAAAAAAAAAAAAAAGGAAAGAAAAAGAAAACCAGGAAGCACATGGTAGAGGAACGAAGAAGAAATAGACAGATAGACACATATACATACATTGAGGGACATAAGGAGAAAGTAAATGGCTAGGCAGGCTATGCTATATGGAGCCACCTGAAATGGAAACCAGGTCCCTGGGTATTAGCTTTGAGAGAGCCAACCTACTCCCTTTGAGGGCCTTGCTGTCATTATATAAAACAGCAAGTGAGTTCAAGGCCATCTTGGTTTACATAAGGAGTTCTGGATAGCCTGGGCTACTTAGTGAGAACCTATCTTTAAGAAGGAAAAAAAAAAAAAGGCAAGTAACATGATTTTCCAACAGAAAGCCACTGTGGCTCTTACCTTGAACTTGTGATCTGATGGCTGCCTCTGCTGTACAGGACAGTCCTTGCCCCACAAGCTGGGTGTGGTGGTGCATGCCTGTAATCCTCTGTGCTTAAGGCAGAGGCAGAAGGGTCTGTGAGTTCAAGGCCAGCCTGGTCTGCTAAGCAAGTTCCAGGACAGCCAAGGCTACACAGAGAAACCCTGTCTTGAAAACCCAAGGAAAAATAAAAAGAAAGAAGGATTTTCGTCAGGGGTGTGGGGTCTCTGTGTGGGGTGTTTCAGGTGGAGTCTCTTGAGGGGCCAAAGGCTGAGACTGTGAGAACGCTGCAGGGTGGGGGGCACAGACTTGTCTATGAGCAGCCCTCTGTTTCTCTGACCACTCATGGTGAGAACATCCACAGCTGGCAGTTCTAGCTTGTGGTGTTTTGCGGCACGGAGGAAGTGGTAAGACAGGCAGGGTAATCAGAGCTTGGCTAAGTAGAAGCTTGGGAAGTGAAGTGCACACTGGTTTCGCCTCAGCTGTCTGAGGTGCTGGTCAGCTTGTTCTCAGCAAGAGCACACTGGCAGGAAAACAGCAGGCTGCAAGGGCAAAGCTGCTCTGTCCATAGCTTCAACTTAATTCCGAATGATCAGAAAATTCTAGAATGGGGGCAGTGAAGAAGAAAGAAGTAAAGAACAACCCCCCCTAGAGTCTCTGTCAGTTACCCCTTCTGACTCACTGTTCCCATGAGAACAGTCCAGCGTCATGCCATGTGACTGGCAGACTCACTTTTTACATCAGAGACCATGCCTTGAGTCCGTTAGAGCTTCTGATTTGGGGAGAAAAAAAGGGAAAGAGATGGCCATGGATTTACAGTCGTCCTGATGGCCTGAATCGATATCTGGGGGCCAGAATTAGTTTGTTTGGCCAGAGCCTTTAGTGTCACACTACCTTGGGTTTCCAGGCTTCCTGTGGCAGGGCAAGAACATCCTGGCTGTTTGACATGGGTGTGTCTGCCAGCGGTTCCTGACCCACCTGTGCACAGGGCAGACTCAGGGCACCATTCCTGTGTGGAACCTGGCCTGACAGGTCTGTATGGGCGGGCCAACAGAAGACTGTTTTTCTTGCCTTTTGTATTTGTTGCTTGTTTGTTTCTGAGACAGCAAATCCTTTGGCTAGCCTTAGGCTCAGTGTGTGGCTCACAGTGGCTTTAAACTAATTTGTGGTTGTCCCCTTTGCTCAGCCTCCTGTGTCCTGGGATGACAGGTTTGGGCCGCTTGTGCCCAACTGCATTGCGTTTTCATTATGTGTGTCAGTCAGTGTCTCTGTTCCACGTTTCCTCGCCCTTGGTTCCTACTGATTGATTAGCCCAGTGGTAGAGTCTTTGGGACAAGGGGTGACTCTCAGGGCAAGATAACATTATTCTCAGCCTAAGGAAGTTGGAATCCTGGTCTCCTTGGGGCTCCTTATCTGATTTTGTGGTGTGACCCCCACTCCTACTGCCATCCTAGCTTGTATCTGGCAGCCTTCGCAGGATGCAGACCGGCTGTGGCCCAGGGAACCTTCTGAGGTGAAGTGTCCCTCACTTGCGCCTTGTGCAGATCTGTCTTCTTCACGTCTGGATTAACAAAACTGCCTCACTTGTCTCATTGGGATTAAAGGATCAGAATATCAAGGGAGATTAAAGGGGAAGAGACCAGCACGCAACCTGATCCTCTTAGAGCCTGCCCCTGCAGGGGATCCCTGAAGACTTTGGTCTTTGCTGCCCCCCCCCCCCCCGCCCCTGCCCCAAGGAACACTACTAGCAGGCTGCAGCTGGTGTGGCCCACAGGCCCTCTCCCTGGCCTGTCCTTTAGGATGTGCTGAGTCAGTTGTCCAGTGTCCTGTGACTCTTCACAGCAGAGCTCCTGCTGCTTCCTGTGGGGAAGCCCTGCCTTCACCAACCCTGACCCACTTGGTGTGGGGCTTCAAGTGTGCCTTACCAGGTGGTCAGACTAGAAAGGTCCCAGGGGCATGTGGGGACCCATGAGGCACCAAAGCAGCACTGGTATTGCTCAGGATTAGCAAGATCGAGGTAACTGGCTCTTACTCTCTCACGTGTTTCTCTTGATGAGATTAACTGAGCCTTGTTCACTTGCCTTTTCTTGGCACTCTGTGCTGGGTTTTTGCTTTGGAAACTTGGGCTTTAGGCTTTGTGGTAAGCAGTGAACTGCCCTGGTCCACTGTTTCCACCTTTAGAAGTTTCCTTGCACTGCTTAGGGGGCTGAGGTGGAGAAGGCGTCCGGGTGTGACGGAGCAGATCGGGAGCTCTGCTTTCTGCTCTGGCTGGCAGCAGTGTGCCTTACAGTGGTGCTGGTGGCGGATGCCAGAGGTACAGCTATTCAGTTTTAATCTCAGAGAGAGAATATCTCTACTCTTAACTCTGGGGATACCAGGAGTTCAGGGGAGGGTGCAGAGGGCAAGGTGCAGCTTGGGTAGTTGAGTTCTTGTCTATCTTTCTTGGCCCTGGTAGCCATGAGGAAGTGAAGTCTTTGGAATAGATGTAGTCTGCTCTGCACCGCTCATTTCTTTCTTTCTTTTGTTCCCTCCCCCCCAAACATGGTCTCAACTATTCTAGAATTTCTGATGTTGGCCAGGTTGGCCTTGAGCTCACAGAGATTGACCTGCTCTGTCTCTCCAGTGCCAAGATTACAGCCCGCCATGCCCAGAGTCTTCGCTATGTTTTTTCTTTCCAGATAATTTCTCTTAGAAATAGGGGTGAGGTGGGGGCTAGGTCTAGACACTGTCTTTTTAAATATACATAAAATATATTAAAATATAGAATATATTTATAAGATAATATAATTATAACTATATATTATATATGTATACATAATATATAGATTTAGATATGTTTTTCAAGACAAGGTTTCTCTTTGTAACAGTCCTTGGCCATCCTGGACTTGATTTTTGTAGACCAGGCTGGCCTCGAACTCACAGTGATCTGCCCACCTCTCCCTCCCAAGCACTGGGATTAAAGGCGTGTGCCACCACACCTGGCGACACTGTCTTTAAGTCATCAGTTCTACACCAAGCTGTCCTGAAGGGGTCAGAGGAGGTCAGTGACTTGATAGGGTGACATGTGACCCAAATAAAGGAAAATCAGGCTTTTGCCATCTCGCAGCTGCCAAGGCAGAGGGGTGCACAGCCAGCACAGCCTGGGGGAGGGGCCTGTAATGCAGGAGCAGGGGCACTGCTTCAGCCCACTGCAAATGGGGCAAGTCTTGTTTGAGAGGTTCCGAGGTCCCTGCAGGGTGAGGAAGCCACACAGGAGAAAAAGCAAGTGGGCTGAGCCAGTTTTTGCCTGAGGTTGTGGGGTACTGCACCATGGGTTAAGTGAAGAATCTGGCGTGCCAGAAGGAGACGGAGAGAAAACTAGAGCAGGGTCCAGGCCAAACGAGAGCCTGGACTATGTAATGCTTTCTGGATGGTGCTGTGAGATTAAAGTGTAGAGTATGCTCTCTTTAAACTACAGTCTTGAAGCCAGGCAGGGTGGCGCACACCTTTAATCCCAGCACTCGGGAGGCAGAGGCAGAGGCAGGCAGATCCCTGTTGGAGGCCAGCCTGGTCTACAAAGTGAGGCCAGGACAGTAAGGGCTATTACACAGACAAACTCTGTCTTGAACCCCCTTCCCCCCCCAAAAAAAAAGCCCCAAAAGCCAAAAATAACCAAACAAAAAACTCATGGGCTTGTAAAAACAGGCAGATAAAATTGAATGTTTCTGATGGTTAAAGAGATCCTCCAGTCCCAGCTATGTGTGGAGACTGATGCAGGAAAACAAAACAAAACGAAACGAAAGGGTTGAGGATATAGCTTCTTGGTTGAATACTTACCTAGAAGCCTGGTATACTTAAGGCCCAGGGTTCAATACTTAGCTGGGGTGGATGGGGGGGCGGGGGGGAGTAAAGGAAAGTAAAAACGAGTGTGAGGTGCTGCAGAGCAGAGGTCTCCGTTGCTTTGGGAAGGTGTCTGACAAAGACTGCTGGACTGCAGTTGCACCTGAGCCGTGCGTGCTGCAAATGGCGCCTGTCTCTTTGCTTCTTCAGTATCAAGTGGGGCAGCTGTATTCTGTGGCTGAAGCGAGTAAAAATGAAACTGGTGGTGGGGAAGGCGTGGAGGTCCTGGTGAACGAGCCCTACGAGAAAGAGGACGGAGAGAAAGGCCAGTACACACACAAGATCTACCACCTACAGAGGTACGGGGGCCGGGAGCCGGAGCCGGGAGCCGGGAGCCGGGCAGGCGCGAGCTGCCGTCGGGGGGTGGGGGGGGGTGTCTCTGGGCCATAGGCTGGCAGCCCAGTTGCTTCATCCGTCAGACTGGGTGTGGGTGGAACTTCCTAGTTCATTTAAAGATCATCTTTCTTTGTTATTTAAAAAGAAAATAAAAATATAAAAAAGTAGCTGGGCTGTGGTGGCACACGCCTTTAATCCCAGCACTGGGGAGGCAGAGGCAAGCGGATCGCTGAGTTTGAGGCCAGCCTGGTCTAGAGAGTGAGTTCATTGTCGTCTGATGAAATCCTGGCTTTCCTGTCACTGCTGCTCTGATGAAGGGACAGTGTGAACCCGTGGGGTCTCAGGCGTGGCAGGGACAGGGCGGAGCGAGCAGCTCTGTGTCTAAGCAGGTTTCCCATGTTGTCTGCTCACTGAACTCAGTGAACTCAGTGGCAGAGCGAAAATCTGTAGATGAGGAGCATGCAGCCTTCCCTGTCTTCTCCACGCAAGGAAGTAGACACTGTGGTGCTACCCATTGTTAACTCAGGAGCGCCTAATTTAACAAAGGGGTAATGGTCCTAGTGGCCATCACCAGCTCCCCAAAAGCCTTTCTGGAAAGGAGGCTATGAGACCTCCTGAAATCACTGTTTTTCATTTCCCTGCTATGGATCGCTGCAGCAGCTCCCAACTGTTCCCCTGCCTTCCATTTCTCCGCACCACAAGCGTTTTGTTGCGGGATCCGTACTGTAAACTGCAAAGCTTCCCTTGTCCTTAGGATAAAGCATGCCGGCCGCTCTTGGCCTACAAGCTCTTCTGTGCCTCGGTCCCTAGTGTTCTCTTTCATTCCACCTCGTACCTCGCACTAGCTCCTCTCGCTGTCCCAGCCTTTTCTGCCCCATTCCCATCCTGGTTCATGGCTTCCTGTACTGCTTTCCCATGTGCTTATGTGGTTCTGACTGCCCTGAGGAGCTGGCCCTGAGTCCTGTGCCTCCCCCACAGAGTGTCACTGTGCTCTTTCTGCTGTGATCGCCCTAGTGGAACACATCCCTTCAGCACTGTCATTAGTTGTCTGTCTCTGGACTGTTCGGTTCCTCTGTATCCAGTGCCTGGCGCACAGAAGCATCATCTGGATGCGTGTGGATCCGTGTGTGAAGACCCAGGCTTGCCCTGGGGCTCAGAGTGAGCAGTCCGCTGAGGGCTCGCGCTTTCCTTTAGGCCTGAGGCACCAAATGTGATGAATCTGCTAGAGCCTGGTGAAGATTATTATGTAAGCTGCCATCTGAAAGCTAAGAAAGATGGAGCTGCAGATGGAGCTCAGTGCTCGGGTCCTTGCCTAGCATGTATGAGACTCCTACCCAATACCACATGGACACACGTGTACACACACGCACCCTGACTAAGAAAGGAATTTATGTACTTACAGAAAATTAGTACTATACATATTGCTCTGTAACATGAAGTGAAAACTGAATAGAGGGCTGAGGAGATGGTTCAGTGGCTAAGAACACCGGCTGCTCTTGCAGAGGACTTGGGTTCGGTCCCTACTACCCACATGGTGACTCAGAACCGTCTGTAACTCCAGTTCTGGGGGATTAGAAGGCCTCTTATGGTTTGGGCGGGCACACATGGAGCACAGAAGTTCATGCAGGCAAAATACTCACACACATAAAACAATAAATAAATCTTTAAAACCAATGTAAAGTTTGAGGCCACCCTTGGTTACATAGTACATTCAAGGGTAGATGGGTCCTAGGTAAGCTGGGATATTTTTTGTTTGTTTGCTTGTTTCATTTTGTTTTTCTACAATAAACATGAAGACCAAAGGCAATTTGATGAGGAAAGGAAGGGACTTATTTTACCTCATAGATTGAAATCTGTCACCAAGAGAAGTCAGGGCAGGTAAGCACCTGGAGGTGGCACCTGAAGCAGAGGCCGTGAAAGACTGATGTTGACTGGCTTGCTCCCAATGGCTTGCTCAGATTGCTTGAACTATCCAAGACCACCTGCCCTAAGGTGGCCCCACCCATGGTGAGCTGGGCCCTCCCACATCAACCGTCAGTCAAGAACAGGGCCATACACACTTTGGAGGTATTTGTTAATCAGGAGTCCTCAAGAGTCCCAGATAGGTCTAGGTTTGTGTCAAGTTGACAAAAACTAACCTGCATACTTGGGCTGCAGAGTAAGACTGCTTGCTTGCTTGTCCTAAAAGAAGGACTATGTATGTAAGTTAGTTGGTAGCATGCCTGCCTAGCATGTACAAGGCCCTGGGTTTGATCCCTGGCTCCACAGAACTGAGTGTGGTGGTGTATGCTTGGAGTCCCAGCATGGGGAAGTAGAGGCAGGAGGATCAGAAGAAGCCTTAGGCCAGTGTGGGATGCATGGGACTCTCTGGCAGACACTGAGGGGGCTGGGGAGGAGCGGGAAGGGAAAGGAAAATGGCCTTCTGGAAGGCAGGTGGCCATAAGGCCCTCCTGTATCCTAAGAACCTGGGAAAACAGACTAGGTGGTTTGGTATACCTTCTTACTGTATGTGTGTGCAGGCGGTGGTCACAGGTCAGCATTGGGCGCCTTCCCCATCGCCTTTTTTATTTTATTTTTTTTTAAAGACAGTCTCACTAACCGATGTAGCCCTGGCTGCATGGTCACTATGTAGACCAGGCTGGCCTCAAATTCACAGAGATCCACCTGCCTCTGCCTCCTGAGTGCTGAGATTAAGGAAGTATGCTGCCATTACCAGCCCCACCTTATTTTTGAGGCTGGGTCTCTAACTTTAGGAATCCTCTTGTCTCTATTCTCACTCACAAATACTGGGGTTACCAGTGCTGCTATACCTAGCTTTTTTGTTTGTTTTTTGGTTTTTTGTTTTTGTTTTTGTTTTGTTTTGTTTTGTTTTTCGAGACAGGGTTTCTCTGTGTAGCCTTGGCCATCGTGGACTCACTTTGTAGACCAGGCTGGCCTCGAACTCACAGCGATCCACCTGCCTCTGCCTCCCGAGTGCTGGGATTAAAGGAGTGCGCCACCATGCCCGGCTTGGTTTTTTTTTTTTAAAAGACTTATTTATTATGTATACAGTGCTCTGCCTGCATGTATGTACACCTGCACACCAGAAGAGGGCATTGGATCACATTATAGATGGTTGTGAGCCACCATGTGGTTGATGGGAATTGAACTCAGAACCTTTGGAAGAGCAGCCAGTGCTCTTAACCTCTGAGCCATCTCTCCAGCCCCGTTGTTTTTGTTTTTTGATACAGGGTTTCTCTGTGTAGCCTTGGCTGTCCTAGACTCACTTTGTAGACCAGGCTGGCCTTGAACTCACAGAGATCCACCTGCCTCTGCCTCCCAAATGCTGAGATTAAAGGCATGTGCCACCACAGCCCGCTATACCTAGCTTTTTATGTGGGTGCTGGGGCTCCAAACTCGGGGAGCTACTTTACTGACTGGGCCATCTGCCTGGCCCTTGGAACCCACCTTCTGAGGTAGACAGCTGGCCCCACTGTGGACCCAGGCTGGTATGTGCAGTCCTGCTTGCTCACACCTAGTGGGCTCTGGAGACTGTCGTGAGAGTGTCGTGTGTGCAGAGCGGCAGCAGGCAGCCCTTGGTCTTACGGTGAGTAGAGGACAGATTTTGGTGCCATGTGTAGCCAGTCAAGCTGAGGCGTTAGGCTCTGGCAGGCGGCTTCCCAGGCGCCGTAGCCTACTTATCTCATGGAAACTTGCTTGTCGGCTTTTGACACTGAGAGAGCAGGAGCTGTGGCCTGGAGACTGCTCTGCAAAGCTGCTCTTTCCTTCCTTATGCCTCCTTTTTTTTTTTTTTTTTTGTTCACCACCTCTTTTTTCACTGCAGCAAAGTACCCACATTTGTTCGAATGCTGGCCCCGGAAGGAGCCCTGAATATACACGAGAAAGCCTGGAACGCCTACCCTTACTGCAGAACCGGTGAGTGCAGTGCTGCCCGAGCTGAAGCTTGGTCCCAAAGTGGGCAAGAGCGGACAGTAAGGCTGGAGGGAGAGTGAGTCAGAGCTTTGTGTCCCCCTTAACTTTTCAGAGTATGCCAGTGAAGGGCTGAAGGGGCTCTCTCAGGCTTGCGAGCGTCAGTGTTATCCATGCTACTTAGCCAAGCCTGTCATCATAGCCAGAGGCAGCACAGAACAAAACCTTGTGTTGGGGTTAGTTTGACAATTTTGATTACTTTTAATGATTACAAAAGAAATGCTTACTGCATATGTTTTGGAAAATGGATAAAATCAAGAAGAAATAATTACTTGTGATTTTTTTTTTTTTTCATATCTGGATAATTACTACTATAATACTGCAGGGGTTTTTTTCTAGCCTTCTTTTGGATATTTTCTTTTGGATGTTTTATGAGTTTATACATACAAAATCTCCAGACACATTTTCTAGACTGATTTTTAGATGATACCTAATTTTTTATATCTTATGTAGCTGTTTACTTGTTAATTTTTTTAAATTACATTACTTATCTCTGTGTGTGCATGTGCGTGTGATGGCATTATATATAGAAGTCAATGGACAATTTTTGTAAGTCAATTCCTTCCTTCCACTGTGCAGATCCTGGGGGACAAACTTAAGCTGTCGGGTTTGGTAGCAAAGACATTTTACCTGCTCACTTTTCTTACTGACTGAAATTGTTAAATTAAAAAAAAAACAAAAAAAACCAAACTATTTTTGTAGCTGGGCATGGTGGTGCATGCCTTTAGTCCCAGCACTTGGGAGGCAGCGGCAGGCAGATCTCCGTGAGTTCGAGGCCAGCCTGGTCTACAAAGTGAGTCCAGGAAGGCTACACAGAGAAACCCTGTCTCAAAAAACAAAACACAACCAAAAAAAAAAAAAAAACACCCCAAAAACTATTTTTGATTTTTTAAAATGTGCATATTATTTTGCCTCCATGTGTGTATTTGCCACCTACAGAGGCTAGAAGAGGGTATTGCATCCCCAGAACTGGGGTTACAGATGGTTATGAGCCTCCTTGTGGGTGCTGGAAACTGAATCCAGTTCCTCTGCAGTGACAGTGAATGGTCCTAACCACTGAGCTATCTCCCCAGCACCCCTATTGCTTCTTAATATTTATAGTAGCAGCATAAGACTCTATCATGTGAATGTGCAGGTGGCCAACAGTATCTATGGGCTCTGCACCCACAGATTTTATAAATTACAGATGAAAAATATTTGGGAGACATCTTGAGGGTGGCTGCCTTTAATCCCAGCACTTGTGAGGCAGAGGCAGGCAGGTCTATGTGCATTTGAGGCCAGCCTGGGCTACATAGAGAGCTCAAGACAAGCTAGGGCTACATAGTAAGACCCAGTCTTTTTTTTTTTTTTTTTTAAGATTTATTTATTATGTATACAGTGCTCTGCCTGCATGTATACCTGCAGGCCAGAAGAGGGCATCAGATCACATTACAGATGGTTGTGAGACACCATGTGGTTGCTGGGAATTGAACTCAGGACCTTTGGAAGAGTAGTCAGTGCTCTTAACCTCTGAGCCATCTCTCCAGCACCATAAGACCCAGTCTTAAAAAGATAAATATAAAACTGGGCGTGGTGGCGCACGCCTTTAATCCCAGCACTTGGGAGGCAGAGGTGGGTGGATCTCTGAGTTCAAGGCCAACCTGGTCTATAAAGCGAGGTCGGGACAGCCAGGGCTACACAGAGAAACCCTGTCTTGAAAAAACAAAACAAAACAAAAAAACATCCTTTATTGTTAGATACTTACATTTCTGATTTTAATGTGATGTATTTATGTTTGGCTTAAAAAGTAGTTGATGGGGGCTGGAGAGATGGCTCAGCAATTAAAAACACTGTCTACTCTTCCAAAGGTCCTGAGTTCAATTCCCAGCAACCACATGGTGGTTCACAACCATCTATAATGAGATATGGTGCCCTCTTCTGGCATGCAGGAACACATGCTGTATAAATAATAAATAAATCTTAAAAAAAAAAAAAAAAAAAGTAGTTGATGTCTGGGTATGCTGGAAAAGGAGGGGTCACAGGAAAGTACCTGTGGGGGTGACAGGAAAAGAGCCAGGCCTGGACGCTAGGAAAGTTAGCAAGGCAGTGAGGAAAAAGAGAAGGTCAGCCCAGCTTCATCAACAAAGGGTTCCGGGTGCCTGCCTGCCCCAGAGTGCGAGGCCTGTGTGCAGAGTATGCGCAGACACCAAGCTGGGTTGACACTCTTTGCTCCCCACCCCACCTTGGTCTTTCGAGACAGAGTTTCTCTATATAACCTCCTTGACTGTACTGGAACTTGCTTTGTAGACCAGGCTGGCCTTGAACTCACAGAATACTGTCTGCCTCTGCCTGCTGAGTGCTGGGATTAAAGGTGTGCGCCACCATGCCTGGCTGGGCCATCATTGAACAACGTAGCCTGTAATTGGGGATAGAGCCATCTTTTTTTTTTTTTTTTTTTTTTTTAAAAGATTTATTTATTTATTTATTTATTATGTATACAGTGCTCTGCCTGCATGTACACCTGCACACCAGAAGAGGGCGCCAGATCTCATTACAGATGGTTGTGAGCCACCATGTGGCTGCTGGGAATTGAACTCAGGACCTCTGGAAGAGCAGCCAGTGCTCTTGACCTCTAAGCCATCTCTCCAGCCCTAGAATCCTCTCTTGTCTGGAGTTTTGGTTTTTTTTGTTTTTTGTTTTTTTTGTTTTGTTTTGTTTTGTTTTGTTTTTGTTTGTTTGTTTGTTTTTTCGAGACAGGGTTTCTCTGTTATCTTGGCCGTCCTGGACACTCTTTGGAGACCAGACTGGCCTCGAACTCACAGCGATCCACCTGCCTCTGCCTCCCGAGTACTGGGATTAAAGGCGTGCACCACCACACCCGGCTTGTCTGGAGTTTTGGAAAGGGAAAAAAGATTGAAGCCTCTGTACAGATCGCTTCTGTTCTAGAACACATTCTGGGATTCCTTCTGAGTAGCTTGGACTCAGCTTTCCAAGATTCTGAGGTCTGAGGGACTATGTAGAAATAGGTCCTCCCTCCCTCCCTCTCTTTCCCTCCCCCCCTTTCCTTTCCCTCCCCCCTTTCCCTTTCCCTCCTTCCTCACTTTTTCCTTCCTCAGGATGGGTTTCAGCCTGTAGCCTAACAGCCTAGAACTCCCTATATAACCCCAGTTGCCCATAAACTTGTAGCCACCCTCTTGTGCTGAGGGTGTAGTGGGGCCCACAACCCCTGGCTTTGGAATCTCTTAGGCCTGTGCTGGCACTTAGTCCCATGTGGGGCCCTAGATGACCTCCGGGGTCGGGATCTTTCCTCCCGCCAGCCCTCATTTGTTGGCACAGGCAGCCTGGCTCTGGTCCCGCCAGCCTCTGCCTACCTGTCCTGCTTCAGGGGCTGTTTTCTGTTTATTCCGGAGCTTGTATCTGATGGGCATGTAATCCTTACATGACTCAGATGTGTCCTATCTTGTGGACTTTAGGAATAACTGAAGTCATTGCTCTCTCCAGTCTTCCGTGGCCCTATACAAGTTCAAGGACCTTATATCAGGAGACACACAATCAATAGTGGAACCTAGGCTATGGACAGCTTTATTGCTGTAACTAAAAATTCAAATTTCACCACTCCTTACACAATGGACAGGAAGCTGTTACCTGCTTAACACTGTGTGTGTGTGTGTGTGTGTGTGTGTGTGTGTGTGTGTATGTGTGTGTGTGTGTGTGTGTGTGTTTGAAAGAAGGTTTTACGTAGCCCAGGCTGGCCTGATAGCTTGGGGCTGGCCATGAGCTCCTTATCCTCATAGCTTCGTACCTTCTGAGAGCTGGGATAATAGCCCTGCAGCACCAGCTGAGCTTGGATTTATAATTTTGAAAAGTAGTGTGTAAGAGCCAGGTGTGGTGGCACACTCCTGCAGTCTTAGCACCTGGAAACAGGTAGCTGGATTTCTGTTAAGTTAAGCCCAGCCTGGTCTATGTAGAAAGACCATCCCCATTTCTCCCCGGTAGCCCCAGCCTAAAGTCCAGATTCGATTTGGGGAAGTAGCTCAGTGGTGAACTGCTTCCCTAGCACAAGGCCCTGGCTTTGCTCTCCAGCAGTGCAAATAAAGAAGGGGAAAAGGACAGTGGAGTGTGACAGGGTGTGTCTGGTGTAGGGACAAAGTCCTTCATGTCTAAAGAGTCATGATGTAAGGACCTTGGTCAGCTTGAGGCAAGCTTAGCATGGGTTTCTGTGTGCGCCGCTTTTGCGGACTGAAGGATGCCACTATCTGCTGTGTAACTCTCTGGAGTATGTGCTGCAGCTGGCATGGCAGTTTTCTACACAGTAAGTGTTGTGCACACATTGGTCCTTGACAAAAGAAAGAAAAATATAATTTCTGAATGCTTCATGAAGAGAAGAGGCTTTTCAAGACAGGGTTTTTCTGTGTAGCCTTGGCTGTCCCAGACTCGCTTTGTAGACCAGGCTGGCCTCATCCACCTGCCTCTGCCTCCCAAGTGCTGGGATTAAAGGCATGTATCACCACGCCCGGCTCTGAGTCAGGCTTTTAAAATACTGTATTAAGAGACTGGACGTGAGGCTGGAGAGGTGGCTCAGAGGTTAAGAGCACCGACTGCTCTGACTGCTCTTATAGAGGTCCTGAGTTCAATTCCCAGCAACTATGTGGTGACTCATAACCATCTATAATGCGATCTGATGCCCTCTTCTGGCATGCAGGTGTACATGCAGACAAAGCACTGTATAAATAATAATAAATAAATATTTTCTTTTTTAAAAAGAGACTGGACATGAGCCGGGCATGGTGGTGCCTGCCTTTAATCCCGGCACTTGGGAGGCAGAGACAGGTGGATCTATGTGAGTTCAAGGCCAGCCTGGTTTACAAATCGAGTCTAGGACAGCCAAGGCTACACAGAGAAACCCTGTCTCAAAAAAACCAAAAAGACTGGACATTGTGGTAAATGCTTGTAACCTAGCATTCAGGAAGCTGAGGCAGGAGGATCACAGCTTCAAGGCTAACCTCAGGTACATAGCAAGACAGCCCCCACCCCCATCTCAACTCCCTCTAAGGAAATAAATACATTATTTGTTGTTAGGAAAGCCTCATTTTCCTGTGTGGCTGCTATGGATACAGAAATGCTTGCAAGGGAGGGGAAGGGTGGGGTTGGGCTGGAGAAGATCTGAGGGAAGTTAGTCACTTGAGTTGACACTAAAGGCTGAGAGCCGGGTCCTCACCCTTATGGGTTCAGAAACACAGTTTTCTTCAGAGTTTGGTGGCTCATATACTAACATGTAAAGACCTCAACGACAAACTGCAGCGCAGTGAGATACGAAAGTATGGATCAAGCCAGGCATCCCTGGTTACTGCTCAGGACAGCGTTCTCCTTGGGAAATGAAGTAGATCTGGCGTGGCGCTGTGTGGTAGCGCTGTGTGGTGGTGCAGACTCTCAGCTTGTGCCCCACAGAGGCCGTCCAGGAGAGGCTGCCCTAGACAGTGTAGAGTCCAGATATGGTAGCTGGCTGGAGAAGCTTAATGGCTGAGGTCACAACACCAGGCCAGCCTGAAGCTGCTGCCCTGTGACAGTTACAGCATCTCTGCCAGACTGGCATCTTTGGATGCTTCGTGTACCCATCCTTTCCACTGTCCCAGCATGACTTTCTCACAGTGCTGATAAGGAAGTTGCTAGTTTAATCCTAATCTGCTGCTTCCAGTGTCTTTGCTTGGGCTTAGGGGAAAATGACTGGCTGTCCTCTGGTCTGTTTGTGCACATGGTGGGTTATAGGCCTTATGCCATCAGTTTGCCATTGCAGGAGCAGGGTTAGTTTTCCTTCTGTGTTGTTTTATTTGGTTTTTGGAATGATGGAGTTTGTTAGCCCTGTGCATACTCCCAACATAGCAGCATGCATTATCAGAAATTGGGGTGGCACATGCGGCACAGAATAAACCGAGCTGTCTGTGGTGAGGAGGAGAGCTGGGCTCTTCCCCAGTGACATGGAAGCTGCAGTCATTTTCGCTGATAAATAATTGACCTGTGCTTTCCGAGGGATCCCATTACAGTGGCAGGAGCATAGCGCACGCAAGGTTCGGTTACAGTGTGAGGGAGACTGTTCTCCATCAGAGTGACAGCCTGGCTCAGAGCACCCTGCTCTTTGCCCCGAGGGGTGGGGACACCCAAGTGATGCTCTTATGGGAGAGTGATTGGGCCTCAGAGCCTCAGCTGATCAGAGAATCCTAAGGAGCCCATACAGGTGCCATTTTAGTGAAATTTCAGGTTTGGTCCCTTGGAAGCGGGAGTTGGTGGTGCACTGAGGTTTCCTAATGCTGGCGGGGCCTAGCGGTCACTGTGGAGGAAGCTCTGGACAGTGGAGGAGTCTTTGCTCTTTCTTTACAGTCTGTCACCTCCATTAATCCTCTTTCTTTCTTTCTTTTTTCCATGTTCTTGCCTCGGAGCAGTTATTACAGTAAGTATGTCCCTCAGGGGTCGGGTAGGAGGATTGGCATTACAGATGATTTATAAGAAAAGAGAAATTGGGGAGAAGGGGGGAAGTGGGAGGGAGGGAAGAATGGGAGGAAACAGGGGAAGGGCTAACAATCGAGATGTAATATGAATAAATTAATAAAATTTAAAAAAAAAGAAAGGAGAAATAAAGTGTGCCTGCACTAGCTATGCTGGCTCTTCTCCTACTCCCCTCGCTTGTTGGCTTTGAGCTGCACTGACCTGTGGCTTTGCCAGGTGAGACCTGACTCTTGAGTCTTAGAAGGAGAGGAGCAATTGAGGCTCTCCCCCTGTTCCCTCAGGTCAGCCAGCCTGAACAGGACAGCCTTTTCTCATGTGGGCATCTGTTGGCCCCAGTGAGCACTGATCATTGGCCCCCAAGCCCTCCAGCGTAATCCACCCCTTCCTGTCCCCAGATGCTTGTCCCCGCTGCAGAACTAACCCTGCTGAGGAAGCAGAGCGCTCTTTTTCTTTTCCTCTTTCACGTAGCTCTTTTTACTGTTTTTAAAACAGGTGCTATAATATTTTAAGAGCACCACGGGAGGGAGGCAAAATTAGCGTGAAGGGCTTTTCTTAACGAAAGGCTCATGCAGGGAAAGGGGCCAAGCATGAGACTTTTCCTCAGATCCGAGACTGTGGGCCACTCATGGAAGAACGAACTCAGACACATGTGGTTTTTGGTCAGAGATGGCTCTGTGGTCTCGGCCAAGTTACCTAGGCTTTTTCCCCACCTGAGACAGGGTTTCCTGTGTGGCCTTGGTCTCGAACTCACAGGGATCTGCTTGCCTCTGCCTCCCCAGTGCTGGGTTTAAAGGTGTCGCCACCATGCCCGGCTTCACCTGAGCTTTTTTAAAACTTCACTTTCTTCCTCTGTAAACGAAGGGGATGGTGTGTGTAAAGCAGACCTAGTGCCATGACTGCCCAGTCGAGGCAGCCGTTGTCATCCAGCCAGCTGGAGTCTCACAACCCCAGCCTGCATGAGCCCAGTGATGGGATGGGACTGTCCATCCTGACCCTGTCAGCGTGACCCCAGTAACGGGAGGGGGACTCTCCAGGCTGACCCTGTCAGCATGATCCCCAGTAACGGGAGGGGGACTCTCCAGGCTGACCCTGTCAGCATGATCCCCAGTAACGGGAGGGGGACTCTCCAGGCTGACCCTGTCCGTGTGACCCCAGTGATGGGAGGGGGACTCTCCAGGCTGACCCTGTCCGTGTGACCCCAGTGATGGGAGGGGGACTCTCCAGGCTGACCCTGTCAGTGTGACCCCAGTGATGGGAGGGGGACTGTCCAGGCTGACCTTGTCAGTGTGACCCCAGTAACGGGAGGGGGACTGTCCAGGCTGACCCTGTCAGCATGATCCCCAGTAACGGGAGGGGGACTTTCCAGGCTGACCTTGTCAGTGTGACCCCAGTGATGGGAGGGGGACTCTCCAGGCTGACCTTGTCTGCGTGATCCCCAGTGATGGGAGGGGGACTTTCCAGGCTGACCTTGTCAGTGTGATTCCCAGCAGTGGGAGAGGACTCTCCAGGCTGACCCTGTCAGCGTGACCCCAGTGATGGGAAGGGGGACTCTCCAGGCTGACCTTGTCTGCGTGATCCCCAGCAATGGGAGGGGGGGACTCTCTAGGCTGACCCTGTCAGCGTGATCCCCAGTGATGGGAGGGGGGGACTCTCCAGGCTGACCTTGTCTGCGTGATCCCCAGTGATGGGAGGGGGGGACTCTCCAGGCTGACCTTGTCTGCGTGATCCCCAGTGATGGGAGGGGGGGACTCTCCAGGCTGACCCTGTCAGCGTGATCCCCAGTGATGGGAGGGGGGGACTCTCCAGGCTGACCCTGTCAGGCACTAAGGTATTTTATCCCCTTCCAGAATGAGTACATGAAAGAAGACTTTCTGATTAAAATTGAAACCTGGCACAAGCCAGACCTTGGCAACCAGGAGAATGTAAGTATCACCTCCCAAGAGCCCAGGGCTCCAGGCCTTGGCGGACCTCTCTAGGCTCTGCTTCCCTGTGCAGGGTCCTTCTGTGCTTCTCCTCTGCCTGGCTAGACTGTCCTACAGTGCAGCTTCCTCCATTGACTTGCAGAATGTCATCACTAAGATTCTTTGCTGGGCTTTCTTGTAGAGCTGGAATGGTCTAGAAAGCAGTTTCAGGTACTGAGGAACGATGTCTTTAAAACATGGCAATTGCAGTACTTCTTCAAATTCAAAGTACAGTCATGCTTCCTTAACCCATGACACTGTTCTGCCACGTGTGGAACAACGTGTCAAAGGCGAGTAAGCACAAACCCCACAGATCCCAACAAAGTGTGCGACCAAACAGTGGCATACTATGCAGCCACTAAAAAGCTGAGGGAGGTGGGCGTGGTGACATCTGCCTTTTGTTCCAGCACTCTGGAGGCAGAGGTAGGTGAATTTCTGTTCGATTGAGGTCAGTGTGGTCTAGAATACTGAGTTCCAGAACAGCCAAGGCTATAGAATGAGATGCTATTTCAAAACAAAACTAAAAAGGAACTGATGAAAACGATCCTACCTATATTGTTCAGTGTAAAAAGCAGCATATTAAAAGGCTAGAATATTAATCCCAGCACTCGGAAGGCAGAGGCAGGTGGATCGCTGTGAGTTCGAGGCCAGCCTGGTCTACAAAGTGAGTCCAGGAAAGCCAAGGCTACACAGAGAAACCCTGTCTCAAAAAACAAAAACTAACAAACAAAAATGCTAGAATAGATGGCTGCCCAGGCCAGAGGTCCTGGGAGGACCTAGTACTATTACTCTACTAAATGGCCGCAGGATTAAATGACTTCTAATGGCTTCCTGCTGTATCCACAGAGCAGAGCATCTCTCAGCCCTCTTCAGAGAGGCTTCTCCTTCCCAGCTGCCAGTTAACACAGAGATTCCCAATTAGTGTGTGGAGAGTAAAAGACTGTGAGGTGCTCGGCTCTAAATGAGACTTTCAGACACCCCCACCCCACCCCCCGGCTGAGTGAACTTTACAGAAGAGGGAGTAGAAAGATTGTAAGAGCCTCAGTGGTTGATAACATCAGTGTTTTCCAGACACAACCGGGGTCAGTGCACACATGAACTCACTGCGATTTTCATAGTATGCACAAGACCTGTGAAAGCGCCAGCCAGCCTAAGTCCTACCACGAGGCAGGTGTGAGTTCGAGGCCAGCATGGTCTGCATAGAGAGTTCCAGGGCAGCCAGGGAGGGCTACATGGACCTGGTCTCATGTCTTAAAAACAAAAACAAAGAAAAACAAACAGAACATCCTGCCACTAAGGAGGAGCTAATGGCATTTGATTGCTACCGAGGGAGGGAGAGCGTGGTAGTCTTCTCTAGAACAGAACTGATAGAACAAATCTAGAGAGGAAGAGAGAGAAGGGATTTATTAGAGTGGTCACAGGCCTGGTCTAGGTAGCCCGCCAACAGCTGTCTCCCAGTACAAGTCCAGGAACCCAGTAGTATTCAGTCCGTGACAAGGGCTGCCATCAGAAGGCGTGGCCCACATTTACGGGGGATCTGCCCACCTCAGATGATATAATTTAAGGAATATCCCTCTCCTGGTGGTTGTGGCATATGCCTTTAATCCCAGCACTTGGGAGACAGAGGCAGATGGATCTCCGTGAGTTGGAGGCCAGCCTGTACTACAGAGCAAGTTCCAGGATAGCCAGAGCTGTTAACACAGAGAAAGAAACCCTATGTGTCTCGAAAAACAAAAAAACAAAAAAAACAAAAAAAAAAAAGAGAGAGAGAGAGACAGACAGATAGACAGACTGACTGACTGGACATGAGCCAGGTATGGTGGTGCGCTTCTTTAATCCCAGTACTCAGTTCGAGGCCAGCCTGGTCTACAAAGTGAGTCCAGGACAGCCAAGGCTACAAAGAGAAACCTTGTCTCAAAAAACCAAAAGAAAAAAAATTCCTCACAGATGTGCCCAGCTATTTGGGTTTTAGCTCATTCCACATGTAGTCAAATTGACAACCAAGAACAGCTATCACAGCCGGGCGATGGGGACACACGCCTTTAATCCCAGCACTGGGGAGGGAAGGAACCCAGATATGAACAAGAAAGTCACTGGTGTTTTATATACTTTGTACACGCAGCGTGAAGCATTTTACACAGCACTTTTAGCCGACCTTCGTTTAACTGTAACCCATCATATGAGATCGGGTGAAAGCTCCGCTGGTGGTGTGAGGGCAGCTCACTCAGGGAGTTTCACATATGGATATGTAACCCTTGTACAGTTCTTTACTATGGACTATCCCACTGACGGCTGGGAAGAGCTGGTCTAGCTGTGCGTTCCAGGTAAAGGATGCTTGCCATTAGCAGAGAGAACGGCATGTGCATAGCAGGTGGTCTCCCGTTTTCTTGTAGGTGCATAAACTGGAGCCTGAGGCATGGAAACATGTGGAAGCTATATATATAGACATTGCTGACCGAAGCCAAGTGCTGAGCAAGGTAGGAACGCCTTAAAGGACCTCGGGGTGCAGAAAACTAACTTGTAAATGTTGAAGAGACCAGGGAGCCTTAGCCAGCTTGGCTCAAAAGGAAGTCCTCCCTGGGGGGCATTGTTTGTTTTATTGTTACTGTTACTATTATTGTTGTTTTTATGGTGGTAGCAGTTAAGCTCAGTGCCTCCCAAATGCTAGGATTAAAGGTGTGCACCACCACAGCCCCGCTCAGGAAAAAACCCTGTCTCGGGAAAAAAAATTTCTCTGGAGTGGTGGTGCCCGTAATCCCAGCACTCAGGAGGCAGAGGCAGGAGGATCTCTATGAGTTCAAAGACAGCCTGGTCTACAAAGCGAGTCCAGAGCAGCCAAGGCTACACAGAGAAACCCCGTCTCGAAAAAACCATAAACAAATTTATTTTACCCTGGTGTGCCAGCACACCTTTAATCCCAGGATTTGGGAAGCAGAGGCAGGCAGATCCCTGTGAGTTTGAGGACAGCCAGGGTTTGTTACACAGAGAAACACTGTCTTGAAAACTTAATAACAATAAAAAAATAAAATAAAATTGGGGGCTGGAGAGATGGCTCAGAGGTTAAGAGCACTGGCTGCTGGTCTTCCAGAGGTCCTGAGTTCAATTCTCAGCAACCACATGGCGGCTCACAACCATCTGTAATGAGATCTGGTGCCCTCTTCTGGCCTGCAGGTGTACATGCAGGCAGAACACTGTATACATAATAAATAAATCTTTAAAAAATAATAATAAAGTTCCATTTGAAAATAGATAAGTAAAGGGGGTGGAGAGATGGCTCAGTCAGTGGTCAGCAGCTCTTGTTCCCAGCACCCGTGTGTGATTCATAGTCATCTGTAGCCCCAGGCTGAGTGGGTTTGATTTTGGTGGGCAGCTTGCCCCACATGTGGCACACATACACCCATGCAGGCAGACATCCATACGGTTAAAAAGAAAATGAATCGTGGCTGGAGAGATGGCTCAGTGGTTAAGAGCACTGACTGCTCTGACTGTTCTTCCAGAGGTCCTGAGTTCAACTCCCAGCAACCACATGGTGGCTCACAACCATCTGTAATGAGATCTGATGCCCTACAAGCAGGCAGAGCACTGTATACATAATAATAAATAAATAATTTTTAAAAATGAATCTAAAATGGAAAATAGATAAGTCTAGGGTGGTAGGTTCATGTCTGTAACTGCTAGTCTATCACTTGAGAAGGGGCAGAGGAGGCTGGGGGTTCAGGGTCATTCTCAGCTCTGTAAAGAGTTTGAGGTAAGTCTGGGTTACATTAGATATTGTGTCTCCAAAACAAGATCCAAAACAGAGCAGAGGTGGCGCACGCCTTTAATCCCAGCTCTCAGGAGGCAGAGGCAGGTGGATCGCTGTGAGTTCAAGGTCAGCCTGGTCTACAAGGACAGCCAAGGCTACACAGAGAAACTGTCTCAAAAAAACCCGAACAACAAAAAAATTTTTTTATCATTTATTTACTTACTGTCTGTGTGCATTAAGTATTGGGTTCCATATAGCACAGCAGGTTGTAGGGGAGTTAGTTCTCTTCTTCTCCTGAGTAGGCTCCCAGGGTCAGCCTTCCTGGCTTGACCACTACGTGCCACTCCATTTCATGGCTGTTATTTTACTTTTATAAAGCAGAGTTGGAGGTTTTTTTGTTTGTTTGTTTTTGTTTGTTTTTTTTTTTGTTTTTGTTTTTGGTAAGAAAGATTTTAATACAGATTTTAACTGCAGAGAAAGGCACTTGGGAAGAAAGTAATGCATGCCGGAGTGAAGGGGTGTGAACTTTTTTTTTTTTTTTTTTTTAAGATTTATTCATTTGTTTATTATGTATACAGTGTTGTATTCGCACGTACACCTTCAGGCCAGAAGAGGGCACCAGATCTCATTATAGATGGTTGTGAGCCACCATGTGGTTGCTGGGAATTGAACTCAAGACCTCTAGAAGAGCAGACAGTGCTCTCATCCACTGAGCCATCTCTCCAGCCTTTGTCTCTGGTTTTTTGTTGTTGTTGTTTTTTAGTTTTCCGAGGTAGGGTCTCCATGTTATCTCACCTGTCCTGGACTTGCCTTGTAGACCAGGCTAGTCTCGAACTCACAGTGATCCACCTGACTCTGCCTCCCAAGTGCTGAGAGTACAGGCATGCGCCACCACGCCCAGCTTTGACTGTGTTTTAAAATCATCTAAAAGAGATTTATTTACTTACTTATTTATGTGAAACATTATCTCATGCGATCCAGGCTTGGCCTTGACTTCTCCATATAGCCATGGCTGGCCCAGAGCTCCTGAGCCTCCTGCACCCGCATCCCAAATTCTGGGATTACAGACATTTGCCACTGTGCCTTGCTACCTGAAATGTTTAAAAAGAAAAATCACAAGGTATGGTGACTCATGATGCTAATCCCTGTCCTTAAAAGGCTGGGGCAGGTTCAAGTTCACAAATTCAAGGTCATCTTGGGCTACAATAAAATAAATTTTAAAATCCAGCCTCAGTAGGTGAATTTGCTGAGCCAGAGGACCTGGGTTTGATCTCTGGAGCCTACGTAGGTAAGAAGAAAATCCATCTCTAGAGAGTTGTTTCCTGCCCTTGTCAATGTACGAGACACACACACACACACACACACACACACACACACACACACACACACACACACACACGTAAATGTAAAAAAGAATGTAAGAAAAGGATACAGTATGGTTCAGCGACTCAGTGTGCCTGCTGCTCTTGCTGAAGATCTGTAACTCCAGCTCCAAAGGATCTAATACCCTTCTCTGGTCTCAAATAAAAAAATTTTTTTCAAGACAGGGTTTCTCTGTGTATCCTTGGCTGTCCTGGAACTCTCTTTGTAGACCAGGCTGGCCTCCAACTCACAGAGATCTGCCTGCCTCTGCCCCTGAGTGCTGAGATTAAAGGTGTGCACTATCACCTCCCAGCTAATAAAATAAAATAACCCATATTGTTCTCAACTGAAGATAACTAAGTCTCTGGGACTTAGATAGAATGGCCTATAAACCTGTATTTTGGAGGTCTTTTCTATGAATTTGGATGCTCACTTCAACTGAAAAATCTGTCTTTAATACTGGAAATATGTGCTTGCTCAGACAGTCTGCTGACACTTTACTACTGATAAAATTGCAAACAAACCCTAACAGAAAATCACACAGACCTCTCTCCCCTGAAATTTAAACAGTTTCTCTTAGTTAGGGTCACTATTGGTGTGATGAAACACCATGACCAAAGCAACTTGGCGAGGAAAGGGTTTATTTGGCTAACATTTCCACAGAATACTCCATCACTGAAGGGAACTAGGACAGGAACTCAGACAGGACAGGAACCTGGAGGCAGGAGCTAATGCAGAGCCATGGAGGGGGGCTGCTTACTGCCTTGTTCAGCCTGCTTTCCTGTAGAACCCAGGACCTCCAGCACTGGCATGGCCCACCCACAGTTGGCTGAGCCCTCTCCCATCAGTCACTAATTAATAAAATGCCCTGCAGGCTTGTCTACTGCCCAATCTTATGGAGAAATTTTCTTAATTGAGGTTCCCTCCTCTCCAGTGATTTTAGCTTGTGTCAAGTGAACATAAAGCTGTCCAGCATAGCCAAGTGGTGGCACGCACACCTTTAACCCCAGCACTTGGGAGGCAGAAGCAGTCGGGTCTCTGAGTTCAAGGCCAGCCTGGACTACAGAGTGAGTTGCAAAATGGTCAGGTCTTCATACACACAGAAACCCTGCTCAAACAATAAATTATACAGCACACAAATGCTTTCTCTTATCTAAAACATTTACCCATGCTGTATGCCAGCAACTTCAAGAACGGCTGTAGCTGGGTGCGGTAGGCAAATAGACGGCTGTGCGTGCGTCCAGGATCAGCTTGGTATGTACAGTGAGGGGGTGCAGGCCGGACAGGGCTATAGTGAGCCTGTCTCAAAGCAAACAAACCAAAAAGAACTGATATGAAATGCTCTCTCTCTCTAAAAAATTTACTCTTTCTTCATCCTCACCTTCTTTCCCAACCCCATTTTCACTATCCTCAGGACTACAAGGCAGAAGAAGACCCAGCAAAATTCAAATCTATTAAAACAGGACGAGGACCTTTGGGCCCAAATTGGAAGGTACAATTCACACCCTTACCACCAGGGGGCCCGGCATCGTGTGGGTGGGCCTCTCTTCACGGAGGAGCGTGTGGGTGGGGTTCGCACAGCCTGAGGTCTTTCTGTTTAGTTACCAGCCTGCCTCTGCGTGTTTCTCTACCGCAGCAAGAACTTGTAAATCAGAAAGACTGCCCGTATATGTGTGCATACAAACTGGTTACTGTCAAGTTCAAGTGGTGGGGCTTGCAGAACAAAGTGGAAAACTTTATACATAAGGTGAGTATGCAGGATGAGGCCTTTGCATGTGTCTTTGTGTTCTGTTTTGTTGTTGTTTTGTTTTGTTTTTCAGGAGAGCGTTTCTCTGTGTAGCCTTTACTGTCCTGGACCCTATTTGTAGACCAGGCTGGCCTCGAACTCAGAAATCTGTCTGCCTCTGCCTCCCAAACGCTGGGATTAAAGGCATGCGCCACCACCACCAGGCATGCCTTTGTGTTCTGGAGAGAGCAGTTTGACCTGGTAACTGGGGCCTGTTCCTCAGTTACTAGCATCGGAGTCTTGGGTTCTCTTTGCTAGTAGCCCCTGCCTTTCCTTTGCACATACCATGCTGCATTCTAATGCCGTCCATCTGCGAGTACCTCATGACAAGGAAAGAAACTAAGGTGAAAGAAGGAAACAGGAAAGAATTTGCTGTGGTTGAACTACAAAGAAAACTCAGTCCCTTTCCTTCAGGCCAAAAGGCAAGAGGCACCGTGAGGCAAATTCTCCAGTGCCCTGAGTGACAGAGCTGGGCAGGCTTAAGCCTTTTAATGCTCACATGTATTACAATCATGCTTTTAGACCACATTACAGTAGGAAATGTGGCGATTGTTAGGGGCCTTGGCTTAGCCAAATCCCGTGAGCTGCCTGTCTTGGTGGTATTTGAAACAAAGGGGACAGCCGTCCTTACTGGGACACATACCTGCCAGAACCAGGAAGGCAAATGCTGCTGAGCTTTGTCTGATTCAGATGACGCAGCTAGGCATCACTTCTCCCCCGACCCCAATAAACTGTAGGTGCTGGTATATTGCTGGGGAGCAATATAGACGAGCTTTTACCTTCCAGGTTCTGACTCGCTTCCCTCCTTTTTATAGCAAGAGAAGCGTCTGTTTACAAACTTTCACAGGCAGCTATTCTGTTGGCTTGATAAATGGGTTGATCTGACCATGGATGACATTCGGAGGATGGAAGAAGAGACGAAGAGACAGCTGGATGAGGTGAGATGGATGCCAGGGGACTCCTAAGTATGTGGTTGTCAAGGAGACTAGGACTTGGATGTGTATAAGGGTACCATCAGCCTGTTCTAAGAGCAAGCCTGGCTCTGTGGTGGATAGGGTTACTGCCAGGCAGTATGGGAGCTGTAAGGAGAACAGTCTGTGCTCAGGAATACAGTGTGGCTGAGGTCTTGGCACAGCCACAGAGACAAATATGGTAGTCTGTACCTGATGCCAAGTGAGTAATGCAGCTGCTGCAGCGATTCTTCAGTCAGGGTGGGGGATGGTACTGGGCTGTGGAGCTTGAGGTGACCCTGGGGCCAGGCAGGTTGAGCTGATCTCATACCACCACCTTATCTATAGGGGACAGCCACAGCACATGCAGAGGCCTCTGTTCTGTGTGGCTTCTTGAACTAATATGACAGGTGGGGGGATTTTTTTTGATTTCTGATTCTTGTTTAGGTGTTTGGCTTTTGAGCTTAGCATGGATCCCAGGAGGCGGGCAGTCTGCTCTCTGGGAGCCTGAAGACCCAGCCCTCGTGCCTCATGTGAGGGAGCTCCTGAGAGGCCCACTTCTGGGAGATGCTCAGGGAGAACCACTAGGCACCTGCTTTTTTGCGGTTGTACATATGCTGTCTCGCAGCTGAGGCAGGGGAGACCTCGGCACCCTGTCTGCGACATGCAGGTGACACCGTCAGCAGAGAAGCCCAGCGCTGTCTGGCTTGGGCGGCTCCTGATCACTTGTCTTACTCTATACCACCATTGTAGCACTTCTGCCTCTTCAGGCAGGGAGTCCTGTTTCTCTTTCGCTCTAACTTGTTGTGTTTTGTTTTGGTTTTGTTTCTGAGACAGGGTTTCTCTGTGTAGCCTTGGCTGTTCTGGACTCACCTTGTAGACCAGGCGGGCCTCGAACTCACAGAGATCCACCTGCCTCTGCCTCCCAAGTGCTGGGATTACAGGCGTGCGCCACCACGCCCAGTTAGCTCCATTTCTTGGTAGCTATCATCCATCTCCTTCATTGGCTGAATGCCCAGCAAAGGACATGCTTTCCAGCGGCCTCACCTGGCCCTGCCTCGGTGAGGGCCTAGCTCAAGTGCTTTGGTGCATGCCAGACAGATGCTCAGTACCTCATAGTGCTGGTCTAGGGCAGAACCCGGCCCAGAGCCATTCTTCCTTCCAGAGCCTCCCAGGGAACTGTTCTTACCTTCTGGGATGACATTCCTCCTGGGCTGACTCACTGGTAAGTGGTGTGCAAGTCAGTTCCTGCTGAGGGCGGATGTTTGTTCATTCACTGAGCCGTCTATAGGGCAAGTGGAGTACAGTCCCTGATTCTTTCAGAAGGATCCTCGGGAAGTTGTGGACCTAAGTCACTTTGCTGATTCTGTCTGTGTGAGAGGCTTGAATCTTTTGGTCACCCCAGTCCTGCCCCTGCTCTCCAAAAAAGCTAGCAATGGAGGAGCAGGAAGATTTTAATCGGGGTTTGACAGGGAACGTTCAGTCACCCCGAGCCTGGCAATGGCCAGCGTAAAGTAATTGGGTTTCATGGAAGAAGTTACTGTTCTTTGTGTGTTCTCTGCAGCTGTTAGTATGGGTGAGGTTCTAGGTTTAATCCATAGTACCAATAAAATAGAGAGGTACGTAGGTAGGTAGATAGAATGCCCCGCCCCGGCCCCGCCACCCCCCCCCCCCCGGGTCTTGGAAGAAGTCTCCAAATGATCTTGGACATCTGACTTCCTCATACCCCACACTCGGTAGTCCTCAGAGTTAGGGCTTTGGTTTAGACACGTGCCCTCTCCTGCTTGAACCGACCCTCCATTCTATAAGGGGCAGGGTCGGTAGCTTAGACACTCACTCCCCATTGCAGGGAAGTGCGGGTGCAAGGAAGCTCTTTGGAATTAGAATTTTAAAGTTAGCTTGTAATGGAAGAGAAAGAACCAAATCCATGTCATTGTGGGATATGTTTTAACCTCTAGCAACTGTACAGGCCTTCGTGTGCTAATTCAAGCCCTGGCTTGTTTTTCTCTCTTGTCTAAAAATACATTCGCTGGGCTGGGATATGGCTTGGCGGTAAGCACTTGTCTAGAGGCACAAGCCTGGGGTTTCCAATACCATCCACACAAGGTTTAAAAAAGACAGAGCCAGGCACCTGTAATCCCAGCACACAGGGAGGCAGAGGCAGGCAAATCTCTGTGAGTTCGAGGCCAGCCTGGTCTACAAAGCGAGTCCAGGACAGCCAAGGATACACAGAGAAACCCTGTCTCGAAAAACAAACAAATGAACAACAACAAGAAGACAAGGTCTGTAGTCTAATCTCCAGCTCTTCCTGAGGCCAAGGATCGCCTTCAACTCCTGATCCCTGCCTTTACCTTCTGAGTGCTGAGACTCCAGGCGTGTGCCATTCTGCCCAGTTTATGCTGTGTTGAGGAGCAAACCCAGGGCTGGGGGCATCCTGGACTACATCCCCAGCCCAAAGTGATTTTGTTTTTCTGATTAAGATTCTGTAGTAGCACTGGGCGTGGTGGCGCACATCTTTAATCCGAGCACTGGGGAGGCAGAGGCAGGCAGATCTCTGTGAGTTCAAGACCAACCTGGTCTACAAAGCGAGTCCAGGAAAGTCAGGGCTACACACAGAAACTCTGTCTTTAAAAACAAAACAAAACAAAACAAAAAAAGATTCTGTATTATTTTCTTAACTATTGTGGGTCTTTTCCATTTGCCCCATAATTTTTCTGGTCCCTCTATAACCCATCCCTTCTGAAATGGGCACTGTGTGGTTCGCTGCAAAGCTGCATGACACTCTTGCTCATGATCCTTAGCTGGGAGGCTGCTTGAGCTGGTATCCCTGTGCATGGCCTCTGGTGCGGGCATCCTGTGAACGTGGAGGGCTCTGACTGCCAGCTCTCCAGGAGGGTTAGTTTAGGTCTGGAAGTCTGGACAGGTTACCTAGAGATTACACAAATCTCTCTGAAATGACGTTCCCATCAGCCACCACATCTGGAATTGGCTGTTTTGAGTTATGGTGGATTTGTGTTTCAAGGGTTAGGCTGATGAGGAGAAGCGCTCTGTACTGAACTCAACTGCCAGCTAGACAAGAGAACACACACTCTGACAGGGGGCCTGTGTGATACCTCAGTAGGTAAAGACACCTGCTGCTGGCCTGTGACCCACCTGGAGAGACCTCACAGGCTGTCCTCTGACCTCACTTCGAACCACGGCATGGACACACATGTGCACACACTAAGCATGTGTTCTTGAAAGATTCCATCTGCAGAGACAAGCTCTCATCTTAATGTCCTCCTGCAGAGCAAACCATCTGGAGTACTGGCCAACTTGCTTTTCACTTCTCAGTCGATTGTGATATTTAAGTGCCAAAACCAAAACCTGAAGCCAAAGACAGGCATGGTGGCACATGCTTGTAACCCTGGCATTTGGCAAAGTGGGGGCTGAAGGATCAGAAGTCTTGATGCCAGCCTGCGGTACATGAGACCCCACTTCAGAAAACCTAAAACTCTGAGCCAGGAGACAGGGTCATGAGACTCGCTATAAGTTTGAAATGGTCCAAGTCTACACAGGTACATGAGCCTCCACAGGGTCTCCAGGCCTGAAACTACCGGTTCTGCTTTGATTATAGGTTTTCACTACCATTGGTTTTACATAGAGAGTTCCAGATCTGCTAGGGTTACACAGTGAGAGCCTGTCTCAAAAAACAAAAAACAGGCCAGGCGTGGTGGCCCATACCTTTAATCCCAGCACTTGGGAGGCAGAGGTAGGCAGATAGCTGTGAGTTACAGGGCTAGCCTGGTCTACAAAGTGAGTCCAAGACAGTCAAAGTTACACAGAGAAACCCTGTCACAAAAAACAAACAAACAAACAAATTAAAAAACCAATGCCAGGCGTGGTGGAGAAACCCTGTCTTGAAAAAAAACAAAACAAAACAAAACAATAAAAACCCTTAATATCATATAGGCCCCAAGAAACACAAAATAAGCATTTTTAGGACATTTTACTAGAAGCCTAAAACAATGAAACAGTGAATTATTTCAGTAGCACCCTTTGTCCGTTGACAGGAAGGGAAGTGGCCACATTCTTTGATAGGAAGTTGCATCTTTTAAAAAAACAAAAGGCTGTTTTTTTGCTATTGTTAATTTATTATTTTATGTGCATGAAAGTTCTGCCTGCGTGTGTGTATGCGCACTACAAGCATAAAGGGCTGTAAGCTGCCGTGTGGTTGCTGGGCGTCAACCCAGGTACTCTGCCCAGAACAGCAAGAGCACTTAACTGCCAAGCCAGCTAGCTCTCCAGCCCCTGGAAGCTCCATCTCAGTAGAAACTGAGAGAGGGTGGTGACTGAGGTCAGTCTCTGGAATCCAAATAAAAATGGAAGAAGGAGCCGGGCGTGGTGGCGCACGCCTTTAATCCCAGCACTCGGGAGGCAGAGGCAGGTGGATCGCTGTGAGTTCGAGGCCAGCCTGGTCTACAAAGTGAGTCCAGGATGACCAAGGCTACACAGAGAAACCCTGTCTCGAAAAACCAAAAAAAAAAAAAAAAAAAAAAATGGAAGAAGGAGGCCTGGCAACAGTGGTACACACCTTTAATCCCAGCACTCGGGAGACAGGGTCTCTCTGTGTAGCCTTGCCTACTCTGGACTCACTTTGTAGACCAGGCTGGCCTCGAACTCACAGAGATCCGCCTGCCTCTGCCTCCCCAAGTGCTGGGATTATAGGCGTGCGCTACTGCGCCAGACCCCACTTCCACTCTTGATAGGAAGCGGTCCAGAGGCCAGAGGGATGACTCAGTGGTTTAGGGCACTTGTGGCTGTTACAGAGGATCCAGGTTCAGTTCCCTTCACACATGTAGCAGCTTAAGACCGACCATCTGTAACAACATCTAACGCTCTCTTTTGGCCTCTGTGGGCACCAGGTACATACATGGTGTATAAACAAATAAGGCAAAACACTCATATATATAAAATAAAAATAATTCTTAAGGGGCTGGAGAGATGGCTCAGAGGTTAAGAGCACTGACTACTCTTCCAAAGGTCTTGAGTTCAATTCCCAGCAACCACATGGTGGCTCATAACCATCTGTAATGTGATATGGTGCCCTCTTCTGGCTTGCAGGTGTATATGCAGGCAGAGTGCTGTATACATAATAAATAAATAAATCTTAATAATAATAATTATTATTATTATTCTTTTTTTAAAAAGTCTCTGCCTGGCGTGGTGGTGCACACCTTTTAATCCCAGCACTCAGGAGGCAGAGGCAGGTGGATTGCTGTGAGTTCAAGGACAGCCTGGTCTACAAAGTGAGTCTAGGAAAAAAAAAAAGCAGTCTCTTTCTAATTTGTGCCTAACTTAAAAGGCATGGCTTTCTCTCCATCTCCTTCTTTCTTTCTTTCTTTCTTTTTTTTCTTTTTCTTTCTTTCTTTCTTTTTTTTGTTTTTTTGTTTTTTTGTTTTTTTGTTTTTGTTTGTTTGTTTGTTTTTGGTTTTTTGACACAGGGTTTCTCTATGTAGCCTTGGCTGTCTTGGACTCACTTTGTAGACCAGGCTGGCCTCAAACTCACAGAGATCTGCCTGCCTCTGCCTCTGACTGCTGGGATTAAAAGCCTGGGCCACCACACCTGCCGTCTGGGGTATTATTTTTTCAGATGCTATTCTTCCTTCGCTCTGTGCACACACACACAGTGTTCAGCAGTGAGAAGCCAGGGTGCACTGATGGTGAGTTCCCTCAGCAGCAGAAGCTTTCAGCTTCTTTCTGCCTTTTCTGTTCCAGATGAGACAAAAGGACCCGGTGAAAGGCATGACGGCTGATGACTAACGCTACCCGCCCCTTTCTGCACTGTATGTACTGAACCTCATTCTCACGGTGTTTGGGTGCTCAAGGCCTCATCAGCTCCTTGTGGAAGGAGAAAACCTACTTCATTCCTCATCCTTCACTCTAGTAATGGTGGTGACTGCCTTGCTAAAGAGGGAAACACCTGGGTTTCCACAGAAAGGAATTAAGGCTATTAGGTTTGTCTCAGGGCATGGTTTTATGTTTTTGGGGTTTTTTTGGTTTTTTTGTTTTTTGTTTTTGTTTTTTTCGAGACAGGGTTTTTCTGTGTAGCCCTGGCTGTCCTGGACTTGCTTTGTAGACCAGGCTGGCCTCAAACTCACAGCGATCCACCTGCCTCTGCCTCCCGAGTGCTGGGATTAAAGGTGTGCACCACCACCCCCAGGCTCAGGGCATGTTTTACAAAGGCCCGTGCAGGTGGACGCGGCAGGGTAGTGAGGAGTGGAGGTGGTGTTCAGTGGAAGCACTGATCTCTTTTCCCTACTTGTGACTTGAGCCCTTTCAAGCTGGCATGTGGGGGGCACTTCCTGTGCACATGCCAACGCACCTCCAGCTCCCTAACACTGGCATTGCCCACCTTGTCCTTAGACAACCAGTTGGACAGCGTTAGCACTCACCACGTTTGGTGGCCCCCTGGTGCTAACAAACTAAGTAGCTCTGCCTTCACCAAAGGCATTGATTTCAGATGCTGGAAGACTTTGTAGCCAGGACTAGAGCTAAGTTGGGGTGTCCCTTGTTTCCCTGTCCTTCCCCCCTAAGGCCTGCTGGCCTGTTAGATCCCAGTGTCCTACACACTACAAGACCCATTCTGCAGCACATAATGAAGCGCCTGGCTCTGCCCATTAGACTGTGAGGAAGTCACTTGATCAAAGAAAACCGAGCACCAGAGGCTAAGGAGACCCAGGGCCGTTTCGCTCTTTGGCTGTCCATGGATGCTTCTTTTCCTCCAGTGCTGGCGTTAAGCCCAGGACTGTGAGCACACTCTGCAGCCCTGTAGCCCCAGCCCACCGCGCTCTTAAGCAGCTTCTGGGAGAAGGAAGGGGAGGATTAAGCAGATGCCAGCTTTGTAGTTACTGCCAGGACCGTGGTACCCTCTCCCCAAGGCCCCAGCACTTGTCATCCTCCCTCCCGAACCCCTCTACTCGCCGGGATTTGCTGTGTGCTGCTGATTGCCCTTGATGCTTCCTTAATAATTTCTATTTCTTTTCTAGTTTTGCAAGACAGTGGTCAACAGGAAGGCCCAGCAGCTCCACCCTCCTGAGTGGCAGGCCATCTTTGGACGCAGCCTTTCTGTGCTCATTCTTCAGGCAACTTTCAAACCCTTACTGTAGCTATTTCTAGATGCCCTTTAACATTGTGAACAAATAGACCGTCTGGTATTACAAAGCCTGTGTGTGCGGGAGCCTGATCCTCTAAGATATACGGTGTACACTGCTGTATCTACAGCTCGCCACCCTCTCCATTGTGTTCTGACCCATTTCTGTATGCCCTCCCTCTTTATTTCCAAGTGACATTTTTAGTCTTTGAATCTAGCTGCCTTTTGTGATGTGATTCTTTAAGCTCACTTACTTCAGCCTTGGGAGAAACTGAGCTATTTTGCTTCCTGGGCAGATCCTTGGCAGTGTGGAGTATTCACTTGGGGAGAGAGGAGGAGTTAAAAATACAGAGACACCTGGCCCCGGTTCCTCACCATAGCAATGTGGCTCCATAACCCTGACCTCTGCTCCTAGTGATCTCTTGTTTGAGTGCTCTAAGCACCAAGAAGGTACCCAAGGCCCAGCCAGTCTAAGGCAATTTAGCAAATAATAAATAACCCCTACTCAAGTCATTGGATCTCTGGTTAATATTCTTAGAAATCTTGGCTTCTCAGCCCTCCTGTTGCCCACTTTGTCTCAATCTCTTTTCAGAGCCTCCAAGAAACCCACCACTGCCCACCTGGAGCCCTGTCCAGTGTGGCCCATAGACACCGATCAGACCCCTGAGGAGTGCTGTCCGTCTTTGCTCCTCTCCTATTTTGGGTTGGTGCTCCCACTCAGCAATAATCCTTTCTCTGTGCTTTCTTAGACCCCTGTCCTCTCTGAGGCTGGTTAGGATGCAAGAGTCCTGGTCTTTTCATGCTGCACAAACAAGCATGCAAAAAGCTTTCCTCCCTAGCAACACGTGTACTTTCCTGTTTCCAATCACTGCAAAGGAATTTGCAGATCAAGAACTCGGCTCCCCCAGTCCCATGCTGAGCTCTGTCCTGGACAATCAAAAGCAAGCAGTGACTGTAGCCTCGAATGTTCCCACAGTGGGCTGGTGAGGCCCAGCCTCAAGGAGAGTACAAACTGCAGAGCGCTTCCTTGGTTTTTCTAGATTGGCAGAAACTGAGTATGGCTTCCTGGTGGAGGACGTGATACAGCTGTGTCACCTGACGTTTCCCAAGCCTTGTTCAGTCAGTCAGCCCAATGTGTAGTGATCCAAGC
Source organism: Acomys russatus (assembly GCF_903995435.1). NCBI lineage: Eukaryota > Metazoa > Chordata > Mammalia > Rodentia > Muridae > Acomys > Acomys russatus. The sequence goes on from NC_067152.1 coordinate 2,545,046, forward strand.
CCATGCTAGCCTGGGTCCCGGTTAGAGAGAGATCACATCTCTGGTTAAGGGAGTAAGAAGTAGGATGGGACAGTGGTTCCTTGTTTTTGTCAGTTTGTTTGCCTTACTTCTAAGTGCAATAAGGGAGTGTCTCACAGGGCTTCACCTGTGACATCCTGACTAGATGCTGCCCTGTGGTCCTCCTCGAGCAAGGCTGGGCAGATTTGGTTGGGCCCCTCAGCATGGTTTGCTCTGACCTTCATTGAGGTTCTCTTGAGACCAGGAGATACAGCCTATTACAGAAACCTTCCTCTGTACTGATCTCCCTGCCTTGTGAAGTCTGTAGGAATGCACTTGGGGCATCTTGGCCAGCGAGTAGCATCTCAGCTGCTAGCAGCCTGGGAAAGAAGCACTCCCAATGGAAAAAAATAGAAATGTTCTCCTATGAGCTCTGTATTACCTGTCAATCATATTTGTGCTTTAAAGATTTTCCTTCTTCATTAACGAGGTTGACGTCCAGGTGTGGGTTATCATGAGCGAGCCTGAGCCTCTAAGCCGGTAGTTGTTTATGTAGCTCTTCAGCACTTGAGACATATCAGTCAGCGCCTGGCTTGCTCTCACCTGGCTTCGCTCTAGCCCCTCCTGCCTCCCCGGCTGTGGCCCACATCTGAAAGCATCCACACGACACCAAGCAGGATTTCCTAAGATCAGCCTGGACTGAGGGCTCCTGTCCACAGAAACAAACACAAAAGAGGTTGTCCCTGCTCTGTCCCATTCCCGTGGGTGGTATTGCTGCTGGGCAAGTGTTAGCTTTGACGTGTCCCTTCTCTTACCCACCCCCTAACCTGAGTAGCACTCACAGGGCTTGTGATGAAAGGCTCGAGCTGGTGATCACCTAGGAGGGTGTGTCGTGTCCCCTCAGACTGGTTGCCTCCATTAGACCTCCAGGGTCTCACTCCCGTGGAGATGAGCAGATCTCTGTACGGGGCCTGCTGGGCTCTGGCCTTCTCGTGCAGAGACACTGGCGAGGGACAGGACAGGGTCCGTGTTGCAGGCATGTGTGTACCCTTCCACGTTCTCACCCTACAGTCCCTGCTGGGGCCCTGACTTACTTGGGTTGGTTCTTAGTGCTCCTTTTACAAACTACACTTTGTAGAACTGATTAGATTACCTGTCTATTTAATGTGAGTTTGTGCCTTTTTGTCTCAATCTTCCAATACAGGTATATTGGGGGAAAAAAGCAGTCTAATAAAATTCTAGACAGTTTTTTTTTTTTGAGTCCAGCTTATTGGTGATGTTCCTATGGCCCCCTTTCAATTTAGATGTCCTTAAAGCTCCTACCGATGTCTCCCCAGGTTATTTACCAGGCTAGAATTATGAAAACATACAGTAGTGTCTCTTGAAATTTTATTTCATGTAAATAAAATATTCCTGGTCCAAAGAAATCACTTACATTATCGATTTAGGCTGGGGGTATACCTCAATGGCAGTGCTTTTACCTAACAGGCATGAAAAAAGGTCATATTAAAATATTCCCTTGTTGAGCTGGGCGTGGTGGTACACGCCTTTAATCCCAGCGCTCGGGAGGCAGAGGCAGGTGGATCGCTGTGAGTTCGAGGCCAGCCTGGTCTACAAAGAGAGTTCCAGGACAGCCAAGGATACACAGAGAGACACTGTCTCGAAAAACCAAACCAAAACAAAACAAAATTCCCTTGTTGGCCAGGGATGGTGGATGCCTTTAATCCCATCAGAGGCAGGGGCAGGTGGATCTCTGTGAGTCCAAGGACAACCTGGTCTACAAAGTGAGTCTAGGACAGCCATGCCTACAGAGAAACCATCTCAAAAAAAAAAAAAAAAAAAAAAAAACAATAAAAATTCCCTTGTCTGAGCCAGGTGTGGTGGTTCACACCTGTAATCCCAGCACTCTGGAGGTAGTGGCAGGCAGATCTCTGATTTTTGAGGCCAGCCTGGTCTACAACGTAAGTCAGGGACAGCCAGGGCTACATAGATAAACCCTGTCTCCAAACAAACAAAACCATGAGCCCTGGCTGTCCTGGACTCACTTTGTAGACCAGGCTGGCCTCGAACACACATTGATCCACCTGCCTCTGCCTCCCAAGTGCTGAGATTAAAGGTCTGCACCTTCTGGCTTTTATTTATTCAAGTCATGGACAGTTTTATTGATGTCAGGAAAAACAGCATGGCAAGCCAACTGTGATCTTGGCAATTGCCTGGGAGAGGAAGAAAAAACTACCTTCTTTCTTTTTTTGGTTTTTTGAGACAGGGTTTTTCTGTGTATCCTTGGCTGCCCTGGACTCTGTAAACTAAGCTGGCCTCAAACTCACATCAATCCACCTGCCTCTGCCTCCCAAGTGCTAGCATTAAAGGCGTGCGCCACCACACCAGGCTAACACTACCTTTCTTGAGCAGCCACATAGTGAAAAAGAGGTTGGATAGAAAGAGTGAAAACACCCAAAATATCAGGGAAAGCATGCCTGGACTTTATGGGGGAAGAGAAGGGAAAAAAAAAAAAAAAAAAAAAAAAAACCACTTTGGGGGCTGGAGAGCCGGCTGAGCAGTTAAGAGCATGTACTGCTTTTTCAGAGGACCTGAGTTCAATTCCCTGCACCTGTGTCACAGTTTACAACTGTGTATAACTCCAGGGGACTGTGATGCCTCGGGTCTCTACAGGTACTTATTGCACTCTTGTGTACTCACTGGCACATAATTGAAATAAAAATCTTCTTTAAAGCCTTTTTTTTTTTTTCTTTCTTTCTTTCTTTTGTTTATCGAGACAGGGTTTCTCTGTGTATCCTTGGCTGTCCTGTACTCACTTTGTAGACCAAGCTGGCCTCGAACTTAAATCGATTGACCTGCCTCTGCCTCCCAAGTGCTGAGATTAAAGGCCTGTGCCACCATGCCTGACTGCCACAGGGCTTTAATCCCAGCATTTGGGAGGTGGAGGCAGGTGGATCTCTTTGTATAAGAGGCTAGCCTGGTCTAAAAGTACAGTAGGAACAGACAACAGCAATGGGTTTTGTTTCTTAATTTACATTTTAAGATTAATGTTCACCGCACGTAAGAGCTCCAGAAAGGGCTCTGATCCGTTGTAGCTGGAGTTACATTGTTAGGAGCCACCATGGGGGTGGTGGGAACCAAGCCCAGGTCCTCAGTTCAGTGATCTTAACCTCTGAGCCCTTTAGCTTTCTTCATTACTATGTTTATGGCTCTGTGTGGAAGTCAGGACCGCTTGTAGTGATTCTGTCCTTCCATCCAAGGTAAAACTCAGGTTGTTAAATTTGTTAGCAGAGGTTGTCCCCCTCCCCCTCAATTTTGAGACTGGATCACATCATTGTCCTGATGTCCTGTAACACTCTCAAGTAGCCCAAACTGGACTCAAATTTGGAGTAATCATCCTGTTTCAGCCTCTTGGAATTACGGGCATACACCACTACACCTAGTTCCAGAACATAACTGTTGTGTTTTGCGGGGCGTGGGGGTTGTTTTTGGCTTTTGTTTCAAGACAGGGTTTCTCTGTGTAGCCCTGGTTGTCTTGGACTCACTCTGTAGACCAGGCCTGGCCTCAAACTCACAGAGATTCGCCTGCCCCTGCCTCCGAAGTGCTGGGATTAAAGTCCTGTGTCGCCTGGAGCAGAATTTATATTTAAAGTAGCAGGATGTTTGTGGATTCTTGTGGCTGTTACTACAGGTGTGAAAAGTAGGAATCTTCACCTTGGCTTTCTAGTGTGTGAATTTCATGACGCTTTTTGGTAAAACTAAGTTTTCCTGGGGAAAGTCGTAACTCTAATAACAATCCCATGCACTATCCCTCCACCCTAAAAAATTAAGAATGAGAAATAAAGAGGAAATAAATCGAAGTGTCTGGCAAAATAAATCATCGCGCTCAGCCACATACACACCAAATGGGAGCAACGCCGTGGTTTTCATTCACTGATAGCTACTTGTCCAATTTCTGGAGTCCTAAAACGTGCTTTGTATTCAGCAAAACTAGTTTCGAGCTGGGCGTGGTGGTGCTCTCATGCAGTCTCCGCTCTGAGCTGCCTATTCCAGGACATAATAGCAAGATTGTCTTGGGGGGGGAGGGGGGCGGGGGGAGAAAAACCCAAAGATGGCCAGCAAGTCACTTGAAAGAATGTAAGTGCTCTGTGACCACTATGAGGATGTTTCTTCATCAGAAATAACTTGTAAACAGGGCGCGGTAGCGCACTCCTTTAATCCCAGCACAGGTAGAGGCAGGCGGGTCGCTGTGAGTTCGAAGCCAGCGTGGTCACAGCCAAGGGTACACTTTCACTTGTGCGGGGCGAGGCCAGCGGCAGAACGGACTACATTGAGCATCCGCACCCTGCCCCTCCTGATTTCTGAAGGTGGGTAGGCGGCAGAGAAAACAGACGCGAGCCAAAAGTCTGCGCACCACGGCGACTTCCGCCCGCAACGCCCCTCCTGCCCGCGCCCTCACGCAAGGCAGGCTGGGAATGCGGGGCTCTGGCGGCCGCGCCGCCGCCCGCTCGCGGATCGGCGAGGGCGGTGTGGCGTCGAGGGGTGGATGACACCTAGAACACGCCTCTCCGCGTCTCCGAGCCGGTCTCCGTCCCGCCTCTGGGCGTTTCGCTGTGCTCGACAGTCCCGCCTCTGTTCCCCAACCGCACCCCTACAGCCCCGGGCGCTCAAGATCCACCTCCTACGGAAGCCGAAGTGCGCTGAGAATCCGGAAAAACAATCCGGAGGGAGCAGTGCCGCTGAGCCCGGCGACCCAGGGCTGCTGCTCCGGCCCTCACTAGCTGGAGCGCGGAGGCAGGAGCCTACCGAGGTACCGCGTGGGAATGATGTCGTCAGAGAGCCCACGGCGGCCCAGCGCACGGAAAGGCTGTGTACTCAGGTGAGGACGCCGGTGTAGGCCGGTCGGTTCCTAGCCGTTAGCTATCTTCAGTCTCGCCTGATTTGTTGGGCTGGGTACCAAATCACAATCAAGAGGACAGACCTACAAGGCTGCCTTAGTTAGGACACCCAAATTCTGCCAGGCCAGTGTTGAATGGGCTGTGTTAGATCTGATGCCCGCTCTAAACTCGGGCTGCCGAGGTGGTCACTGCAGACGCTCCCCAACTCTTGGGTTGGGTTGCGTTGGCTAAGGAACGACGGTCGCCCTTTCAGCTGCAGAGTAGAAAGCTTTGTTCCTATTTTCCATCAGCAGTACATCATGGGATCTTCTTGATCCGGTTATGATCTCTAAAAATCCGAAATCAGATTTAGGTAAGAAAAAAATCCTTTAGCGAAGCGAAGCCTGGTCTCATGCCTGCTCTTTAATCACGAGGAACACCGCTAATCACTCAATTGAGTGTAAATCACGGTGCATGGATTTGCTGCTAATCATCAAAACTGAGAACTGGGATGAGAAATCCCAAGTTTTATTCTTTATCCACTTACAGTTAAGTGCCTGGGAATACAAGGAACCATTGAGTAAAAAGATTACCTGCCTTAATCCTCTGCTGGACAGCAGGGGGAGACCGTAAACAACAAAGTAAGAGGCTGTCAGAGGACCCGAGGTGGTTTTTGTATTATTTTGTTTATATTCATAGGGAGAGGCAGGAAATTGTTTTAAGCTAGCCAAGAAAAATGGTGTGTGTGTGTGTTTTACAAGTCATACTCCTTAGAACATGTGCCTCTAAGAACAGGATCTGGTGGAGAAGAGCTGGTTTGTTTTTTTGTTTTGTTTTGTTTAGATTTATTTATTTATTATTGTGTATACAGCCTTCATGTATGCCTGCAGGCCAGAGGGTACCAGATCTCATACCCTCAGGGTCTTATGCTTTGGTGCCTCAGTGTTCCTGGAACTCACAGGCTCCATCTCTCTACAGTCTGGGATTCTTGGAGTGTTGCTATAGCAACATGCTCGCTTAAGGGCTCAGTCCGTCTCTGATATTCTGAACTTCTGATGGGACGTCATGGCATCCGAGAGCTGCTGCGTAATTATTCCTCCTGCTATCTTCCACTCGATGGCTTCTCCCAATAGAGTACTCCTGACGTAGAGACTAAGAAGCCAGTTACTTGGAAACTTCTACTTAGGCTCCATGAAGGCCTTAGCAGAATCTGCTGTGCCCCAGGGATCTGCAAGGCAGGAGCGAGGGAGGGAATATGCCATTAACTGGGTTCTCTCTGAAATGTCTGTTCTTGTAGCTCTGAGGCACGTGGTCAGGTAGACTCAACCTCTAGCTCCTCGGTGTTTTTGGGAACCATAGGTTGAGGTATGGGAGCAGAAACCGGCAGGCTGAACCATAGAGGATCGATGAGACGCAGATAGCTAGAGGGGCTAATGGTTGACAAATTCCTGTCTAGCCGACTCTTCCTTCGTTCTTCTCCCTGGCCAGCTGTTTTTGAGTTCCCTTTGACAGCTCTGTGTCAGGTGCTGCCAGGTATGGGCAGCTGGAAACCTGGATGGAGGAGCCAGTTCAAGGGGTAACAGGGAAGGGAGACGTTTTATGCTCCGTTGCTCCATTCCCTCCTTACTACCACAAGATTGAGAAGCAAGCTGGGCACGTGCTGTACAACTTTAGTCCCATAATTTAGGAGTGGGAAGAAGGCTGCTCTCCGTGAATCCCAGGCAACTCTGATCTATACAGGGAGTTTGAGGCAACCCAGGGCTTCATAGTGAGACACTGTCTCAAAAGCACTAAACAAACAAACATGCAGACATATTTCCCATGAACACTGCAGTGGAAGCCATTTAACAGGCCTAAGTCCCTGCCCATTATCTGGAAAAAAATCTTCATTCCTCCATTTTTTTTTTTTTTTAAGATTTATGTACTTATTATTTTGCATACGGTGTTCTGCCTGCATGTAAACCTGCACGTCAGAAGAGGGCACCAGATCTCATTATAGATGGTTGTGAGCCACCATGTGGTTGCTGGGAATTGAACTCAGGACCTCTGGAAGAGCAGCCAGTGTCCTTAGCCTCTGAGCCATCTCTCCAGCCCCCTTAGCCCCTGCATTTTCTGTGACTGTCCTTACCATTTCCACAGCATACATGTTGTGACATGGAATGTGGCCTCGGAAGCCCCCACTGTGGACCTCAGTGACCTGCTCCAAGTGAACAACCAAGAACTGGACCTGGACATATATATCATTGGGTAGGTGTCTGGAGGCCCCCACCCTCTCTCCCTGCAGAGGACTGATGTAACCGTCCTCCCTCACGCCAGAGTCTGAAGGTGAGGAGCTCTCATCCTCAATGGGTCCAGTGTCAGGGTTCTTATCTGGGGTCAACAGTGGTCATGGGTTGGATGGAGGCGAACAGCCACACAGTCAGGGCAGGGAGAAATCTTGGTCCTCTGAACCCGGGTCCGACAGACAGTCTGTGATGCCTGTGGGAGAAGCAGGAGCCTCTGACTAGGCGTGGTCAGTTTGCAGGAAATGAATTCTGGAATCATAAGCCTTCTTTCTGATGTTGCATTTGAAGACCCATGGAGCAGTTTCTTCATGGATATGCTCTCCCCTCTGAACTTTGTCAAGGTAAGTTAAAAACTCGGGCCAAATGGAGGAGTGTGTGTCAGCTGCACTGACTCTAATTGTTTGTCTGATAATGTTCCTTTTTCTTCCACTCAGCATTTCACGTTCTTTCCCACTTATTGAAAGGTTTACACCTCATATTGCACTCAGCCCCCTGCCTGCCTTGTTCTGTCCCAGGGTACCTAGGTCTGAGCTATGACCCAACTCTAGGGGTTATTTCATGCCTAGATGTTTAGCACTTGAGAGACTTCCTAGTGGAAATGCAACAGGGCTTGTTAAAGCTCAGCGCCTACCCCTGCCCCACCCTCTGGTCTCTGCTCACTGCCCGGCAGGAAATCTCCTGAGTGTAGTACTTGCTACAATGTACGGAGTGCTGGCTTGGTGTTAAGCAGTGTAAATAAGCTCTTGGTGTGGGTTATTTTACAATCTCAACCCTCTGGGGACTCTTTAACCCATAGGAGATGACAGGAATGCTTTAGGTCACTGGGTTTGATTCTGCCTTGCACCCACAGTGAATGAGCAAACTCCCAATCCAAGCAGCTACTTGACAGCTTCTTGGAAATACTAGAAGTCTCTGTTTCCCTTTCTAGATCAGTTTTTTTTTTTTTTTTAATTCTTCAGTATTGATTTTGTTACCTAGTTTGCTACTGGAGCAAGAGCTATGTGCGCCTCCCCCCCCCAGAAGGAGAAACAGAAGACTTAGTTGCCCTGAGGCTAGGCAATGCCAGCCACAGAACCCTTAGTTCCCACGAGACAAACCGAGAAGCCTCTGCTGGGGAATGTGGAGCTGTTCCCTCATGGAAGGAAGAAGCCCCTCTCCCAGTACTCACTCCTTCCCGAGGCCTCACGCCTCCTGGGCCTGGACTGATTGGCAAAGGATTACTAGAGTGGAATGGAGCCAAGGAAATTAGCTCCGCCTGTGGCAGGGACACAACCCATTCCACTCATGTGGCCTCCTACAATTGAGAGCTAGCCTGAGGTCTCAGCAGGCAAAACAGACGCCTCCCATTCTCCCAAGATGGACGGGAGAGGACCTTGCTTACAGCCAGTTCCTTGAGGGGATTTACCAGCTGTAATGTAAGAACTCAGGGGACCCTCTTTGCTGCCCCAGTGTCTAGTCAGCCCCTGCCAGTCCCTTGGGCTCCTCCTCCTTAGTTTCATCCCACTGGCACTTTCCCTGGAAATCTCTGGCTTTTCCTCAGAATCCCACTTGCTTTCCTAGTCTCACCAGGTCCTGCCCTTACTCCTTCCTCTCGTCCCCAACTTCCTGCCGCTCTCTCACCAAGTCAACTGGCCTTTGTGCTGAAGCCCAGTGGCCCCAACCTGCTCTGTTAGTGACGGTTACCTGAAGATCCACTCCTGAGTCGTTTCAGGTTCTTGGTTTCTGTCCCGACCCTGGGATTTGGCCCCTCATAATATAGACCAGCCGGATTTCCGTTATCATAGGTAGTTGTGAGTGGGAAAAATAAAAGACTGTAGCTCAGAGCCCATATGCTAGGCCATAGGCTCAATTCCTGTTACAGGAAAAAAGATGCTGACTTAGGGTAGGCAAGAGTAGGTTAGTATAGACGTCTGTAGCAATGTCAGAGGGCTCAGGCTCCACTTTCTCTTTTGTTCAGTACTGAGTTTGGGGTTCCCCCCACTTTGACTTTTTCACTGTGCTAACTCTGCTCCTGGACTGTGGGATCAAGTTTCATAATTCCTGGAAGGCCTCAGCTGAGTTCCCCACCCGGAGATTTCCTCCTTGGCCTTTGCACCTCATGCTCCGGAAACAGCTACTGGAGTGGTGGACAGTCCAGCCCCGAGGTGGGGGGGAGGGTGTCGCTAGGGATGGCCGTTTCCCACCCCACCTCTGCAGCCACCAATAGTGGGCACTCCCAAAACAGCCTTTCTAGGTCCCCTGCCTCCTGGAATTTCAGCCCTACATCAGCAAGCCAGGGCTAGTGATTCCTGACCTCTGGGGGAACGCTTAAGCCTTTCCATGAACGTCAGCTGCTCTCCCCAGCCCTGGAGCCTGTGTCCGCAGTACTCGCATCCATCCCCTGTACGTTGCCTCCATGGACATAACAACCACAGAGTCTGCAAAACGATTACTGTCTCCTGTTTCCCAGACTGGCCTTAAACTCCTGATCCGCCTCTGTGAGTGCTAGGATTATAGGCATATGCCATGATGCCTAACTTTCTAGTTATATCTCACACACACACACACACACACACACACACACACACACACACACACACACACACTACCACCACCCCACCATCATTTTCATGGTACTGTTTCAGTGGGCTAAAACATGTATAGAAAAGTATTCAAATGCTTACCCAGCATGCACAAGGCTCTGAAATTGGTCCTCGGCATTGGGGTGAAAAAAAGAAGAAAAATGGATGGGTGCATTAAGTGTAGAGTCAATGAATTTTTAAAATTTATTTTTATTTCATGTGCATTGGTGTTTTGCTTCCATATATGTCTGTGTGAGGGTGTTGGATCTCCTGGAATAGGAGTTATAGACAGTTGTGAGCTGACATATGGGTGCTGGGAATTGAACCCTGATCCTCTGGAAGAGCAGCCAGTGCTGTTAACTGCTAAGCCATCTCTCCAGCCCTAAGACAGTGAATTTCTGTACTTGAGTTGCCATCAGACAACTCAAGATTCAGAATAGCATCCTAGAAGCTTCTCTCTTGTTCTTGCTAATGTTTAAGAGTCCCTAAGCCAAAGTGAGTGTAGGGGCACGCACCTGTGATCCCAGCACTCAGAGGCTAATGCAAGAGCATTGCCAGCTCAAGGTCTCCCAGGATACCTAGCAAGACCCTGTATCAAAAAGGGCAGTAGCCGGGCAGTGGTGGTGCACATGTTTAATCCCAGCACTCCAGAGGCAGAGGCAGGTGGATGGATCGCTGTGAGTTCGAGGCCAGCCTGGTCTACAACGCGAGTCCAAGACAGCCAAGGCTACACAGAGAAACCCTGTCTTGAAAAACCAAACCAAACAAACAAAAACAAAACAAAAGGGCAGTGGGGTGGAGAGATGGCTCAGTGGGTTAGAGCACTTGTTGCGATAGTCTCTCTAGGGGTTCAGATCCCAGTACCCACATAAAAAGCCAGGGATACATACACTCAAATACCATTGAGCCAAAAATGAATATCTTCACAGTATGTGTGGCATAGTCTTATTCCTGCTTAGGTCATGAGAAGACAGGCGGAGATCTCTTAGGCCAGCGTGAGTGAGCGGAGGAGGAGGAGGAGAAGGAGCATTTAAATGTGCATAAGCCGGTCTGGAAGGAGAGTGCTACCCTGGAAGCCTCTTCCCTTCCCTCCATCCCAGGACCATAAACAGAAACTGCAGCTCCCAGAGTGTAGTGTTTGCAGCTGAGAAAGAAAGCAAAAGAGTGAAATTCAGACTCAAACTGGGCTCCATAGCCTCTTGGTCAGGGCTTGGCTTGTGGTTCCAGACGCTTGAAAGTGCCTGGTTGCACTTAGCAGGGTTGCAATTGGCCTTTGCAGGTTAATGAGTGACCTTTGCCCTCTGATGCAGATTTCTCAAGTCCGTATGCAGGGGCTTCTCTTACTGGTCTTTGCCAAGTATCAGCATTTGCCCTACATCCAGACCATCTCTACAAAATGCACTCCTACTGGCCTCTACGGGTACTGGGTAAGGACTGAGCTCTCGTCTGAGACTTGAGCTGACAAGGGCTGGATGCTTTGAAGCTAAGCAAAACAGGGTGAAATGAGCTTATTCTGCATAGCCTGGGGCCCTTCCCATCCCCCAACCCCTACCCCACACCCAGCCACCCCAGCAGGGCCTGGGTATTCCTGAGATCCTAGATTGGGGTGTTGAGTTTTGTGCATGGAAGAATTAGCGGGGAAGCTGGGTGTTTATGGCTGGGGTCTTGGGAAAACTGGGGTGAGCATACGATCCAGTCTCCCCCATGCTTCTTCCCCGCTTTGCTACCAGGGGAACAAAGGGGGAGTCAACGTGTGCCTGAAGCTTTATGGCTACTATGTGAGCGTCGTCAACTGCCACCTGCCTCCCCATATGTCCAACAATGACCAGCGCCTGGAGCACTTTGACAGAATCCTGGAGAATCAGACTTTTGAGGGATATGGTATCCCCAACATACTGGACCATGAGTGAGCCTGAAGCTGCAAACTGTCACCCCTGCCCTCCCCTCACCAGCCTAGGCTAGCGCTGACTGCTGAGTCCACTCCCCAGCACCCTTCCTGACGTCCCATCTGCTGGACTACCCAGCATTGCCTGCCCGATGTCTACCTTCCTCTGGCCTCTCTGTCCTTCCTAGAAACCCTGGACACTTGTAAACATCCCAGGTCAAGCCCTTTGTGGTTCCTGAGTTTACCACGGGGCTGTTTCTCAGCTTGTCCTGATGGCGAGCTGGGGAGCAGAGGCCTAGAGCCTGCCCTGTATTTGCCATGTGCTCATCTGGGAAAGGCCTTTACCTTAAATAATGGCGTCCGTGCCAAGGACTGTCCTGGTGGCCCCATGCATGTCCTGGCCTTCATTTGCTCCTGCCTAGAATCTAGCTTCTCACCTGCCCCCTCAGCTTTTTCCTCCCCAGCAGCCCTTGGGCTCAGCAGGCCTGTGCCTCTTCACTGACCTCATCACAAACCCTCAGGCTGCCCTCCTTTTTTTCCTGAAGCCTCATTCTGTGGTTTGGAGACATGAACTTTCGAATTGAGGACTTTGGGTTGCTCTTTGTTCAGGACTGTATAACAAGGCAGTGCTACCGCGAGCTGTGGGAGAAGGATCAGGTATCAAGTGAGCAGAGGGTCTGGGGTGTGTGTGTGAAGTGAACAGAGGGTCTGGTGTGTATGTGTGTGTGTAGTGAGCAGAGGGTCTGGTGTGTGTGTGTGTGTGTAGTGAGCAGAGGGTCTGGTGTGTGTGTGTGTAGTGAGCAGAGGGCTGGGGTGTGTGTGTCTCTGTGTGTGTGTGAAGTGAACAGAGGGTCTGGGGTATGTGTGTGTGAGCTGAGCCTATTGTGGCTGTCTGTGAAATGCTCAGAGAGCAACAGAACTCAGGTTGTCTGGGCTCTGCTCTCCTTTCTCCATGGTGGGAGCAGGGGTCTAGCCAGGTTTTGCATGTGGAGGTGGGGCAGCCATACCGTCAGGGCTGAGCGTCACCTAAGAAACCCTTGGCATGCTCAAGCACAGGGAGCCAGGCTGGGCCCAGCTGCTCCACCTGTCGTCTCAGCTGCTCACACCTGTAACCTCAGCTGCTCACACTTGTAATCTCAGCTGCTCACACCTGTAGTCTCAGCTGCTCACACCTGTAGTCTCAGCTGCTCACACCTGTAGTCTCAGCTGCTCACACCTGTAGTCTCAGCTGCTCCACCTGTCGTCTCAGCTGCTCACACCTGTAATCTCAGCTGCTCACACCTGTAGTCTCAGCTGCTCACACCTGTAGTCTCAGCTGCTCACACCTGTAGTCTCAGCTGCTCACACCTGTAGTCTCAACTGCTCCAGAGACTGAGGGAGGGAGAGGCGGTCTGAGTGAGCTTTGGCCAGCCCTGGCCTTATAACATGCTTGAGCCTATATGTACTTTTCCCAAGCCTACTTACCTCTTGGAGGAGAATATGCCACCCCTCTGGGGCCTTGGTTTTTCTGCGTCCTCCTAGTGATCCCCAGACAGTTGGAACTCAAAGTCTGCTTTCCACAGAGAAGGCTAGAAAGGGAAAATGGCAGCAGCGGCTTCCCCTGCTCCTGTGAAGTCACATTGTCAGACGATATGGGGATTGCTGAAGTGGTGGCAAAGAGGGTGGTGCTGACGTCTTGAGTCGGGACTGTGAGGGATGGGGACTGTGTCTTTATCTACAGCTCCGCATTGCCAAAAGACATGACCCACTGCTCCGGGAGTTCCAGGAAGGCCCGCTGCTCTTCCCGCCCACCTACAAGTTTGATAAGCACTCCAACAACTATGACACCAGGTGAGGAGGGAACCAGTACCCAGAGGCTCTGGCAGCCCTCGGAGCAGGGTGGAGGTCAGAGAGGCAGGACTAGATCCCGCCATTACCTCTCAGGAGTGGGATCCCCACCCTTTCTTGGGCTCTGCCTGTGAGGACTTCCCAGACTGGTCTGAGAGTGGGCAGGAAGTTGGTATTAGCAAGAGTGTAGGGAAGGAGGTAATTGAAGGACAGTATAGGAGAGGGCGGAGGCAGCCCTGACCTAGGAGTGGAGGCACAATAGCATTCTGGGAACTTTCTTCTACTTCCCAGGGCCTTCTAGTCTCATACAGGAGTGCAGAAAGGTTACCCAAGATAATTACTCACGTTAAGTTCCCCTGCCCCAAACTCTGCGTGAGTCAAATACTATGTGAGGAGATGAAAAAGAGTGTAAAACCAGCCGTGGTTTTGCATAGTTGTAATCCTTGCACTTGGGAGCTGCAGGCAAGGCCACCCTTAGCTACACAGCAAGTTCAAAGCCATCCAGGGCTACATGAGGTCCTGTCTTTTTTTTTTAACCCCAAGACAGGGTTTCTCTGTGTAGCCTTAGCTGTCCTGAAGTCACTTTGTAGACCAAGCTGGCCTGGAACTCACAGAGATCCACCTGCCTCTGCCTCTCTGAGTGCTGGGATTACAGGGGCGCACCACTGCGCCTGCCTGAGGCCCTGTCTTAGAAAAACAACACAAACAATTTCCCAAAGGAAAATACGAAGTTCCCAGAGAACAAAACAGAGGAGGTGCTCTGGCAGCAGCTTCCCAGAAGTTTAAGACACAGATTATTAGTGTGTGTGTGGTGGGGGGAAGTGGGGGGCCATCAGCAGGGTGGCCGAGACCCTTAGGAGTAAAAAGGGAAGTAGCGTTATCTCCACAGCAGGCCAGGGTAGCTATGAGCTTCATGCATAGAAATGGTTTGACAGAGCCTAAATGTCCTTATCAAGGAAAAGGAAAGAGGGTGTGCCATTTGAGGACTGTGGAGCAGGACGTGGATAGGGTTATGGCTAGGGCAGTCTGCACAAGAAGAGGCAATGCCCTCTGGAGACAGGGCAGCCTGGCAACAGTGCAGGCTGGAAAGTGGGTAAGAGGACAAGCTGGCTGGCTGGTGTGACTGCCGCGGGAGGGAAGTGCTGGCCTCTACAGCCGTCCATTGAACTTGAGCAGCAGTGTGGAATCTGGAAAGCCTCAAGAGCTGCCTGGGGCCTCGGAGGCCAGACCTCCAAGTGAACTGCAGCTGTAACTTGGTCGAGCAGTTGGCTAGCACCTGCAGGCCCCGGGTTCAATCCTTAACTAGGAAGGTGCAATTCCCCTGGGTCATAGCAGAGAGACTACCAGCAGACTGGGAGGCCTTGCAAGCAGCTGGGGGCAGGGCTGGAGTTGGCAAGGTCTGACAGGGTAGCTAGGCTCATAGGTAGTGAGTACAAGCCCTCAGGTGGCTTAGCTGATGGGTGGGCTAGGCTCGGGCCTGTTCTCTGGCCTGGGTAGTGCTTTTTCATGTACAGTACTTCAACTAAGAACATAGCTAAGTCTGTGGTGCTGGGATATAATGCTTGCCAGGAGACCCACCCCAAATAATTCATAGCCACCAATCTTCCCAGCAAGAGCAAAAGAGGCTGGCATCAAGACCAAACAAACAAACAAAAACAAAAACCCTAGGGAGGATGCAGGTGCTTGTTGCTATATACTGGCTCGCTGTGCTCGGGCACAGAGCTCCTACCGTGTGCCAGGCATTGTGCAGACGGCTTCCATCGCTTCCTTCTCCACATGCACCCGTTGCTGTTGCTGACTTCGTATTAAAAAAGAAGGTTAGCTGTGTGGTGTGGCGCACACCTTTACTCCCAACACTCAGGAGGCAGGGCGGGCAGATCTGAGCTGGAGACCAACCTTTTCTGCAGAGTGAGTTCCAGGAAGGCCAGGGGCTACACAGAGAACCCTAGAAGACATGGCCCTTAGGCTTCTGCCCCTCAAGCAGCCGGGATTATATTTTACTTGTGTTTTTTGGTGTGTGTGTGTGTGTGTGGAGTGTATATAGGTGTTTGTGTGAGTGTGCACATGTGTGCAGAGGACAGAAGTTGGTGCCAGTATCTCTTTTTCATCGTTCTCCATACTGTTTCTGTTTTGCTTTTTTTTTTTTTTTTTTTTTTGAGACAGGGTTTCTCTTATAATAGTCCTGGCTGTCCTGGACTCACTTTGTAGACCAGGCTGGCCTCGAACTCACAGAGATCTGCCTGCCTCTGCCTCCCGAGTGCTGGAATTAAAGACGTGCACCACCACGCCCAGCTGCTTTTTTTGTTTTCAAGACATGGACTTTCTGGAGCCTGGCTATCCTGGAATTCATTCTGTAGACCAGGCGGGCCTCAAACTCAGAGTGCCTGCTCTGCCTCTGCTTCTTGATTGCTGGGATTAAAGGTGTGTGCCGTCATGCCAGGCTTTCCTTTTTTTTTTTTTTTTAGGCAGGGTTTTTCATTGAATCTGGCAGCAGTCACTATTTGTCTGGCTGTAGTCTTGATGATCAATGAGGTCCAAGGATTCAACTGTCTCCCCCACCCAATCCCTGTGGTTACAGGCATATACTTTAAAACAAGTGCTGAGAATCTAACCTCATGTCCTTAAGCACTTCACCAGTTGAGCCATCTCCCAGGCCCTGGGATTGCATAGCGTGTACAGGCAATCCTGGCACGCCTGCTTGCTCTCTAGGTGGACTCAGCAACATACACCACAGGAACCAACAGCTACTTCTGCACTACACAGGAGTATCTCAATAATGAAGTCCACTGTTCCTGTCCAGACATCCCTCTGTGTTTGGGCTCCAAGCACCACTGAAAACTCGCATCTCTGCAGTCAGGCAGACACGGATTTAGAGTCTTCCTGAATCACAAAGTTTCTTACTACCTGTCTCAAAAACCAAAGTGCAGGGGCTGGAGAGGTGGCTCAGTGGTTAAGAGCACTGGATACTCTTCCAGAGTGACCAGGGTTCAACTTCCAGCACCCACATGGCAGTTCACCACTGTCTGTAATTTTAGTTCCTGAGGATCTGACATCTTCACACAAAACCAGTGTAAGAATAAGTCATTTTAAAAAGAAAATTAACTGCATGTATTATGAAATCATTTTTTTTAAGTGCAGGAGATGTATAGCTCATTGGTAGAAGCTGTCTGTGTAAGGCACTCGGTTTGATACCTAACTCTGGGCCGGGCGTGGTGGCACACACTTTTAATCCCAGCATTCAGGAGGCAGAGGCAGGCGGATCAGTGTGAGTTTGAGGCCAACCTGGTCTACAAAGGCAGTCCAGGACAGCCAAAGCTATTACATAGAGAAACCTTGTCTCGAAAAACCAAAAAATAAAAATAAAAAATAAAAAAGACTGATACCTAACTGCAAAGCAGAAGAAACCTGCCATGAGCCACTGCTGTCCTCTTGATACCTGAGCAGAACCTGGGGCTCATTTATGCTCAGCCCAGCCTGTGTTTGATCTGGGGGTCTGAGAAAAACATTCAACCCAGACCAGCAAAGGGGCCCACCAACAGCAACAAGAGTCAAACCATCATGGTGAGCTTGGTCAGGAGTTTGCTAGTACATTTCCAGAACTCAAAGAAGTACCAAGGAAGCTGGCAGCCGGAGACAGGAGGGAGGGGTCAATTATACTTGTCAAGTAAGGGGGTTGGTTGTTTATCTGTTTATTGTTGCAGTGGTGTTGACTGTAGAGCCCCACATGTCCTAGGTAAGCGTTCTGCTCTGAGCTGTACACCTCATTCCTAAGAGTGTGCTGAAGGAGGCAGCAGTGCTGGCAGATAGAGGAAGTCCTCCAGCAGCCCTGATGAGCAGCACCCCGAGGAGACAAGACCCTAGCCTGTGTAGCTGTCCTAGGCGACGGTGGGTGATTTATGTGTCTGTCTAGCAATACAAAGTGACTCTGGATGATTTGTGTCCAGAGCATAGAATGCAGCTTTCATCAGCCAGGCAGCGTCCCTGAGCCAAGATGTAATGAGAAACGAGGTCGGCTCCATTACAGGGGAGGGCGGAGGGGCTGAGGGCAGGGCAGGAAATCCTGGTAGAGTCAGGGATTGCAGCAGGTGTCATTACAGTAACCATGTGGCTGCAGTGTGGGCATTGAGCAGAGGATATGATGATCAAAGCTAGTCAAGACTTGTGTCACGGACACATTAAATGCATGACCAGTTAACCATGCTCCAGAGTTCAGTGAGGCACTTAAAAGCCGTCCATAGGGAGCTGAAGTGAAAAGTGCTTGTGTTTGCAGAAACTGAGCACAGAGAATTTTGTTTTGCTTTGTTTTGCTTAGAATCTAGAGAATCATGCAGAGTTTTGTGGCTTTAGTTTTCTGAACGGGAAAGTTCATTTCTTTGAGAAACAGTCACACTCAAATCATTAGAGGTGAGGGGGACAGTGAAGGCACACAGATTTTGTAGTCAGAAGATCTGCGCAAGCACCCTGCTTCCACCAGGCCAGATAGACTATCTCAGCTTTAGGGGGGACAATGTGACTTGTAAGACAGGATAATGGGGCTGGAGAGATGGCTCAGAGGATCATAGCACTTGTTACACTTGCAGAGGACCCAGGTTCCTGATGCCACCCACATGGCAACTCACCGCTGCCCATAACTCCTGTTCCAGAGGTTCTGACACATTCTGGCCTCTTTGGGCACTGCATGCTTGTGGAACACAAACATGCCTGCAGCCAGCACCCCTGCACATAAACAAAGGTGAATAAATCCTCTTTAAAATATGAATGACAGACTGATCGGAAAGATTGGAGCAGCCAATAAGACAAGTGTCACAGCCAGGCGTGGTGGCACACGTCTGTAATCTGAGCACTCAGGAGGCAGAGGCAGGCGGATCTCTGTGAGTTCAAGGCCAGCCTGGCCCAGAAAGTGAGTCCAAGAAAGCCTAGGCTACATGGATAAACCCTATCTTGGGGGGAAAAAAAGGAAGTGTCACAGTGCATAGCACACTAAGAATCTACTTTTAAATTATGCAACACGTAGAACTTGAATAGGTACAATAATATTTGAACATATTTAATTTGCCTTTTTTTTTTTTTTTTCCTGTCTTGTCAACCAAGCTCAGGGAACTGGGGGTATAGCTTAACGATAGTTACCTACCACATGCCCTAGGTTCCATCCAGAACTACAGAAAGAATTTCCTTGATACTCTTTGGTTTGGTTGGTTGGTTTTTATTTTTGTTTTGAGATAAGGTCTCGTTATGTGGCTCCTGCTGGCCTGGAACTTGATATGGAAGCCAGCCTGCCTCTGCTAAGATTAAAGGTGTGCACCACATCTGCCATGTTAACACTGCTTTTTAATCTTATGTGCATGACTTATGAAGCCTTACTGAAAAAGATGAACAGTGCAAATGCTAAAGATAGGAAGAGGGGAGGAGGAAGGAGACAGATGTTGGTTCAGGTGTGAAGACACTATCGTGACAGGAGGTCTGGGTTCTTAGCCATCTCAGAGAGTTGGGGAGAAGCTGTGCTTTGAAGGAGTGTATTTGTGTGGCTCTTACCACCTCATGTTGATGATGACCACCAAGACAGATGGTTTCCCAGTAACGCCAACACTGGAGAGACGGAGGCAGGTGGATCTCTAAGTTGAGGCCATCTTGGCTCACATAGTGAGTTCCAGGCTGAGCAGGGGTACATAGTAAGACTCTGTCTCTGAACAAATAACAAGAAACCCCGGAGAAAGAGCATCTGGAAACCTTAGGCGCTGGCAAGCAGAAAGCAGTTGAGCCAGAGTTTCCACTTCTTGGCCACTCCTTGATGCCTCAGCGTCTCTGAAGTAAGTGCTCTTATCACACCATCTTAAAGTTCAAGAAACTGAGATGTAGCAAGGTGAAGTCACTTGCCTCAAGGCATAACTCCGAGCCACCAGACAAGAACCTTCCTCCAGCTGGCCTCTGGTTCCAGCCTCTCAGTTTACCATGGTATCACCCTCGTTTGCTGACAGCTGTGCTTCTGCTGAGATGACAGCAGTGCATTGGGATTACTCAGTGCAAATAGGATTGACGAAAGCAGGAGGCAGAGACTTTCAAAGTGATTGGGACATGGGAGGCTGCACAGTAAGACTGGAGGCATTCTTTGTTGGCTGTTATTGTTGTTGGGGTTTTGTTGTTGTTTGCTTTTTGAGACAGAGTTTCTCTGTGTAGCCCTGGCTGTCCAAGAACTAGCCCCGTAGAGGAGGCTGACCTTGAACTCACAGAGAGTCACCTGCCTTCGCTTCTGCCTCCCCAAGTGCTGGGATTAAAGGTGTACACCACCACTGCCCAACTGGAAAGCATTTGCAGGGGCTAAGGCTGGCTTTTGTTGTTGTTTACTTTTTTTGTTTGTTTGGATTTTGTGTGTATATACATGTATGTGGGTACACTTGTTTGTTGCCTGTGCACGTGTCTGTGGAGGCCAGAGGCCCGCATCAGTGTCTTCCTCCATGATTCTACATCTTTTAAATTTTTTAATCTGTTCGGGAGCGGGAGAGATGGCTTAGTGGTTAAGAGCAGTGTCTGCCCTTCAGAGGTCCTGAGTTTGATTCCCAGCACCCACATAGTGGCTCACAACCATCTATACTGGGATCTGATGCCCTCTTCAGGCATGCAGATATACATGCAGATAGAGCACAAAAAAAATTATCTATTCATTTTTTATTGTAAATACGTTTTGCCTGCCTGTATCTGTATACCACGCATGCCTGGCATTATTCACAGACATCAAAGAAGACATCATATCTTCTGCAATTGGTTGTTAGCGCCTATAGATGCTGGGAATTGAACCCAGGTCCTCTGAGAGAGCAGCCAGTACTCTTTCCTGCTGAGCCATCTCACCAGTGGCCTGCTCCCTCCTTGAGACCAGAGCTCACTCTAGTCAGCACTGTCTTGGAACTCTGCATAGCCCAGATTGGCCTCAGCATCTGGTCCTCCCTCCTGCCTTAGCCAGCTGAGAGCTGGGATTACAGACACGAGCCACCACGTCTGACTCTTTCAGGAGAGATTGAATGAATGAATATGAATGTGTGTGTAGGCCAAAATGCCAGTGTCTAGTGTGGCTTTGTTGGTTTTTCCAAACAGGGTCTCTCTGTGCAGCCTTGGCTGTCCTGGACTTGCTTTGTAGACCAGGCTGGCCTCAAACTCACAGAGATATCTGCCTGCCTCTGCCTCCCAGCCCAGCTGTAAATGTTTATATTAAGGCCGGGCATGGTGGAGCACATCTTTAGTCCCAACATGGGAGGGAAAGACTGGCAGATCTCTGAGTTCGAGGCCAGCCTGGTCTACAAAGTAAGTCCAGGACAACCAAGAAAGTTAACCGGGCGTGGTGGTGCACGCCTTTAATCCCAGCACTCAGGAGGCAGAGGCAGGCAGATCGCTGTGAGTTCGAGGCCAGCCTGGTCTACAAAGCAAGTCCAGGACAGCCAAGGCTACACAGAGAAACCCTGTCTCAAAAAACAGAACAAACCAAAAAAAACCCTTTAAATTAAAAAAAGAACAACAACAATTAAACAAGACACCACACAGCTGGACACAGGTACAGGGAGACCTTGTCTTAAAAAGCCAAAAACCACATTTTTACATTTATAGTGTGGGTGGGGGGAGGTGCACTTGTTATGCCGTGCGTGTAAAGACCTAAGACCAGCTCCTGAGAGTTGGTTCTCGCTTTTGCTTCTACCATGTGGGTTCTGGGTGTTGAACTTAGCTTGTCAGGCTTGGTGACAAACACCTTTACTCCCCAGCCTTTTCTTTGTTTGTTTGTTTGTTGTTTTTTCTTTCTTTTTGGGGGGTATGGGGTGGGGATAGGTCTCTCTACCTAGCGCTGGCTGTCTTCTTAGAACTCACTCTGTAGACCAGGCTGGCCTTGCACTCAAAGAGATCCATCTGCCTCTACTGCCTCAGTGCTGGGAGTAAAGGCGTGCGCCAACACACCTGGCTCCTACCTCATTTTTTAAAGTAGGGTCACTTACTGACCTAGAGCTCACCCATTCCATTACATAATTGGCCGGTAATCTAGCCTGCTTCCTTCACACTGGGCCTACAGGCGCATGCTGTGGGACCTGACTTAACACGGTTTTGAATTTTACAAGGATTCTACTTGAGGCCTCGTGCTTATATGAGAAGCACTTTCTGGTGACTGTTGAGACCACAGAATCACAGTGGAAGTGGGGATGTAGCTCAGTTGATAGCGTGCCTGCCCAGCACTTACAGAAGCCCTAAGGTAGACCGTTGGCACACGCAGCTTGGGCGTGGTCGCACACACCTGTGCACTGATGGAGGCAGCAGCAGAAGCCACCCTCACCTACACAGCAGCCCCGTCTAACCACAGACCGCCTTCTACAGAGAGCCGATTTCAGCCTCTTCCAGGGCTAGAGGCAATTCAGCTCATCTGGTCATCTTAGCAGCCCTGTGAGGTGACAACTGTTCCGTGTCACTTTGCAGATGAGGAGGCTGGAGCCTGAGGGGGTAGCCTAGTGGTCCAGAGCACGTGCTCTGTGGTCGTGGTGCTTGCTTGGCCTTGAGTCCTGGCTGCACCACTTAGTAGCTCTGTGGCTTTGGGGAAATCACCCCCATTCTAAGACTCAATCTCCCTACTGTAAAGGGTGAGTGGTGACCATACTAACCACAGGCCTGTGGTAAGCATCCCCCAAATCCAAATCTGAGTCTCCACAGCTTCAAAACCCAACATAGGTTCCTTTTCTGCTTTCTTTCTTCCTTCCTTTTTTTTTTTTTTTTTTTTGAGGGGGGGTGCCTTGAATGCAATGTTCCTAAGTCACAGCTTAATTCATAAACACGTGGGCTTAGGCAGAGGATCTGGTTGATCCTGCTCATCCCACGGGGTACCCTCCCAGCCACTGTGCTTCCTCAGTCCTGGCCCAGAAGCCTTTGACTACTGCTTAACCGTGAAGCAGACACGTGCAGGCACAGTCCTGCTCTCCTGCCAACTCTTTCCCCTCGCACTCTTTTCTCTACCCTAAGTGAGAAAAAACGCAAACCTGCGTGGACTGACCGCATCCTGTGGAGGCTGAAGCGGCAGCCCCAGGTCAGCCCCTTGGTCTCCAGTCTGCCGACCTCCTACTTCGCGCTGACACTGAAGAGCTACATCAGCCACATGACGTACAGTATCAGTGACCATAAGCCTGTCACTGGCACCTTCAGCTTGGAGGTGAACCTCTGGGCTTCCCAAAACTGGGCAGAGGGAGGGATAGCTGTGCTGGGCCACACCACCAACCCCGCTCCAGCTGGCTTGTACTGTCAGGCAGTCTTCAGGGGACACCAGTAGGAGGACATGACTGCCTTTCCTCCGGGGTCAGGTGTCCCAGGGATTCTGAGGAGCTGTTGATGGCTCTCGCTGTCAAGAGGTGTTGAGGCACCTGTGAATAGGGTTTGGTTTCCTCTCGGTATTCTCCCCGGAGGTTAATGAGTTCCATCAGGCTTATTACCTACTGTGAGAAGTAGAACTTCCTTTTATTTGTCCTAATTGTATCTAGATAGAGTTGCAGAGGGAGCTCTCTCCCTCCCTTACAGCTTGCCGCCTGATAACTGCACAGTGCTGGCCACATTAAGCTGTCTGCTCCACGCAGCTTCAGTGCTGGCCCTTCCACATTTTCACAGAGGTTCTTACCACAGCATTTCCCCACAGACAGAAACCTCAGAAGAGAGTAGCTGTCAGACCTCTTTGTTTTTTGCTTTTTAAGTAGAACACTTCTCAAATTTGCATGTCATCCTCACACGGGGGCCATGCTAATCTTCTGGAACATTCCAATTTTCATATATGTGTTGCCAAAGCAAACACTTTTTTTTTAAAGGATTTGTTTATTATGTATATAGTTTTGTGTGCCTGCCCGCCAGAAGAGGGCATCAGATCCCAGTATAGATGGTTGTGAACCACCATATGGTTGCTGGGAATTGAACTCAGGACATCTGGAAGAGCAGACAGTGTTCTTAACCACTGAGCCCTCTCTCTCCAGCTCCAGACTCTTTTTTTTTTTTTTTTTTTTTTTTTTTTTTTTAGATAGGACTTCTCTGTGTTAGCCTGGCTGTTCTAGACTTGCTTTGTAGACCAGGCGAGGCTGGCCCTTGAACTCACAGCTGAGATTAAAGGCATGCATCACCATGCCCAGCCCAGAACTCTTTTCTTTTTAAATTTTATTTATTATTTATGCAGTATTCTGCCCACATGTGTGCCTGTCCACCACAGGAAGGCACAGGATCTCTTTATAGATGGTTATGAGCCACCAAGTGGTTGCTGGGAAGTGAACTCAGGACCTTTGGAAGAGCAGGTGTTGCTCTTACCCTCTAAGCCATCTCTCCAGCCCCCAGACCTCTTTTCTTTTTTCCTTTTCTTTTTCTTTCACCCCCCTCCCCCAGAGACAGGGTTCTCTGTGTAGCTTTGGCTGTCCTGGACTATGTAGTCCAGGCTGGCCTCAAACTCACAGCGATCCACCTGCCTCTGCCTCCCGAGTGCTGGGATTAAAGGCGTGCACCACAGACCTCTTTTCTTAAAGCAAGTCCCTCTTCCCCCATCCACACACCCTCAGTTCTGTACTCCGTGCTATCTCCCTACCTGGTTCTGGACCCCATTCCCCTGGCAGGGCAAGCTCTCCCCCAACAAGCCTGTGGCACTTCCTCTTTCCTACTGGGCAGCTAGGGTCAGCTAGAGTAGCCTAGCGAAGTCCCATGCCCACTTCTCTGGGCATCCCCGTTGCCCCCACCACGCTAAAAGAACACAGTAAGGAGCAGCTGCCTTAAGGGTTTCAGCCTACTGCCCACCCCTGTGTCCAGCTGAACCCGCAGATGTCTGTGCCGCTCATCACCATGATGCCCGAGTCCCTCTGGACCATGGAGAACGACATGTTGGTCAGCTACACCTCCACCCCAGAATTCCTCAGCAGCCCCTGGGACTGGATTGGACTCTACAAGGTGAGGTGGCAGGCAAGGCAGGGCATCCATCACCCCTGGTTTGTCCATCACTGAGTCTCACAGCAGCTGGCACGGACAACCGAATAGCTTACCCTTGTTCGCCCCAGGGACCCTTACCCACTTAGGGCCTGCCAGGAAAGGGGAGACTTCGTGTAGTGGCCAGCCCCGGCAGTCAGACCAGCCTCTCCTCAGGGCTTTGTCTAGCTCTCACACCCTCTTCAACCACAGGTAGGGATGCGCCACATTAACGACTACGTGTCCTATGTCTGGGTTGGCGACAACCAGGTCTCCTGTGCTGACAACCCAAACCAGGTATGTCTCCAGCATGCAGGCTTGCCTAAACATTCTTGTCCTCCGGAAGGAAGGGGTGTAGGGTAACTTACCACTCCACCACTGGGCAGGGCCCAGAGCCCTAGAGCTGACCCCATTCCTGTTGCCCCAGGTGTACATCGACATCAGTGACGTCCCTGACACTGAGGATCAGTTTCTCCTCTGTTACTATAGCAACAACCTGAACTCTGTAGTGGGGATAAGTCAACCCTTCAAGGTAAGGGGTACTGGTGGGAGACGGTACGCCTGTGGAACCACATGTGTTGGGCGGTGCTGGGGCATGGGGAAAGTGGGTAAGACCTCTGCTTAACCTCTCCTGCCACTTCTTTTACCCCTGCAGATCCCACATCGATTCTTTTTGACAGATGACGCACTGTGTGAGCCTGAAGTACAGCTCTGAGCCCAATGCTAGTGAATGAATCCAGGGCGGAGGCTAGAGCCGGAAGCCAGTTCTGCCTCAGCACTGCCAGGAGCACTGGTCCGGCCCAGCCCCTGAGGAGGCAACTGCCTACCCTCCAGCTCCCCGCCTCCCAAGGGAGCTCAGCCAGACTGCTCTGCTCTCTCCAGGCCAGATGAACTGGCCCGTTAATACAAGTTCTTGTTACTAAGACGTGGTTGAAACAAAGTAGTGTGTCAATAGTGAAGACTTGGGGACGGTCCGCTGCACATGGAAAAAGCCACTAGCCTGCATGTCATTTCTTTATCCTCCTTTTCCCCACACATAAACACCCCCTCTCACACCCAAGTCGCTGTGCCAGGCACATGCCCCATCTGGCACAGGCCTGCATTCCTATCACACCATCCTGGGCCTCGGGCGGCCGGGGGGGGGGGGATGTTCACATTTGTACAGGCCCCATAAGTTCACACAGCACTGGATTCCAAAAGTCTTGGCATCTCGGAGTTTGTCCCCATGGGATGAACAGAGGCTCCGAGACCCGTTTTCAGCAGAAGCCCTAAGCAGAGAGTGCGCCCACCTCTGCCCTGTAATGTGGACTCTGACCAGGAAGTTCTGGGGCCTAAGGCTAGCTTCCGCATGTGAGTGAGGCCCCTGTCCTCACCTGCCCTTCACAAAGGGCTCACAGGTGGCAGTCCTCTAGGGGGATCCTTCAGATCAAGGTCACCTGCTACACTCCTGTCTGAGCCTTTGGCACAAACACTGCTCCTCCTGGGCCCGGCAGCGGGGGTGGGGAGGTGGGGGGCTCGAAATGGGCAGCAGCAGAGGAGCTGGGCTCAAGACAGTTTGAAGGACCTACTAGCAAGAGGCCTCAGCATTCTCCAGGTGCCCTGTGGATGGAGCCTGTCGCTATCCTGCCAGTTCCTGTCCCTTCTGCCAATAGTGACTCGACACCTCTTCTCCCAGGAGAAGACAGCTCAGGGAGTCTTGGCCCTGCGATTCCCATGTTCATCTTGTGACCTGAGACTGACATGTCTCCAGTTACTCTGGGTTCTGTGCTCTCTTCTGGGAGCTGCCGTCTGTTAAGAATGATCCTCCCAGGCCTCTAGTGAGCCATGGCTGGCTGTTCTGTGTCACATAGGGGAGAATTATAAATGTGGCTTTTACGCTTGTATGTGACTCCTTTGATGGGCGAGAGGACCAGCATATAGGAATGGGACCTAGAGACTGGGCTTGCATCTGCGATCCATCCTACTCTACCTTACCCACAGGAGGCTCAGTTACCCTGAAAATACAAACAGTATACCCGCTGACAAGTCACAGAGAGCGCTGTTGCCAGGAGCCAAAGCGCTTCAAATAGCATCACCATTCTGACTCAGGAAGCCCTGGGGCTGGCTCTAGGGCCCAGGGCCCCAATCCTTCTCCACAAACTCACCCTGACCCTTCCCACACTTAGAAACACTACTGTCCTGGCGCGCTGGTGCAGGGTCCCTCCTGAACTGAGCCGGGTAAGTTCAGCTGTGATTGAGAGGCAGAAAAAGGAAGGGGATTGCTCTCCCTCTCAGGCCCCAGTCAGGATATGGCTGTTCTGGGCCCACCCCTGACCCGTTGGGTGGAAACAGGAAATAGGTGAGACTTGGTGTGTGCTGGGTCTCAGTGCCTGGCTCCGAGACTGATAAGAGCCATTGTGTGGCCACTAGGATGAGCCTGCTCTGGATGGATGTGTTTCCCAGAGGAAGGAAGCTTCATAGGCCTTTCCTGGGCGGGGAAAGCTGAGGGGGAAAAGGAAAGGTGCCCAGCCGTCAGTATCAGTGCAGTCCCAGGGATCCTCTGCTCCTCCCATGCCAGCCTCTCCTTCTGGAAAAGTCTGTTTCCCCCTGACTTCCCCATTCTCATTTCCTATAAGGAATGACTGGAGACCGGGAGCTCAGTTCCAGGCCAGGAAAATGTCAGCTGTGATTTAGCAACAATGCAGACAGAAAAACAGGAACACTGTTGGGGGGGGGGGTGTTCAGTTGAAAATAAACAGAGGGGGAACACACCCAAGGGACCCAGGAACTTACCTTGAGGCTCTAGACGTGGGTAGAGCAAAAGCCTCTTGCTGTTCCCAGCAACCCCTTGTGCCCAGCATGACCAGCCCTAGCCTCTAAAGCAAGGTGTGGTCAAGTGGTCAGCACTGCCTGTCCTCCCCGCACTCAGATGAAGCAGAAGAATCACCTGATCCAGAAGTTCAAGACTATTAGGGACAGCATAATCAAACACTTAAAAAAAAAAAAAAAAAAAAAGCTGGGCGTGGTGTCGCACGCCTTGAATCCCAATGCTGGGAGTCAGAGGCAGGCCTGGTCTACAAAGTGAGTCCAGGACAGGCAAGGCTACACAGAGAAACCCTTTCTCAAAAAAAAAAAAAAAAACCAGGGGGAAAAAAAAAAAGGCAGTGGTGGTGTATGCCTTTAATCCTAGCACTTGGAAGGCAAAGGCAGGCAGATCTCTGAGTTCCAGGCCAGCCTGGTCGTCTACACAGAGAAACCCTGTCTTGAAAAGCCAGGGGTGGGCATGGTAGTGTACACTTTTAATTCCAGCACTAGAGAGACAGAGGCAGGCAGACCTCTGTGAGTTCAAGGATAGCCTGGTCTACAACTTGAGTCCAGGACACCCAGGTGCTACACACAGAAGCCCTGTCTTTAAAAACAAAAAATCGGGGGGGGGGGGGGGGAATGGGGTCAGAGGCAGCCAAGTTCGGGGACCTCAAAAGGGGCATTGCTGCCTAAGGGACCCTATTGGTTTGTGCAAAGATGTGCCTCTGTTTAGGGGAATTATCTGAGAGAGGACAGCTTGAGAGGCCGGTGCTAAGGAGTTGCTGGGAGGCCTGTTGCCTCCTAACCTTTGACCTGGAGCCCAGGGTCCCTCCTGGGTGGATGCATCAGCTCCTCTGGTTACCTGAGACAACAGGCATTTCCTCCATCCTTCAGCCCCTCCTCTTCCTGCCCCAACCCTCTGGCCAAGGGACCTCCCAATCAGACCTGGACTGCTCCAGCTGTGTCCTGAGACGCTGGACCAGCCACCTCCCCTGGGGCTGGAGTTGAAGCAGAACCAACTGGCCATCCCAGCGTGAGACAGACAGTGGAGCCGCCAGAGCCTGTGGGCCGCTGGGCAGTTTTTGCGTTCTCCAGGCTGGCTTTCTCCACTCAGCGGAATGGCGCTACAAGTAGAACTGATACCAACGGGAGAGATCATCCGCGTGGTCCATCCACACAGGCCGTGCAAACTAGTAAGCTGGGAGATACTGTGGGCAGGGAGGGATGGTAGCAGGGTCTCTCCTGGGTTGGGCGGCCTCTTTCGGTACATCGCTCTGGAAAGAGAGGAGCAGTGAAGACCTGTTCTGATCTTTGATGGGGACAGAAACCATTAAGAGAAGGAGTTAAGTGGAAAGAATGGGTACTAGAAGAATTTTTTTCCCCCAAATCGGAAGTTTGGATTTGAATTCCTCTGCCAGCTGCCTCAACCTAAATGGGCTTAGCTGCAAACTGGACATAGCAAGATGACAGTGCTCTGATGCCAAAAGACTTGTACACGTCAAATTTGCAGGCACACAGTACAATTAATGCCTCTCTTTTCCCCGCCGGGCACGCAGAACTGGGATTGCCCAACTCAAGTAGCATGGAACGAGAAGGTGGGTGAAGACCGAAAATTAGAAATGAGGAAGAACTGGCCAAGCGCGACCAGGCGGTGTAGTGAGGGTCTGGTTTGCTTAGGGACGGAGAGCTGCATCTGGCGCTCTCGCCCACCGAGCACTAACACCATGAGCCTTGTCTCCTACTGGAGGGATATGTGCGCGCTCGGGCGCGCGCTCGAGTGTGTAACTGTGACGCGTCTTGTCCTGGGAGTTGGTAGAGAAGTGCAGCACCAAGCCTTAGCGGGCGCTGGCTCGGGCCCTGAAGAGGGCCACCAGCATGGGGCGGGGCCCATGGGCGCGCGCGCGCCTGACTCTGGGCCTTGCGGGGGATGACGATAGGCAGCGGCCCGGCCCCTAGCGGGCCCTGGGCGGAGAGAGCGTACCGGGGCCGCGGACTCCGGAGGTGGCTACGCTGTCCAGCCCAGCCCCCGCCCGAACACCCGAAGAACGAAACCGGTGGGTACGCGCCGGAGGGGACGCGGCTACAGGGTACTCCGTTCACCGACGGGTGGCCTCCGTTGGCCAGCCGGCTGGAGGAAGGGACTGGCGGCTGGGCGCCTTCAGTAGCTGGAGCCACGGTAATGCTGTCTCAGGCTGGGTATCGCTCCACACGACTGGTGCAGGGTCCCAGGACCCAGAGGCACTGGCGCTCAGTCTTTTGGGGACGCACGCGGGTAAGGCGCGGGCGCGGGCTCCAGGGACCCAGTGCTCCCTTCGGGCCACTCCCGCAGCCCTCCCTGTTCTGGGTTCCGGAGAAACTGGTGGAGCCCCGCCCCTTCCCGTCCTTCACCCCCGAAGCCCAGGCGCGCCCGCGATCCCTGCGAACCATTCGTGGAAATGTGGCGGGTGCGGGGCTCGGAAATGAATGAGAGAATGAATGGCTGGCTCACTGTTTTATTCAGTTCCAGCATGCGCCAGCCTCTTGCTCACACTCCTGAGATTTCATTCATTCATGCAAGCGCCCACCAGTGGGTTATTGAATCTCTAGCGGGTGCCTAGCTGAGTGCTTGCCTAAGACCGGAGCAGTCTCTCGGCAGAGACTGGCAAGGAAACAGGTGATTAGTACTTGATTTGGTTTGGAGAAGGCTGTGTATTGGGGAAATAAGGAAGGAGCTATGGAGAAGCCAATTTCTGAGCTTAGTGTGAGGTGGGGCGTGCAGAGTGAGCTGGACCAAGGAAGCTGCAGGTGTAAAGCCACAGACCCATGCAGTTCCTGTGGTTGGTGGTTGGCAGCACCTCCTGGCTGTGTGTGGTGGTGGTGGTGGTGGGGGGGAGTGTAAAGAAAGAACTGCAGAGGGCTACGTGTGCAGTGACAGTCTAATACAGGAGCAGTGCAGTAAACAGTCCATTCGTAAGGGCTTGACAAGGAGGAGTGAGTGTAAGCTGGGCCATGGTGGCGCACACTTTTAATACCAGCACTCAAGAGGCAGAAGCAGGTGGATCGCTGTGAGTTCGAGGCCAGCCTGGTCTACAAAGCGAGTCCAGGACAGCCAAGGCTACAGAAAAACCAAAATAAATAAATAAATATAAAAAAATAAAGAAGAAGAAGAAGTGAGTGTGTGAAGGGCAAGTTTTGCACGTAGGGAACTATGCTCTCTCTCTAGCCTCCTCCATTAACTTGAGGTGTTCGCTGTCAGATTTGCATTTGTAAACACCATAGGCCAATATGGGAATTTTGGTTGGTGTGAGGAAGGCAGGGAGAACCTTAGGAGAAGGCAGGTAGGCTGGAGCAAGCAGGTGTTAGGAGGTGATGACTGACTGGCATAAGGGGAGGAGGAGCGGCCTTGAATGCCAGATCACGATTACAGACAGTTAGTTCCCGGAGACAGGCCTCCTTCCCAGGAAGGCCAGTGAAGGGGAAAACTCTGGTAGGGGCAAGGTGCTCTGTTTATTATTTTTGGTGGTCTCGCAGGTAAAGATCTCTGGCAGATCAAAGATCCACGGGATTGGAGTCCTTAATTGGGCCCTGTGAATAACTTTCACTCCCCCTCACAGTTCCCTGATGGGACACTCTGGGCCCAGACCTAAATACGGCCAGGCTTGGTAGTGTACTTTTGTAATCTCAGCACTAGGGAGGCCGAGGTAAGAGACTGT
This sequence comes from Acomys russatus, assembly GCF_903995435.1. Classification (NCBI taxonomy): domain Eukaryota; kingdom Metazoa; phylum Chordata; class Mammalia; order Rodentia; family Muridae; genus Acomys; species Acomys russatus. Next base: position 2,575,895 of record NC_067152.1, read on the forward strand.
TGAGAGTCCCAGGTTAGCCTGGGTTACACAGTGAGATAAAACAAGAATATCTGCTTTGTGCCCAGCACTGAGCTACCATGCAGGCTGGTTGTGTTGCCTGCTCCACCAGGCCGTATTTGCCTCAGTGGAAATCAGCTTAGGCCTGTTCTAGCAGTTCCTCCAACCCTGGGGCCTTGGGCAGCATTGGGGGCTGGCTGCCCACAGCCCTTCACTCCATGAGAGATCAGGCTTAGAAGCACTGGGTAGGGGCCGCTGGATGACCCAGGTCTGCTGCTAGCCCCATTCCCTGGAGTCCCAGTACACATCTGCGCAGGTAGGAGGAGCCCCCAGAGGTACTTTTAGGACATATGTCTTGGGTCACTCAGCCTGCAGCCAACCTTAAGCCCAGGCCATGCTGTGGAGCCCATGGCCCTCACTTGTTCCTCAGTTGCCCCCCCTAAAGCATACACATCAGTAGTCACATGATACAGGTTCCCTGAGGAAAACTGTCAGCGCAGTCCTGTTAACCGTTGGGAGGGATCAGAGCAGCCCTACCGGAATATTAGTATTAGAGGTCCTTGGTTCCGGTCCCATTCCGCATACAAGTCTAGAAATCGTGAACAAGGCTCTTCATCTGCCTAGTCTCAGTTCTCCTTCTGAAATAGAATTAACAACACGGAACTCATGGTGTGGCGCTGGGCACTGACAAGAGTGACATAAACTAAGAACGCAGGAAGCGCCTGGCATGGCGGTGTCCCTTACACCCTCGGTTCCCCACTTCACTTCCCCTCTCTGGACTCACGCTCCTGTCCAGAGAGGTGGGGCAGTCTAGGAGAGATTACCGGGGCTGTGGCTGGCCCAGGCCCTCAGGGTGGCGGCGAAAGCACCCTCCTTCGTATGCGGGGCGGTGACCGTAGGGGCGCCAGAGGGCATCCCAGGAATGCGGCTGCGCGGCTCAGGATGGGTGAAGCCCGCCGGACCCCTCCGCACGCGGATTCCCCTCATTCCAGCCGCTTGACGCGGTGGGGCGGGGCGGGCACTGCGGCCTCGAAGTCCCTCCTCTTCCAGCCCGTCCCTCCCACCCAGACTCCACTAGCCGGAGCTGGAGCTCACTGTGGCCGCGGCAGGGGGAGGGGAACGAGCCCAGCTCCGGCTGAGGACTCCCAAGCTCTCCTGCCCCTGTCTTCTGAGGTGGGCTGAAGGCCGCATCCTCTCCGCGTTTTTAAACCTAGGGGCATCGTAGATGGCGTTTCCCCTTGCCATGTCTTTCACCCATCTTCCACCTGCGCCATCCACTCCCCTGGCCGGCTCCAAAGGGCTTCATTCCCCAGCTGGCGCCTTTCGCCACCCCCCCCCCACCCCCGGATTGTGGCTCAGGCTGTTGTTCACGAAGTAATGAACCATCCTTCCCCTTGAGGCTGCAGCCAGCACCTGTCGCTGGCTCACCTCCTCCCCAGGGAGGCCAGGCAGGGCCCAAAGGGTAGGGAGTTTTTGGTGCTTTGGGTCCTTAACTCCGCCTTCCTCCCTAGACCAAGTCTTTATCCTCAGTATATACGTTTCAAGTTCTTTACAAAGGGCGAGGAAGAGATAAGGCACTTGAGAACCCTTTGCAAGTGGCAGATAGGCGCGGCGGGGAGTCGGGGCGAGGGGCTTTCCCCTACTAGACTCTCCCCCCAAGCTTGAGTGTGGCTGGGAGAAAGAGGAAGAGGATAGTGGTGTTGAGGGCTTGGGCAGTGCCCAGGGTGCATTTCAGGCAATGCAACAATTCTGGCAGGTATTAGCCTCATTTTAAAGACTGTCTCTTAAGTTAAGGGGCTTGCTTATGGTCATATTGCTAGTAAGAAATGGCCAGGGAGCTGGGCGGTGGTGGCGCACGCCTTTAATCCCAGCCCTCGGGAGGCAGAGGCAGGTGGATCGCTGAGTGTTCAAGGCCAGCCTGGTCTACAGAATGAGTCTAGAACAGTCAAGGCTACACAGAGAAACCCTGTCTCCAAAAACCAAAAAGAGAAAGAAAGAACGAAAGAAAGAAAAGGCAAGGGTTTGTCTGTTTGTTTGTTTTACCTTAGACATCGACATGCCACAAGCGGCGTCAACTGAGCTGAATCCCCCCACCCCCACGCCTCACACACATACACATCTCAGGCCTTTAAAAAGGCTAGTGCCTTCAAAGAACCAGCGAGGGTGCTGCTGCTATGAGCTGGATTGGGGAGACAGCTGAGGGCCTGAGTAGAGGGAAGGGAGGAGTCCAGAGGGACCAGAAAAGAAGGGGGGGGGGGCGAGCCCATGAGGCACTGAGTCCTGAGGATGTTCAGGATGGAGCATAAGGGTATTATTGGCTGCACATGCAGGAACAGTCAGAGGGGGCTGCCCACCCGGGAAACTCAAACTTCTATAGGGGCCATGCTGCGTTTAAAAAAAAAAAAAAAAAGGGCATCCAGCTGCCATCCCAGAGCCTAGGACTTATTTTCTTTGCTGGAGAAGAGATCCTTCAAGAGATTTTTCTGCCCAGGGCACCGTTTGGCACAGGTTTCTAATCTCAGCACTCAAGAGGCTGAAGCCAGAGGATCTTGGAGTTCTAGGCCAGCTTGGGCTACGCAAGGAGATCCTGTCTCAATTTCTTTTCTAGGGATTTAAAGAATGGAACCGGTCCTCCCCGGGTGTGTATGGGGAGGTGGACAGTGTCCCGTACAGAGGCTCCGCCTGTCCAGGCACGCCGGCCGTATTTGGACATTTCGTTCTATTTTTAACTTTCCCGGGACTCGAGGTTGGGGGTAGGGAGGGAAATCCTGCTTCCTCCGTGACCCATGGGCTTCAGCCCTGCTTTCACGCAGGGTGTCCGGCCCCGGGTTGTAGACACGAGCCCGGAAGTGAGTTCCGGGGCCGCGTAGACGCGGCGGCCGCGCGGGTTCCGGGCCCCACCCTGGAACTAACAGCGTTCCTCCTGGAAAACCTGACTCAGGCGGAGCCCGCGGCACGCAGGAGGCTCCGCCCCTCGCGCGCCCCCTCTTAGGTCCCGCGGCCCCCTCCCACCCAGCCGGGGCCGACTGGCTGCAGAAAGACCCGGGGGTCGAGGCTCCGAGCCCCCGGAGCCCAGGGGCCTGCGAGGGGGGGCAGGGGACCGGGGGAGCCGGGGGGGCGGGTCCGGGCCCGCCCCTCCCTCGCTGACGCCGCAGCCCAGCTCGGACCAAGAGCGCGGGCAGCGGAGCGGGGCGCCGGGTCGGGCAGGATGCGCTACCGGGCGTCGGTGAGCAGGGGCTCGGGCGGGTTGGGGATCCGGGGTGTCGCTGGGTGGCCCCTGGCACCTCCTGGGCGGGCCATGAAGCGGGTGCGGCCCAGGAATTTCGGTGGAAACGTCCCTGAAAGTTGCTAGGACAGGAGGCCGAGGCGGAGAGGGCTGCAGAACATTTGGCACCTAGGGCCATGCGGGGTCGCTCCTGGTGACTGCTGTGACCCCTCACCAGAGGACAGGGGGCGGTGGCTGCGGCTGTGTTTGGCAGCAGCTTCGGGCTGGGTGGGCAGGTCTGAGGGAGGCAGGCCCCAGCCTCTTAGGGGTGACGGAGGAACTCCTGAGCAACTAGGGTCAAGGGAGACTTGGTGACTGACCAGGGATTTACAGCCGCCTCCAATACCTTCCTCTTCCTTGACCCCAGGCCCTCTTTGAGGGGAAAGCTGTGCGCTGGACATGGCATGAGGGTCTAGCTAAGCATATACCTGCCCCACCCTCGGGTGGCAGCTGGGTTTTCCCTGGTGGAACACCCCCCCCCCCCTCCTGAGGAACTGTGCGTGTATCTGGCAGCTGGAGTGGAGGGAGTGGTTCCAGTTGAGGGAGGGCAGGCCACCCCAATCTGGGGTGGGTGTCAATTCCAGCTGGGGTGGTAGCCGATGGGGAAACCCTCTCCTGGGAAGTGAGCTCTTGCTTGATCGCTAAACAACTCTACCGCTGGGGATTTGGGGTCGGTGAGAACAGGAGAGATGGCCCCTCCCTGTCTGCAGAATTCACTGTGAACCATTTGTCCTCCAAAGCACCTGTAACACATAGCTGAGGGATCTGAGGTCACCTGAACTCACTCCTCTTCCCTGAGGAGGAAGCAGTCCTGAGAAAGGAGGAGATTTGTCCAAGGTCAACACGGCATTCTTTCTGCCGTTCCTAGGAGCTCCTCCTCACGACCCACCTTTCTTCACTCAAAACTACATGTCTCTGGATTGCATGCTCTTGTTCAGTGTCTGCCGGGTCCCATGGCCTTGGCGCATGGCCCGTGTGCCCTATGTGACCTCTTTTCTGCATTCCAGCATCCCCGTGACCCAGCCATATGTCCCAAACATGTTCTGTAGCCTGTGTCCAAATGCCAAATGCCTTCTACGTCCTGCGGGACGGGGTAGAGCAAGGTAAAGACCTTGCTTTTAACCTGTAGACTCTGACTGTGGCTTGTGGCTGCTTCTCCACAGGCCCTGGGCAGTGACGGGGTGCGGGTGACCATGGAGAGCGCCCTGACTGCCCGAGACCGGGTTGGGGTGCAGGACTTTGTCCTGCTGGAGAACTTCACCAGCGAGGCCGCCTTCATTGAGAACCTCCGGCGGCGATTCCGGGAGAACCTCATCTATGTGGGTATTATGAGTGGTGCTGGGGCTGCAGACCGAGGGCGGAGGAGCCTTCAGCCTTCTGACCTTCTCCTCTGCCCCCACCCCCCACAGACCTACATCGGCCCTGTCCTGGTCTCTGTCAATCCCTACCGAGACCTACAGATCTACAGCCGGCAGCATATGGACCGCTACCGTGGTGTCAGTTTCTATGAAGTGCCACCTCATCTGTGAGTGGTTTCCTAACCCTTCCAGGAATGACCTGCTCTCTCGTCAACGCGAGATGACCCCACCCGATCCCCACTCTGGAAATGGTTGCTGACCCCTGCCTTGGGTGACTCACTGTTCACAACTGTGAGGAATCCCGTGATTGCTCACCCTAAAGTTGCCTCGGTTCTTATTAGCCAAGTCTCAGAATTCCGTCCTCTGGGACTCTCGGCTCCTAGGCTCAGTTCCCACTCGTGACTTAGTCCTTTAGCTATTTTAACATGGTTCACCTGTGAGGGCTCCTGCATACCAGGTGTGCCCAGCTTCCACCAGGCTGGCAACCCACCTCAAGTGACCCTTTCAGACTTCTGTCCTCGGCTGTGTGGGCCTACCCTGTGAGGGGGATTCCTACCCCTCAGCCCCCTTCTCCATCTTCCAGGCTATAACCCCACCCCCACAGTTTACAAGAGTGGTCCAGTCAGATATGGGTGGGGCTTCCTCTCCCTGTCAACTCCCTGACAAACCTCTGCCCCAGGTTTGCAGTGGCTGACACTGTGTACCGGGCACTTCGTACTGAGCGTCGGGACCAGGCGGTGATGATTTCTGGAGAGAGTGGGGCAGGCAAGACAGAGGCCACCAAGAGACTCCTACAGTTCTATGCAGAGACCTGCCCAGCCCCTGAGCGGGGTGGCGCTGTGAGAGACCGGCTGCTACAGAGCAACCCCGTGCTGGAGGTGAGAGGGTAGCAGCGTCTGAGGAGAGGGTAGGATGAGAAGAAAATGCTGGGCTCTCCTCAGATTCCCCATCCACTCCTAGGCCTTTGGAAACGCCAAGACTCTCCGTAATGATAACTCCAGCCGGTTTGGGAAGTACATGGACGTGCAGTTTGACTTCAAGGTATCCGTGGGTATACTGAGGCACGGGAGGGGTGGGTTTGCCACTCGGTTCACCATTTGTTGAGCATTTACTATGTGCCAGGCACTCTTCTACGTGCTGCTCCTAATTAGAGCAATGAATCAAACAGACCTTGCCTCCCAGAGTGATAGGTTATAAGCAGAAGCATAATAATTCAAGGCTTAGCAGGGAAAAAAAATAAATAAATAAATAAAAGTGGGAGCTGCTGCAATGGTAACCCAGACTGCCCTTACACTCCTGACTGTCCTGCCTCATCTTCCTGTAGTCCTATAGCTGGGCCTGCAGCTTCAAAGCAGATAGCCTCACTCGAAGGGGGCATTTCAGTAATGGTTTGGTAGACTGGGGAGCAAGTGTGGCAGATGCCTGGGGGAGGGGTCAGGTAGATATGAGGACCAAGGCCTGGCAGAGGCAGAGGCAGAGCCCTTAGTGTGTTTAAAGACTACAATCCGGAAAAAAAGGGGGTGGGAAGCCAGACACTCCAGGGCCTTTTAGGTCTTTGCAAAGATTTTTTTCCCCCCACTTGGTGTGGGAATTAAACCAAGGACCTTAAGTCATGTTAAGAAAAGGCGCCGGGCAGCTCTAGCACTCAGGAGGCAGAGGCAGGCAGATTCCTGTGAGTTCGAGGCCAGCCTGGTCTACAAAGTGAATCCAGGACAGCCAAGGTTACACAGAGAAATCCTGTCTTGAAAAACCCAAAAACAAAAATTTACAAAAAGAACATAGGTTGTGCTGAGATCTATACTCAGAGGCCAGCAATTTTTTTTTTTCCTTTTTAAAGCTAAGTGAAAAGGAATTATGAGAGAGCTCTGAACAGTAGTGTGCCACGATGCAGCTTCCCTACTGGAAAGGTCATTCTAGCCTTTGTTGGAAGGATGATAGAGGAGCCCAGCCAAGGAGGGAAACCGGTTAGGAGGGTGAGGTAATAATCTAGGTGACAGATGACGGCAGATCAGATCAGGGCGGTAGGGCGTACAGGTGGGGAGCAGAGGCTGGATTCTGCGTGCTTTCAAGGCAGCAGGATCGATTGGCAGTTTGGATACAGGGAGTAGATGGGGTGGGTGGGGAGGCTACTAGGAGGACCACAGACTCCTCTCTTGAACAACTTGCAGGACAGTGTTTCCCCTGCCGAAGATGGGAAGGCACGAATACAAGTGTGGGAGAGGGGAAAACTGGAATGCGCCGTCAGGCTTGTTAAATTTGCAGTGCCTGGCAGGCATATGAGTATACTTCTGGAAGTAACTAGAGTTGAATTCTTTCTCTTTTCTTTTTCTTTCTTTCTTTTTTTTTTTTTTTTTTTTTTTTTTTTTTTTTTGGTTTTTCAAGACAAGGTCTCTCTTGTAGCCTTGGCTGTCCTGGCCTCACTCTGTAGACCAGGCTGGCCTTGAACTTCCAGAGATCTGCCTGCCTCTGCCTCCCAAGTGCTGGGATTAAAGTCATGTGACACCACACCCAGCTGTTCTTTTTCTTTTTCTGTGTGTGTGTGTGTGTGTGTGTGTGTGTGTGTGTGTGTGTGTGTGTGTCCCCGTCCGGCTGTCCACAGGTCACTTAGCCACTGAGCTCTGTCTCCATTTCTTAGATGAGGAAGCTAAGACCGGAGCAGGTGCCTGAGCCCGCTTAGCAGCGGAGCTGGAATTAGAGCCCAGGCCTGCTACAGGAGAGAAAGAGGAAGATGGGTTCTTTCTCCTGGTCCGGCTGACCAACCCTGTTCCCCACCCTACCCACAGGGTGCCCCCGTGGGAGGCCACATCCTCAGTTACCTCCTGGAAAAGTCACGTGTGGTACACCAGAATCACGGAGAACGGAACTTCCATGTCTTCTACCAACTGCTGGAGGGGGGCGAGGAGGAGACCCTTCGCCGTCTGGGCTTGGAACGGAACCCCCAGAGCTACTTGTACCTGGTGAAGGTGAGTGGTTGGCAGGCAGAGTTGGTGCCACCCAGGGGGCACAGTGCCAGTGCTGGCTGGCGGACAGCTATGCTCTTTCCCCAGGGCCAGTGTGCCAAAGTCTCCTCCATCAATGACAAGAGTGACTGGAAGGTCGTCCGGAAGGCACTGTCAGTCATTGACTTCACAGAGGATGAAGTGGAGGTTAGGGTTCTGTGGCACCCCCTGTCTTCACACCCCAAATATACCTGCTTCTTTTGGACCCCATTTCTACTTCAAGCCCCCTTCTGTTCCTGAGTGCCTTACCAACCATCTCCCCTCCCTATTTGAGCATCTCGTAGTTGCCCTGACTCCCACCCCCACCCCCACCCCATAACCACCACATGGCCCCTGCTGTCACCTCAGGACTTGCTAAGCATTGTGGCCAGTGTCCTACATTTGGGCAACATCCACTTTGCTGCTGATGAAGAAAGCAACGCCCAGGTTACAACTGAGAACCAGCTCAAGTATCTGACCAGGGTGAGTGTGACGGGCAGAGGGCAAGGAAGGGACAGCTGAGGTGAGGGGAACCGACCCCTCACTGTGCCCACTCCACCCTTGGCAGCTCCTTGGTGTGGAAGGCACAACGCTGAGGGAAGCCCTGACACACAGGAAGATCATCGCCAAGGGGGAAGAGGTGAGGCTCAGAGTGGCTACGGGAACAGGAGGTGTGGGCGGTCCTGGGGGGGGGCCTCATCAGATGGCACCCCTCCACTTGCCTACTCCAGGTCTCCAGCCGTGCTGGAGGGGTACAGTGGCCATGGTTCCCACCTCCAAAAATGAGACCCCTATACCAGCTTCCCTCTGGTGTCCCAAATAGCACCCTCCAGTTTAAGGGAGCTAGGGGGTCAGAGCAATGACAGTGTCCTTGTCTGATGCCACAGTCTGAGGGGAGGTCAGCCAGAAGGGTGTCTGTGCCATTCACCTCCTGTCTTTTCCTCCGCGGCAGCTCCTGAGCCCGCTGAACCTTGAACAGGCTGCGTACGCGAGGGATGCTCTCGCCAAGGCCGTGTACAGCCGCACGTTCACCTGGCTGGTCAGAAAGATCAACAGGTCACTGGCCTCGAAGGTGAGCACTCAAGTCCATGCTGCCTCCGAGGATGGCAGGGAGGGTGGGCAGGAAGGCCTGTGGCCTGGCCGGGAGCTGGGGTGGACACAGAAGGGACCCATGCTGTCTGCTGACTGGCTGGCCCTAGGAGGCTGAGAACCCCAGCTGGCGAAGCACCACAGTTCTCGGACTCCTGGACATTTATGGCTTCGAAGTGTTTCAACATAACAGGTCAGTCCTGTACTCTTACCCTTGCCAGCCTGCCCACTAACGTCTCCTGTGCCCCCCCCCCCACCCCGCTTCCACCCCCTACCTCTCATTCCCAGCCGTGATCCTGCTTTGCGTCTCTTAGCCCTGCTGCTTGTGCCTGGTTCCTGCCCTTTCCCCGTCCCCGGCTTTGTGTCCCTGGCACTACCGCGAATTCTCCCCACTGCCCCTCAGCTTCGAGCAGTTCTGCATCAACTACTGCAACGAGAAACTGCAGCAGCTCTTCATTGAGTTGACTCTCAAGTCTGAGCAGGAGGAATACGAGGCGGAGGGCATCGCGGTACGTTGTTTCATGCCCGCCATATCCTGCGTGGGGTGGGAAGCTAGGCCCTGGGGCTCCCAGGACGGAGTGCGGAAGGAACCCTATCGCTGATGCCCTTCTCGTTCTGTGCAGTGGGAACCTGTCCAGTATTTCAACAACAAGATCATCTGTGACCTGGTGGAGGAGAAGTTCAAGGGTATCATCTCCATCTTGGTGCGTCCTCTGCTCTTATGGTCTCATGTCGGGAGACAGCTGGGAAGGCCTCCCTCCTTTCTCTCCATGTGTGTCCACTGGGTCAGAGTGTGGGGCTGGGCAGGGGGAGATGAGGTGCTAACGCAGTCTGCAGGCTCCCTGTCGGGGCTCCACAGGCTCTTACCCTTTCTCCCATGTCTGTGGCTCCCTACGTAGTGTCCTCACCTCCTTTCCCATAACTCTCTCCCCTGTGCGCCGCCCTGCAGGATGAAGAGTGCCTGCGTCCCGGGGAGGCCACTGACCTGACCTTCCTGGAGAAACTGGAGGACACTGTCAAGCACCACCCCCACTTTCTGACGTGAGTGGGCTGCCGGGGCAAAGGGCTCAAGTTTGGCAGAACCTGGGGCAGCCTGGGATCCCCCCCACAGTGGCAACACCATGGCTGAAGGCATAGCTCGGTAGGAGAGGGCTTGCCCAGTATGCACAGGACTGATTCTGGATCTTCAGAACCCAAATCAAAAACAAAACCACCAGCCACAAACTAATCAGCAGAGAAAGTGATGATGAGAATCGTTATAAAAAGCCACCATTAGGGCTGGGTGTGGTGGCGCACGCCTTTAATCCCAGCACTTGGGAGGCAGAGACAGGCGGATTGCTGTGAGTTCGAGGCCAGCCTGGTCTACAAAGTGAGTACAGCCAAGACTAACACAGAGAAACCCTGTCTCGAAAGGGGGTGGGGGAAAGGCCACTGTTGTACCTTCCTCCTTAATCTTCCTGGAGAATGGAACTTGCTAAGTTGTTTATTTTTTTTAAGCTTCCTTATTTTCAAATTGCTTTTTATGAAAGGAATCTCCTAGACTTACAAAGTGGAGATAGTCTTGGCTACATAGCAAACTCACGGCTACGTGATCCTGTCTACAGAAAACAAACAAAACACAAAAGGACTCTCCCTAAAGTGGGGAAGCTCAGCACACAGACTGGGTGCACCTCACCTCCTAGCCTATAGCCCACAGAAAACCCAATTTGGGCATAAGCGTACTTTCTTGTATTCTGTCTAACCAAAACTCAGAAAAACTCTTTCATTTGATCAAGGTTACCTATTTAGATTTTAGAGGTTGGCTTAGATGGTAGACTCCCAGGGCTTTTGGACTCAAAGCCTTGGGCAGTGTTTGCTTAGCAGTGCATGAAGCCAAACATGAAATGTGCGCCTTTAATCCAGCACTCCAGAGCAGAGGCAGCCAGGTCTCTGTGAGTTCCAGGCCAGCCAGGGCTACACAGAGACCCTGCTCAAAGGAAAAAAAACGACAAAAAAACAAAAACAAAAGAAAACCTAACAGTACATGGGGAAAAAAAAGTCTCACTGGGCAGTGGTGGCACATCCTAACACTTGGCAAGCAGAAGCTGGCAGATCTCTGTGAATTCGAAGCCAGCCTGGTCTACAAAGCGAATCCAGGACAGCCACAGTGAAACCCTGTCTTGGGAAAAGAGAAAAAAAGAAAGAAAGAAAAAAGAAAAAATGTTTCTGGGTATGTTTGATGGTTCATGCACTCAAGAAGCAGAGGCAGGGAGATTGCTGTGAGTTTGAAGCTAACTTGGGCTACCATCATGTGAGCTCCTAGCCAAACAAAAAGCAAAAAAAAAAAAAAAAAAGGAAAGAAGGAAGCAGGCAAAACATTTGGAGGGATTTTTCTTTTTCTTTTTTTTTTTTTTTTTTTTTTGGTTTTTTGAGACATGGTTTCTCTGTGTAGCCTTGGCTGTCCTGGATTCGCTTTATAGACCAGGCTGGCCTTGAACTCGGTGATCCGCCTGCCTCTGCCTCCCAAGTGCTGGGATTAAAGGTGTGCGCCACCACGCCCGGCCTTGGAGGGATTTTTTTTTTTTTTTTTTTTTTTGAGGGGGAGGCATATTGTTTGGTTTTTTTTTTAAAGACAGATATCACTGTATCCCTGCATGACCTGGAGGTATAAAGATCCACCTGTTTCTGTCTTTGGAATGCTAGACTTACAGACCTGACATGATTATCGTGTCTCTCTCTCTCTCCCTCTCTCCCTCCCTCCCCCCCTCTCCCTCTGAAAGAATTTCTCTGTATAGCCCTGGCTGTCCTGGAATTTGCTCTGTAGTCCAGGCTGGCTTCAAATTCAGAGATCCACCTGCTTTTAACACACACACACACACACACACACAGCACTCAAAACTCAGAGCTCCAACACACACACACCACTCTCCAAGTGATGAGATTAAGGTTGCTTGCAACTGAGACAGGGTCTCATGTTATCCACTCTGCCTCGAACTCATTATGTAGAAAATGATGGCCTTGAACTCCTAGTCCTGTCTTCCTGTCTCCTGTGCTAGAGTTACAGGCATGTGCGTTGATACCAAACATTAAAATTCCCTCCCCCTCCCCACATTTTTTTCTCCATTAATTTGTTTGTTTATTCATTTTACATCCTGATTGCAGTCTGACCTCCTCTCCTCCCAGTGCCCCCCTAAAATTGACTTTGGATTATAAAAATAACACTGCTCATTAGAGAGAGCTGGGAAGTGTGCAGAGTCTCTGGTCACCCTGTTACCCAGAGGTCATCACTGCTAACAATTCCAGGCATTTCCTTCCTGCCTTTTCCTATACATATTTTCCTAAAGTCAAGCGCTTTTTTTGTGTACAAAGCTTAAGATAATGTTATGTTCTGTTTTTCCTGTATCATCTAGCAGAAGAATTTCTTCAAAATATGTCCTTCAAGGGCTGGTGATTTTGCAGCCCTCACCCTGCCTTGAGCGCTCCCAATGAGCCTCTCCAGGGTTTTTTGTTTGTTTGTTTGTTTTCCTTATTTCTTTTGCGGCATTGAAGATAGAATTTACGGCTTCACAAGTTAGGCAAGCGTCCTGCCAGTGAGTTCCTTTGTAGCCCACACTCCAGGTGTCTGCTGTAAAAGCAAGGCTACCCCATGCACCTTTGTGCCTTAAGTCTTTGCCAGTAGCTCTGCTTAGTTGCTCAGAATAGTTCTGAAAAGTAAACAGTGGGCTACAGGGTACACACCTGTTTGTGATGCAAGTAGCCTCAGGACAAATTCCGTTCTGAAAATGGAGAGGACACTTTCACTACCTTCTAAGCATCGGGGCAGAGGCCAGAGGCAATGAAAGAAGCCTGGAGTGACTGGCAGGCCCGAGCCCAAGTTCCTACCCCTAGTTCCTGGTGCTGTGTGTCCCTGGACAGCTTTGCTACTCTTCTGAGCTCCTTGAACTCTGCAGCAGACCTTAGGCCTGCACCCTCTGCCACTTGGTGTGCAATCTGTGGGACAGCCTTCCTGGATGGCTCTTAAGTACTCCTCAACAGGCAGAGGTACGCCCTGGGTCAGAAATCTTGAAGTTTCCTGTTCTTGCCCCCCTCAGGCATAAGCTTGCTGACCAGAAGACCAGGAAATCCCTAGGCCGAGGGGAGTTCCGCCTTCTTCATTATGCTGGAGAGGTGACCTACAGCGTGACTGGTAAGGATTCTGAAGCTGGGTCCCACGGGCCAGGGAGGGGGCACCCCCTGACCTTTCACCTGTTCTCCTCTTCCAGGGTTCCTGGATAAAAACAACGACCTCCTCTTCCGGAACTTGAAGGAGGTGAGGAAGACACGGGGGCGCGCTGAGGTGGCTTGGGTACCCACATGGGTCGCTGGCTTTGTTCTTCCCACTGACCCCCCCCTTCTGCCTCACAGACCATGTGCAGCTCGGTGAACCCCATAATGAACCAGTGCTTTGACAGGAGTGAGCTCGGGGACAAGAAGCGGCCAGAGACGGTGCGTGTGGAGGCTCTGACAGTGGAGGGGTGTGTGTGTGTGTGTGTGACTGAGTACGGCCACCGCACCTGCCTGGGAGCGTGTTTGTTAATGCCCTGTGCCCAACCGTCCATTGGTGTCTGCAGGGGGCGGCTCTCCGGGCCATCTCTGCCTCTTTCATTCTTTCTTTTCTCCAACTTATTACATTTACCTACTTGTGTATGTATGAGTGTGTGTGTGTGTGTGTGTGTGTGTGTGTGTGTGTGTGTGTGTACGTGCACATGCCATGGTATGAGTGGAAGTCAGAAGACAACCTATTAGAGTCAGTAGAGTCAGTTCTGTCTTTCCAGCACATAAGTCTCAGGAATCAAACTTGGGTTGACAGGCTTGTCAGGAAGTGTTTTTACCCATGAGCCACCTCACTAGCCCTTTCTCGTTTCTAAGTGCATAACCTGCGCGTCCACCTTTCTCCAAACGTACCGTTGTGTGCTTCCCCGCATCTGTCTGTGTGGGTACCCATGGCACCTCCAGCCTGTGTGCATTCACTTGGTGAGCACACATCTCCCAGCTCTGAGGAATCAGAAACAAATAGGTGCCCTCGAAACCAGGTGCAGGGGTGCTTTGGGAACCATAAAGAGGGAGTGTCACTGCCTGAAAGGGGTGGAGGGGTAGGAGCCCGGGAAGGCTCCAGGGCAGAGGCAGCATCTGAGGTGAGGGCATGGACCTTTAGGAGGGCGCTGTGGGCAGCAAGAGCTCAACACGGAAAGCTAGACAGTTGAAAAGAGCAGCGTAGTGGAGCACATGCTGGAGAAGGCACGTGTGGCCAGCGGTGCCAGGTGCAGGGCATCTTCAGCCAGCTGGAGGCAGAGGTGCAACAACTGGGCTGAGCCAGAAGAGGTCATCACAGCTCCAGGCCAGGAGGGAGAGAGGACCAGAAGACTTCCAGCTGGGTCACAGCAGCATTGTGGTGCCCACCCAGGACCCTGCTTCTGTTTCCCCTGTCCTTCCCACTTCCTCCTCCCAGCTAGTATCTCCCCACTCACGACAGCTCCACGCCCTCCCCTCCCCTTACTCTGTAGCATGCCTCTGATCTCTGTATCCAGTGACCCTGGTGGCCCCAAGTGGACCCTTTCGAGCCCGGCCCCCCAGCCTTCTCTTCCTGACTCAGGATGGGGATCACTCTCCACCAGGCCAAGGACTTTGCCAGCTCTTTTGCCCAAACACTGGGTGATGCCTATTTCCGTTCCCTGAGCATCTCTCAGCTCCCTGTCCTATGATGTCCCTATAACCACTATTCGAGGTCAGCCCCTGGTACTGCTCCGTTGAGCCGGCCAACCTCCTCCCCGGTTCCCTGGCTCCCCTCCAGCCCCTCCCAATCCATCTAACAGAAATGCTGTGGAGACAGTCTGACACACAAATCTCACTGCCACTCCTTTGCTCCAGATTCCTCATGGGCTCTGTGTTTCCCTAAGGATAACATCTAGTCTCTCCCGTGTAGCTCTGCTCAGACACATAGCCCCTGCCTGCCTTAAACCCTGTGTCAAGCCTTTTTGCTCAGCCGTCCATCTGCCGGGACTGCCTTTCTCTCCTGCAGTCTCCTGCTGACACTTAACAGTCTCACTTCAGGGTCCTTTCCAGAAGCTCTTCCCCAGCGCACTCTTCCTCAGACTGATCAGTTGTCTCAAAAATAAAGAGGGGTGGGGGTGACCCTGACTTTGTTCTTCAGCGCCAAGAAAAAGATGGTGAGGGGGAGAGGTCGGGTGTGGTGAACAGGAGAGCTGGGTTTCTAAGCTGAAGTCTCTTAACTGGCTGAAAGGAATTAAAGTGGTGTCTAGCCCCTTCCGTTGTGAGGCCAGGGTGACAGGAAGAAGCTTCTGGAGGGGACATGCAGGCTGCAGCGGCCTCCGCCTGGCCCCAGCCAACCTCCTATACCTACTTGGCTCACCAGGTAGCCACCCAGTTCAAGATGAGCCTCCTGCAGCTGGTGGAGATCCTGAACTCTAAGGAGCCTGCCTATATCCGCTGCATCAAGCCAAATGACGCCAAACAGCCTGGTAGGTTCCGTGACCCCACGAGCTGTGGGTTGTGCTGCCAGGATGTGGACACTGCCTTTCAGGGACAGGCTGAGGACCCTCTTTGTCACCTTTCTCTCAGGTCGCTTTGATGAGGTGCTTATCCGACACCAGGTGAAGTACCTGGGCCTCATGGAGAATCTGCGTGTGCGTAGGGCTGGCTTTGCCTATCGACGGAAATATGAGGCTTTCCTGCAGAGGTGGGTGGGGTCGTCCCACCAGTGACTGGGTGAGGTGGGAGGGTGAGACCCCCCCTGGAACCTGTGGGGGAGGAGCTCTAGTTCAGATATGAGGGTTTGGGGGCCCTGAGCTGCTATGGGTCCTAGGCTAGGAACTTTTTTTATGCCATAGGCTTAATGTTAGTCTCAGAAAAGAGGGTACTAGGCATACACACAGCTCCATCCTCCTGAAGCCCCTGGTGAGGGTCACAGGAAGAGCTCAGTGACAGGCTGACACCAAAGACAGTGCTGAGAAGAGCACAGAGGATTTTGTGGCTCTGTAGCTCTTCGGGGGGGGGGGGGGATGAGGGGCAGGACCTGAGCCAATAGAACGTGAATCCTATCTCTGCCTTAGGCAGATGGGAAGAGTGTTTCGGTTCCTCATGCAGCAGACAGTGGGAGCACCTGTAGATTCCCAGCAAAGCTGAGGGGGTCTCCATATCCCCAGGTACAAGTCACTGTGCCCAGAGACATGGCCCACGTGGGCAGGACGGCCCCAGGACGGGGTGGCTGTGCTGGTCAGACACCTCGGCTACAAGCCAGAAGAATACAAAATGGGCAGGTGAGTGGGGCCTGCTCCTGGTGCCCGGAGGAGGACGGAGGTGCCACCCAGAGGCTGATCACTGGTGTCCTCCCAGGACTAAGATCTTCATCCGATTCCCCAAGACCTTGTTTGCCACAGAGGACTCCCTGGAAGTCCGACGGCAGAGCCTAGGTGAGAGAGACTCCCCTTTGCTGTCCCACGGGGGGTCCTGGGGAACAGAAATCTCTGCCTCTGGCCTTTCTCTCCGTGAGACCCTCCCAACCACGTTCAGCTCTCCCTCTTCCTCCCACTGCCAGCAAAGGCCGCCATCCCACACTCACTTGCTGCCTCTCAGTGACTCGTCATCCCGGACCCTCACCGTCCTATAACTCAGCTGATCTTCTTTCATGCGGTTGACCATGCCAGGCCCTCAGCCAGGGCCCTGAGCTCTGACAGTTCACGTTCTTTCCCTACCACAGCTACCAAGATCCAGGCAGCCTGGAGGGGCTTTCATTGGCGGCAGAAGTTTCTCCGTGTGAAGCGATCAGGTGTGGGGGCCCAGAGGTTCTCTGGAGGGCCAGGGTCTAGGGGGTGGGATGGACCACCATGGTGAGAGGATAAAAGTCAGACATCTGTGGTATCCACAGCCATCTGTATCCAGTCATGGTGGCGTGGCACACTGGGCCGGAGGAAGGCAGCCAAGAGGAAATGGGCAGCTCAAACCATCCGTCGGTGAGTTCTGGGGGGCCATTAGGGGGGGACTGCCGATCAAGGTGAGTATGGGGATCGGTTGTCAGGTTTCTCACCCTAGCTGTGTTTGGCCCACCACCCCCAGACTTATCCATGGCTTCATCTTGCGCCATGCACCTCGCTGCCCTGAGAACGCCTTCTTCCTGGACTACGTGCGCACATCATTTTTGCTCAACCTGAGGCGGCAACTACCCCGGAATATTCTGGACACCTCTTGGCCCACACCCCCACCTGCCTTGAGAGAGGTCTGTGGGCTCTCCACACTAAATTAGGGCTAGCCATCAAAGCACTTAACCCAGGGGTTCCTTACCGCGGGTCCAGGGGGGGTTCTGTAGGGACAGCGGCCACGAAAGTGAGTTCCCGGAGAGAAAACAGTCCACAGGACTGGCTGGCTGGAGGAGGCTGCTGGAGTCTTCCCTGGGGAGAGCAGGCTGGAAAGGTGTTCTGACCCCTCTCTTCCCACAGGCCTCAGAGCTGCTGCGGGAGCTGTGCATGAAGAACATGGTTAGGAAGTACTGCCGGAGCATCAGCCCTGAGTGGAAGCAGCAGGTGGGGGCAGGGCGTGGGCAGCACATGCTTGGCTGTTAGGGGCCCTGTGTGTGTGTGGGGCATGGGCAGCACATGCTTGGCTGTTAGGGGCCCTGTGTGTGTGTGGGGAGCATGGGCAGCACATACTTGGCTGTTAGGGACCCTGTGTGTGTTGGGGAGGAGCATGGGCAGCACAAACTTGGCTGTTAGGGGCCCTGGGAAGAGCAGGCATTGCAGGAAGTGTGCCTGCCTGTCAGGAAGGCATTTCCCCTGGTCAACCCTGTAGCTTCAAAAGGAAGTGGAAGCTGCAATAAGACTGGAAAAACCAATAGAAGGAACATTGTGGCCAGCTTGCTTTGGTTGGTAGATGCTGCCCAGAGCCTTTGTTTGGACCAGCTTCACACTCACTGCTTAGTGTCAGTGGTTTGCTGTGCCTTGTATTTGCCAGCACAGTGCTGGGTGATGACGAGGGGACACACACACACCCATAACCTGTCCCAGCAGTCATGAGGACACCATGACACACGCACACACTCAGATAACCAGCAGTTAGTCACCTACATGGTCCTAAGCTGGAGCTGACTCTTGAGGGGGCTTAAGAGCCCCTGAATCATCTCCAGAGTCATGCCTGGAACTTGACAGTCCTGTCATGACTCCTGTAGGGAGCTCTCTGCCTTGTGTGGTGGGGACAGTGGATCAGGAATGGAGGAGCTGATGGGAGTATTGGTGACCAGGCACCAAAGAGCTGTGGGGTCTGCCCTCCGGATGGTCCCAGGCCTTTTGATGCTGTTAAAAAAAAATTTTTTTTAATTAATTTATTTATTTAATTTATTTAATTTATTTATTTATTTATTTATTTATGTCTCTTCAGCTGCAGCAAAAGGCTGTGGCTAGTGAAATTTTCAAGGGCAAGAAGGACAATTACCCCCAGAGCGTCCCCAGGCTTTTCATCAGCACGAGGCTTGGTGAGCCCCACCCCCACCCCACCCCTTTCCAGCCCTGAGCCTTGCATCCTGTCCCCTTCTGGCCTTACCTGGCTTCTTTTTCCTCCCATCTTGGTTGCAGGCACAGAGGAAATCAGCCCCAGAGTGCTTCAGGCCTTGGGCTCTGAACCCATCCAGGTAAGAGCCCCATGCAGCCCCAGCCCCGCACAGGTCTCTGCCCAAGGGCTGGAGAAGGTGCACCATGGCTGAGCAGCGGGCGAGGAAGTGATCCCTGGGTCCCCTTCGCCCCTTCCCTGCCCCCTCACGCTGTCCTGTGTCTGCAGTATGCCGTGCCAGTGGTGAAATACGACCGCAAGGGTTACAAACCTCGCTCCCGGCAGCTGCTGCTCACACCCAGTGCTGTGGTCATCGTGGAGGATGCCAAAGTCAAGCAGAGGATCGACTATACCAACCTAACGGGTAAGCCTTCAGGGTAGAGGCCTTCAGGGGCTGGGAAGGAGCCCTGCCCTGACCCCTGACCCCTGACCACTGACCCCTGATCTCTGACCTCGGACCTCCCCTCGCAGGGATCTCTGTCAGTAGCCTGAGCGATAGCCTATTTGTGCTTCACGTGCAACGTGAGGACAGCAAGCAGAAGGTACCCCCTTTAGGGCTTGGGAGGCAGTGGGCGGGGTGGGAGGTGGGAGGGCAGGGGATGGAGGGGTGGGGGCAATGGGTGGGGTTAGGGAGGTGAAAGGGTAGGGAGGTGGGGTGGGGCGGCATGGGATGGGGGCTAGGGGGAGTGGGCAGGAGTGAGGGGGCATGGGATGGGGGGGTGGGGCAGTGGGCAGGGGTGAGGGGGCATGGGATGGGGGGTGGGGCAGTGGGCAGGGGTGAGGGGGCATGGGATGTGGGTGGGGGCAGTGGGCAGGGGTGAGGGGGCATGGGATGTGGGTGAGGGCAGTGGGCAGGGGCGGGAGGGTGAGGGGGTCTTAGGGGGTTGGGCAGTGGGGGTTGTCCTCTAGCCCTTAACAAAGCTTGGCTCATTCTACACATCTTGCTCACCAGGGAGATGTGGTGCTGCAGAGTGATCACGTGATAGAGACGCTAACCAAGACGGCCCTCAGTGCCGATCGCGTGAACAGCATCAACATCAACCAGGGCAGGTGAAGCACGTGGGGGTGGCGCGAGGACACAGGGGAAGGACCATCCTAGGGGGTCCCCCTCTGTGAACAAGTCCTCACGAGCTTCCTTGCCTGCAGCATCACGTTTGCAGGGGGTCCAGGCAGGGACGGCATCATTGACTTCACATCTGGCTCGGAGCTGCTCATCACCAAGGCTAAGAATGGCCACCTGGCTGTGGTGAGTGGGACCTGCTGCCTTGGGTCTAAGGTGGAGCCGTTGGTGACCAAGCCCTCCTCGGAAGAGGTGTTCCCTGTTCCCTGCTGCAGGCCCACGAAGGCCGGAGAGAGGCGCTGCTTGGGCCTCTATGGAGACCATAAAAGGGTCATAATAAGGAGGGCGATGGGAGAGAGTGCAGGAGTAGGTGTTGCTGTGGGAATAGAAAAGTCTTCAGTACCAAGGCCACACAGCACCCCTCCCCAACCTGAAGCTCCTCTACTCACCCCGGGCTTCTCCCCGACAGGTGGCCCCACGGCTGAATTCTCGGTGATGAAGGCCCCAGCGGCCCCTCCTGTCGCTTCGCTTCTCCCCCTCCTCCCCTCTCAGTTACCAAAGACTCCAGCTTCCAGACAGGGATCCAGGGGCACCCTGAAAGCCCACCTGCCAACTCCTGCCTCCTGCCCGCCCTCTCTCGAGGTGACCAGGGGCCAGGGAGTTACCCCAGGAGTGGGCCAGGCCGGGCCACAGCAATAGAAAAGCAGGGGCCTGCGCAGGCCAGGCCAGCCCTCTGCTGATATCTGCCAAATATCTGAGAGAAGGGAATTTTAACTGAGGTTTTCTCTGAGATTTTTTTGACGATTTATAGGAAACTATTTTTTTAAAAAAAAAGCCATTTTCCTACCCTAAACACACTGGATGTGTTTTCCCTGACTCAAAACAGGGCAAGGAATGTAGCTGAAAGACTGGTGGGCTGGGCTGTGGGGTCTTCTTCCCTGGCCAAGCCTCTCCTCTTTATTCCCTTGGCACCTTGTCTGTCTGTCCATCCACCTATACCTTATGCAGCCCACTCTGACCTCCACCCGGGGGCTGAGGCCACCTTTGCCTACCCCATCTTCCTGCCTTAAGAACGCCCTTTTTGTGGCTGGGGTATAGTCCAGTGGTAGAACTGGTGCTAAGCATGTGTGAGACCCTGGGCTCAATCCCCAGCATTAAAAAAAAAGAAAGAAAAAGAAAAGAAAAGGAAAAAAAAAAAGTTTTTAATATTTTCACCCCAGTCTGAGGTCTTAAGAGTTTGGAAGACTTCCGAGAAATGGTCTAGTCCAGGCCCTGGAATCACAGAGCTGGGGTCAGAGGCCCCAAGGAAGCCTTGCCTAGTAGCAGATTGGGACAAATCCTCAGCCCTCAGTGCACCTCCCTGCCATTCCCAGGGACAGGGAGGCCCATAACACAAGGGCTCTCTGACCAGCAATCACCCTTGGGAGCCACCAGGTGGGAGGAGATCTTTTGCCTGGGTCTGTGCCTTAGGATGACAACCTCCTCACACAGACCTTGGACCCAGTTTAAGGATGGTAAGGTCTTTATTGGCCAGGGCGCCTCTGTGACCTGGAAGCATGGGACAGGGCTGTCCTTGGAGGAACTGCAGGGTCATCACCTCTTTCTGCTGCCTCTCTCCACCCCAGAAGGCCTTGGGTTTGCCCAGTTCCTTCTGAGCCCTCTGCTGACACTTCTGTAATCCAGAGAAACACTAAATAAAGCAATATGTGTTTGCCAGCCCTGTGTGTTCTGGGGAAATGAGGGCCCCGGAAGGCAGCCTGGGACTTGATGCTCAGGATGAAAGGAGACAAGCGGGGTGGGGGGTGGGGGGAGAGCAATAGAGAGAAACCAAGTTCTGTGAGGGATTGCAAGCCTTAATCCCAGTGCTCAGGGGGCAGAGGCAGGTGGGTTGGATTTCTGAGTTCTAGGCCATCCTGCTATACATATCAAGTTCCAAGGCCATGTAGAGAGACTCTGTCTACAAGCAAACAAACAAACAAAAAACAAACAAAATAGAGGAGCCAGTGGCTGTACCAAAGCTGCTCAGCCTGGCACAGGGCTCCGACTTTGGGCAAACAAACACCTGGTCTGGCTACACCACTGGACCAGTCTAGCACGGTTAGTACAAGCCCAAGGGCAGTGTTAAAGCAAGACAGATTGAGGTGGGGAGGGGTGAGCACTTTGTAGAGAAGCTCGTGTTTGGAGTCCCCAGTTCTGGGGATGAGGAACCCAGTCCAAAGGGGCCTGGGCAGAAAAAGGCATTTGTCAACAACAGCCATTTTATTGTCCTGGAGAGAGCTACTTCTAGATGCTCAGAAGACATTGTTAGGAGCATGTCTGGGACCAGTTTTAGGCCTTATCTCTGGGCGCCATTGAAAGAGTCATCCACTGTTCACACATGCATACCCTGGTGCGCGCACACATATGTTGGTAAGCGCAACAGCTGTTGTAGGTTCAGGCTTTTAGTCTACCAGTTAGGGGCAAAAAGAAAACATTTCTTCCCTAATAATCTGACCATCTCTGAGGTGACATCACTCAAGTAAATAGGATGCTCTGCCCCCTAGTCATTGTAGTTAGAACACAGTGACCCAGGCACAGTGGCTCAGTTTGTAATCCCAGCCCTTGGGAGGCAGAGGCAGGGGGATCACTGAATTGGAGGCCAGCCAGGTCTACAAAGTGAGTCAGGACAGCCAAAGCTACACAGAGAAACCCTGTCTGAACAAAACAAACCAACCAAAAAACCCAAAACATAATGATTGGCCAGCCCTAGGTCACATGCCTGCCCTGCAGCCCGAAGGGAAGTGTGATCCACACCCAAGAGCAAGGACCCCAAGTGCAAGAAAGAGGTGACTTCCTGGAGGGTAGCCGGTTTCCTCTCTGCAGAGGGAAGATTGAACGCTGCAAGTTGCCACCTGCCCGCAGATATGCCGCAGACCTTCTAGAAGCATGACACGAGGGAGGCACGTCACAGTAGTCGTCACAGTAGACAAAAGCTGTCATGGCCAAGATGCAAGAGAAGGAGAGGCACCGGGCTGCTGCTCAGTGGGGGCCACACAGGGCAGAAGTCCTCAGAGAACGTAGCACCCACAGCATACGACCCTTGGGGGCTGATGTCATCTGGTGAGCATATCTGCATTTAATAGCTCCCCCAGTCTAATTTCCAGAACAGATCATAGTGGGGACCAGTGAGATGGTTGAGCGGTTAGAGGTACTTGCTGCCCAGTCTAATGAACCTGCCAGTTCTATCGATGGTAACTGAGGCTCCAAGAGGCTGATAAGACAGGCACTGAGATAGCTGTGATCACAGCTTTAACATTACATACTTGTAATAAATTGGCAGGTGGGAGAGGGATGTCATGACTATAACCCACTCGTCAGCAAAATGACTGCTTTTGGTTCATCTAGTTCATTTCACACAGGGTCTCACTGTAGCGCTGGCTGACCTCAGCCTTTGTACGTACTGGAGGATAGGCTTGAATGGGGTCTCCCAAGAGTTGGGCTTGTGGTTACAGGGGTGTGAGCCACCATACCTGACTTGGATTTTCCTTGCCTTTTTTTTTTTACCCCCTCCAGGAGGCAGGGGAGGGAGGGAGACGTAGCCTAGGCTGGCTTCAAACTCACTGTGTAGTTTAGGCTAATCTTGAACTCACTTCCCAAGTGCTGAGATTACAGGCTTGGGTAATTTTGAGAGGTTAAAAAAAGGCATGGGGGCTGGAGAGATGGCTCAGCGGTTAAGAGCACTGGTTGTTCTTCCAGAGGTCATGAGTTCAATTCCCAGCAACCACATGGTGGCTCACAACCATCTATAATGTGATCTGATGCCTTTTTCAGCACTGTATGCATAATAATAAATAAATATTTTTTAAAAAGAGTGTACTTTTTTTTTAAAGAGTGTACTTAAAAAAAAAAAAAAAGGCATAGTTTGGGACTGGAATTCACCCTGAGTGTCAGCCATCAGTTGTTGGCTGGTCCCAGGAGCTGACTTTGGCTTTGAACAAAAGCTTGCACCGTCCTCCATTCAGCTCTTCATCGCTCCAGTGTTTACTGAGTGCTGCCTGGGCAGTAACAAGACAGACACAGCGAAAAGATCTGGCCAGGCTGGGCGCGATGGTGTGCACCTTAAACCCCAGCACGAGGGAGGCAGAAGCAGGAGGATCTCGGTGAGTTTGAGGCTGCCCAGGTCTACATAGTGAGTTCCAGGATAGCCAGGACTATTACACAGAGAAACCCTGTCTAAAAAATAAAAATAAATAAAAAATTAAAAAACCACCAAACAAAACACAAAAACAACAACAACAACAACAAAAACAAGGCGGGGCGGTGGTGGCACACACCTTTAATCCCAGCACTCAGGGAGATAGAGGCAGGTGGATTGCTGTGAGTTTGAGACCAGCCTGGTCTATAGAGTGAGTTGCAGGACAGCCAGGACTACATACAGTGTGGTCATCCCACTCGGAACTCAAGAAGCAGAGGCAAGCCTGGCTTACATAGCAAGTTCAAAGCCAGTGAAACTCTGTCAACTTTCTTTCTTCTTGTTTTCTTTCTTTTTTGTTTTGTTTTGTTTTTTGACACAGGGTTTTTCTGTGTCACCCTAGCTTCCTAGACTGCCTCCAGAGTGCTGTGATTAAAGACATGTACATCACCATACCCGGCTCTTTTTTGTTGTTGTTGTATGTTTGTTTGTTTTTGTTTTTCAAGATAGGGGTTCTCTGTGTAGCTCTGGCTGTTCTGGAACTCACTCTGTAGACCAGACTGGCCTCAAATTCAGAGACCCACCTGCCTCTGCCTCACAAGTGGTAGGATTAAAGGTATGGGCCACTACCGCCTGGCTCAAATTTTCTTTTTTTAAAGTAATGTATATTAGGAGGAGGTCTTAGGGGATTCTATAAACAGAGACGTGGGGAGGATACATTGTGTCAGCTGTGTAGTTTAGGATTTTATTATAATGAGCTGGTCAGAGAAGGCCTCACTGCAAAGGCAGCGTAGAATCCTGCATCCAGCTAACACATACTTGTATTCCCCAAATCTGAGTTCAAAGGCGGGAAGATTGAGTTTGAGGCCAACCTGGGCTACACTAGCAAACTTGGGTTTCATAAAATCCTAAACCAGGGCTGGAGAGATGTCTCAGAGGTTAAGAGCCCTACCTGCTACTCTTCCAGGGGTCCTGAGTTCAATTCCCAGCAGCCACATGGTGGCTCATTTGTAATGTGCTCTGCTGCCCTCTTCTGGCCTGCAGGTGTACATGCAGACAGAGCACTCACATACATAAAATAAATAAATAAATAAATAAATAAGCTAAAGCAAAAACAAAACCCTGCACCTAAGCCAGTCGTGGTGTCACATACTTGTAACTTCAGCACAAGGGAGGCACAGACAGGAAGATTACCATAAGCTCAAAGCCAGATTGGCCTACATTGTCAGTTCTGGGCCAATCTGGGACTGCAAAGGAAGATCAAGTCTTTCAAAATCAAACCGAAAGACAGTTTGGAGGAGCACATCACTAGACAAGTGGGAAGGAAGAGGAAGGAAAGGGGCGGGGTGTGGAAATGACCCTGGTATTTGGAGCAAGAGTGGTCCTGAGAGAGGGGGGCAGTGAGGGGGGGGGGAAGGGCATGGGGGGCGGAAATCCATTCGAAGGTCTTGTGTGTGGCTCATAAGAGGGACAGCCTGGTCTACAAAGTGAGTCCAGGACAGTCAAGACTACACAGAGAAACCTTGTCTCAAAAACCAAAACCAAACAAACAAACAAATAAAAAATAAAGATAGGGTCTAGAAAAGACAGTTGAGTAGTTCAAGTCTTTTCTTTGTTTTGTTACTTGAGAACCAGGCTGGCCTCACAGTGATCCACCAGCCTCTGCCTCCCGAGTGCTGGGATTAAAGGTATGCGTCACCACGCCCAGCCCTTTTATTTTACTTTTTAAAGATTTATTTATTATGTTTACAGTGTTCTGCCTGCATGTACATCTGCAGGCCAGAAGAGGGCACCACCAGATCTCATTATAGATGGCTGTGAGCCACCATGTGGTTGCTGGGAATTGAACTCAGGACCTCTGCCAGAGTAGCCGGTGCTCTTAACCTCTGAGCCATCTCTCCAGGCCCCCCTTTTTTACTTTTAAAGGGGAGTGGAGGGCATGGTGGTTCATACCTGTAATCCCAGTACTCAGGAAGCCGAGGCAGAGGATCTCCAATTTAAGGCCAACCTAGGCTATATAGTGAGACCTTATCTAAAAAAGGAGAAAGGTGGTCTTGAAATGTAACTTGGATAAGAAAGACTACTTAACATGAGCAAAGCCCTGGGTTCGATCCCCAGCTCTGGGGACAAAAAAAGGGAAAGGAGGGAGAGAGGAGGGAGAAGAATTAAAGGGGGGTGGGCTGGAGAGATGGCTCAGTGGTTAAGAACACTGACTGCTCTTTCAGAGGTCCTGAGTTCAATTCCCAGCAACCACGTGGTGGCTCACAACCATCTATAATGTGATTTGGTGCCCTCTTCTGGCCTGCCGGTGTATATGCAGGCAGAGCATTGTATACACAATAAATCAATCTTAAAAAAGAAAAAAGAATTAAAGAGGGATTCTTGTAAAACATGAAGATCAACTTGGTGGGCGGGGCATCACTGTTCTTGGTTCAGAAGTTCTACATAGCCCTGGCTGTCCTGAAACACAATATATAGGCCAGGCTGGCCTCGAACTCACACAGATCCACTTGCTTCTGCCACCTGAGACCTGGGATTATAGCCACTAAACACATCTTACTTTAGAGAACTTTTTCTTTTTATGATTTTTCCAGACAGGATTTCTCTGCGTAGCTTTGTCTGTCCTGGACTCACTTTGTAGACCAGGCTGGCCTCAAACTCACAGTGATCCGCCTGCCTCTGCCTCCTGAGTGCTGGGATTAAAGGCGTGCGCCACCACTGCCCGGCTAAGAACTTTCTTTGTTTGTTTATTGGTATTATTTATTTATTTATTTTAGGCAGTTTTTCTCTATGTAGCCCGGGCTGTCCTGGAACTTACTCTGTAGACAAGCTGGCCTTAAACTCAGGAACCACCTGGCTCTGCCTCCCAAATTTTGGGATTAAAGTTGTATTCCAGTATGCCCAGCAAGAACTTAAATTTAAAAGTATACACACTTTTAAATGTGGTGCACGCCTTTAATCCCAGCACTCAGGGCAGAGGCAGGTGGATCACTTTGAGTCTTTTCTGTGTAGCCTTGGCTGTCCTTGACTCACTTTGTAGACCAGACTGGCCTGGAACTCACAGTGAGCCACTTGCCTTTACCTCCCCGAGTGCTGGGATTAAAGATGTGCGCTACCACGCCCCGCTCAAAAAATTTTTCTTTAAAAAAAAAAATTGAATTGATCATGAGCAGGAAGTGAGAGTAGAATATACCCAGGGCAACAAGCGGAGGGTTTAGAAGAATCCGGCTGGTTGACATGGGAGCCTCAGTAGGGAGAATGCCATTCGTTTGCCTGGCTGGGCATTTTGCTTTCTTTGCCTGGGTACCCTTTTCCACTTGCCACTCAACACCCCACCGTTCATCCGGCACCACCTCATCTGTGCGGTCCTTTTTGTTGTCATACAGGGCCTCAGACTCGCGGTGATGCTCCTGTCTCAGCGTCTCATGTATTGGGATTGCAGTCCTGCGTCACTTGTCACTTCACCTAGTCCTTGGATCTCTCTACAGACTGCTTATTTGATTTCTTTGCATCCCCGTTTCCCACCGCAGCATTTGGTGTTTCTTTGTCACGAATAGTTTCCTGGTTCCTCCCACTGGTCTGTGAATTCAGTGACTTAGGAAGGCCCAGTTTGGATCACCATTGCACCTGCAAGGCAAATGCTATGCCTATGGGTATTACTGAATAACAAGAACTTCAGTTGGCCTCGGGGAAAACAGAAGAAAACACCAGAAAAGGACCAGCTTGTCAGGACGCTTTGAGGGAGACTAATACCCCTGGGACCTCATCATCCTCTTATTGGAGTTGCTACCTGCTGGTCCTGGGCGAAAGACCTCCCAGACCCACCTGTCAAACACTGATCAGTCGGCCTGTAGGTTGAGGCTCCGCCCCTTAGTCCTAGACTCCGCCTCCCCATCCTGGGCCATCGGGGTCCGGACCGCGAGGCGACGCCCAGAAGCCGCATGCGCATTGCGGGCCCTAAGGACTCCGTTTCCCTTCTCCCAATGGCGGGCGGCGGTCCCCTTCCCGGCAACCTCCCTCGGGTAGAGAGCGCGTCATTTCCGGTGGGGAAGGCCCGCGGCCGCCGCCGCCATTTCGGGCGCTGCTGGGAGGCTGACACCGGAGCCGGTCCGCTGGGCGGCGGGCGCCAGGGCTGGAGGGGCGCGCGTGGCGGCGGCGGCGGCCCAGCGTGAAGGCGCGGAGGCGGCCATGGCGGGCAACTTCGACTCGGAGGAGCGGAGTAGCTGGTACTGGGGCCGCTTGAGCCGGCAGGAGGCGGTGGCGCTATTGCAGGGCCAGCGGCACGGGGTGTTCCTGGTGCGGGACTCGAGTACCAGCCCCGGGGACTATGTGCTCAGCGTCTCCGAAAACTCGCGCGTCTCTCACTACATCATCAACAGCAGCGGCCCGCGCCCTCCAGTGCCTCCGTCGCCCGCTCAGCCTCCGCCGGGTGAGGGACAGACGGGCGGGAGGCCCCGGGCGGGGGTGAGGGCCGTGGAACTCTGGTCGGCTGCTGGAGGACGTGGGCAGAGAGGGCTGGAGTGACCCTGGAGGGGGAGATGCCTTCAGCGCAAGCTGGTTCCCACGGACGAGCGGGATTGTGGTGGAGGACGAGCCGCTCACCGTGGCCTCTGGGTGTGCCTTGGGAGCCGGGGAAGGGGAACTGCTGCGGCCCCGGGGTGGGGCTTGGGCTCCAGGGTCAGGCCCAAGGGCAGGGCAGGGCCAGGCAAGGCAACTTGGGGACAAAGAGTTAATGGGGATATTGCGGGGGACATTATTTGGCAGAGGTGCCCAGCATGGATCTGCTAATCCTACAAGTGGCATTCAGGCTTGAAACGTTTCCTGCGGTATTAGAGCCCGGGTTTGTCCATACTCCCCTGGTGGCCTTCGGTAGGAAGTCACCACGTACTGGCTGGCTGGGAGGGATGGAGACACCCTCAGGAAGCCGGTCAGCGTTTTCCTTTCTTGGGCATTTTTCCAAAATCTTTCTTACCGTGCTCTTCCCTTGTGGAATACGAAGGTGGTGAACTTAGTGACTTGGTAATAGAAAAAAAGCTTTCTGTGACTAGCCCAGCGTAATCGAAGCCTAGATGGCAAATTGTGTCCCAAGAGGTTTTAAGTGTCCAAAAGGCTGCCTGCTGCAACTGGAGTTTCTAGTTTCAAAGTGATTAGTAGAGGAAGATTTTTTTTTTTTTTTCTCTCCTTCAGAAAATAAACCAGGCATAAGC
Source organism: Acomys russatus (assembly GCF_903995435.1). Taxonomy (NCBI): domain Eukaryota; kingdom Metazoa; phylum Chordata; class Mammalia; order Rodentia; family Muridae; genus Acomys; species Acomys russatus. Next base: position 2,604,593 of record NC_067152.1, read on the forward strand.
CAGTGAGAACAACCCTGGAAGTGAATGGAGTTACATTCTCCCTGAGCTTACACAGTGTCAGTCATGCCCTTCTGGAGCTTTTCTTGCCCAGTAACTTGGTGCTGTGGTCAAAGTCTTCCAGGATTTGGGAACAGACCTGGGTGGAAGATACACCAAGAATAATTATCCCGCTGGGTCTACCTTGTCAAGGACCGTTGAGTTGTAACTGTCTTTATGCTATTGAGTTGTCTTGGCAGTGTTAAGGAAATCCACGCACCTAGCTCTTGAAGTTTGTGAGATGCAAAGTGATTCTGAGATTGCTGGCATCTGTTTGTGTAACAGCACCAGCTTCTCGCTTTCTGCATGTTTGAAGTGCAAGCCTTTTCCTCCCAAGAGCTAAGCCAGTCTCGGGAATGAAGACTCTTTGGCTAGCCCTTTAACAAACTTGCCCTCTTAGGATAGTCCTAAGTTAGATTTA